>NC_072797.1:14671439-14974469 GCF_028583425.1 Eublepharis macularius | reverse complement strand
TTTTAGGAGAGAGGGGATTATTTCCTTTACACCTGCTACCCAAAATCCATATTTCAGAATATTTAATGGAGTTCTAATAATAAGGACAATCATTAATCAGACACATTAAACACATTTTCAGTTTTACCCTTATCAGAAAAGGTCTTAGAAGAACAGCTGGTTTTACCCGTCTGTCTAACACAGCAGCTTTCTACAGGCTATGCTCTAATATGATGTGATAAGTATGTCCATTTCCAAAATAAAACAAAAATCCAAAATGTCAAGTTTGCATGCATCTTATTTCCTGGTAAGAAGTCTGAACAGGAATTTAAGCATCACTGGGGGCGGGGAGAGACGTGACTTGAGGACTTTATGAAGTCTGTAAGGCAATATTGGCTCAATCTGAAAGCCCGTCATTTCCAAAATAAAACAAAAATTGTTTCTTTAGTTGATTCATAGGAGCGTCCTTTTGGGACAGAATCATGAAGGGGGAGGCTTGTGTGGGGTAAGGAGGAAGAGAAGGGGATAGTCTGAGGTAGGGCTGTGGGGGAATGAGGAAGAATAGGATGGAGGTTCAGTGGGGCAAAGGAGGAATGGTGATGCCCAAGTGACCCTCCCCATTATCATCTTTAAACTTAGCTGTGTGCATTTCACAGAACAGGGCTGTTTCCACGCGGCTTACCTTATTCTGCAAAATAGCGAAATCTCGTGTGAAAGCTTGTGAGAAGATGCGATAACAGTGTCTTCTTGCGAGATTTCGTGTGAGATTTCGCTATGGAAACGGCCCAGGCCTGAGTTGTTTTAAGAGAAACTGGTGTGTGTGTGTGTTATGTGCCGTCAAGTCGCCTCCGACCTATGGTGACCTTATGAAGGAAAGACCTCTAAAACGTCCTATCATTAACAGACTTGTTCAGGTCCTGCAAACTGGAGGACGTGGCTTCTTCTTCTATTGAGTCCAGCCATCTTGTTTTAGGTCTTCTTTTCCTACTGCCTTCCACTTTTCCTAGCATTATTGGCTTTTCCAGTGAGTCTTCTCATGATGTGACCAAAGTACAGTAGCCTGTTTTGTCATTTTAGCTTCTAGGGAAGATTCAGGATTGATTTGATCTAGTACCCACTTATTTGTCTTTTTGGCTGTCCATGGTATCAGCAAAACTCTCCTCCTGCACCTCATTTCAAATGAATACATCGTAATGGGGCATACCATAGTTTGGATTATCTTGGTTTTGATTCCCAGAGATATCTTTATCTTTAAGGATCTTATCTAGCTCCCTCACAGCTGTTCTTCCGAGTCTCCATCTTCTTCTGATTTCTTCATTGCAGTCTCCCTTTTGGCTGATGATTGAGCTAAGGAATAGAAAACCTTGAACAATTTCAATTTGCTCATTGTCAAATTTAAAATTGTGTAATTCCTTAGTAGTCATTACTTTTGTCTTCTTGATGTTCATCTGTAATCCTGTTTTGACGTTTTCACCTTTAACCTTCATCAGTAGTCATTTCAAGTCTTCGCTATTTTCTGCCAGTAACATGGTGTTATCTGCATATCTCAAATGTTCCTCCCACCAGTTTTCACTCCACCTTCTTCTAGATCTAACTCAGCTTTCCTTATGATATACTCTGCATAGAGGCTGAACAGATAGGGAGATAATATGCATCCTTGTCTGACACCTTTGCCAACTGGAAACCATTGTTTCCCCATATTCTGTCCTAACAGTAGACTCTTGTCCAGAGTACAGGTTGCATATCAAAACAATCAGTTATGGCACCCCCATTTCTTTTAACACTCGCTATAGCTTTTCATGATCCACACAGTCGAAAGCTTTGCTGTAATCTATAAAAGACAGGATGATTTTGTATTGTCGAAGGCTTTCACGGCCGGAGAACGATGGTTGTTGTGGTTTTTCCGGGCTGTATTGCCGTGGTCTTGGCATTGTAGTTCCTGACGTTTCGCCAGCAGCTGTGGCTGGCATCTTCAGAGGTGTAGCACCAAAAGACAGAGATCTCTCAGTGTGCTACACCTCTGAAGATGCCAGCCACAGCTGCTGGCAAAACGTCAGGAACTACAATGCCAAGACCACGGCAATACAGCCCGGAAAACCCACAACAACCACAGGATGTTTTTCTTCTGAAATTCCCTGGTATGTTCTATTAGCCATTGTACATTTGCAATGTGATCTCTGGTGCCTCTTCCTTTTCTGAATCCAGCTTGAACATCTGGCATTTCTCGTTCCATATATGGTAAGAATCTTTGCTGTAGGAACTGGTAGGACGAGAGATTTGCCTTCAGGAGCATGGTCTGTATTCAAATCATGAGCTTGTCTCTTTTTCAACAGCAGCAGCAGAGAACACTATGATGTCTCATCTCGTGAACTTCAAACCATGACTCAGCCCTTTTCTTGTTTCTGCCACTCTGAACATGTTCCTCTTGGGTATATAAAATGTTACTCCTTAACTTCCCATGTATTTTCTCAAGGGATGTTGTGAGTTTTGACTTGGAGAAGGAAACTGAACACACGTGCTTTCATATTATCCTGCAATACCATGACTAAGTGGCAGAGTAGCCGCTTGGCATGCAAAAGGCCCCAGGTTCAGGATCATTCTAGGTGTTACTTCTTTTGCGAATTCGTCACAGAGCCAACCCGTGCTCTGTGCGGTCACACAGCAGCTCTGGGGAATGGCTTCTATTAATAAAGAAGAGTGGAACTGAGCTTAGAAAGCTGATGCCAGGGATAAGCAGGCTCCTGCTTTTCTCCCAAAATTTCTCCCCCATGCAAAAACAATGCGGGGGAGGGGAGTTTTCCCATTTCTGCTACTGCACATGCTCAGAATACCTCCACGGACCAGCAGAAATGAGGAAATGTCTCCCCTCCGCACTGCCTTTGCATGGGGATAAAAGCTTGGAAGAAAGGCAGGTGCTCTCCCTCTCTCAGCAGCCGCTTTCCAAGCCCATTTGCGTTCTCCTTTTTTACAGAAGCCGTTCCCTGGAGCTTCTGCGTGACTGTGTGAAGCACGGGATGGCTCCATGGTGAACTCATAAAAGAAATAACATCTAGAGTGACCCTCAGTCCCTAGTGTCTCTAGTTAAAAGGATCAGATCGTAGATGATGATGCCCTGACCTGAATAGCCCAGGTAAGCATGATCTTATCAGATCTCAGAAGCTTTGCAGGGTCAGCCATGGTTAGTAATTGGATGGGAGACCTCCAACAAAGACCAGGGTTGCAGAGGCAAGCAATGGCAAAACACCTCTGTTAGTCTCTTGCCGTGACAACCCCACCCGGGGTTGGCATAAGTCAGCTATGACTTGAGGGAACTCTCCACCACCACCATAGATGATGGGAAAGACCTTTAACCTGAGGACCTCAAGAGCTGCGGCCAATCAGAATAAGCAATACTGCCCTTGATGGCGTAAGTGTCGAATTCAATAGAAGGCAACCCCATACCATCACTGGCCTCTAGGCTTCTCACTTTCTATTATTGTTGTACAGAGGCCCACCAAGCAGTCCACTAGCCCTATATGGCCTCCCTCTAGGATATCTCTTGCCACTTACTTGACAGTGGAAAATGTGTGTTTGGTCAGCTGTGTTTTGGCTCAGTGAGTCAAACACAATATTGCACCCAAACCAAACCAAAGGAGAATAGGAAAGACTCCTTATAATAAATAATAATAATAATAATAATACCATTCGATTTATATTCCGCCCTTCAGGATAACCTAATGCCACACTCAGAGCGGTTTACAAAGTGTGTTGTTATTAGCTTCAGGGCAATCACCCTGTGAGGTGGGTAGAGCTGAGAGAGCTCTGAGAAAGCTAGGACTGACCCAAGGTCACCCAGCTGGCTTCAGGTAGAGGAATGAAGAATCAAACCTGGCTCTCCCGATTAGAGTCCTGCTGCTCTTAACCACTACACCAAACTGGTTCCTAAAGTTTTGGGAAGGGTAACAATACTGAATACTATATGAATGCAGTTTGTTTTCTCTCTCTTTCTGTCTCTGTCTTTCCTTAGAGAGAAAGAGAGACACTAGAAGCGGCTTTCCTGCTTTTTTCCCCCCGTTAGTTATTTTCACAGTGATCTCAGCAGCTCTGGTTCTTAAAGCCCTTTATTATATTCCGTGCTGCTCTTTTTCATTTGTGGCCTTTTAATCTGCCCACGCGTTTGGATTCTGCTTCAAAGATTTCATCCTGCTCTGTTCTTTTTATGCCCTGTTACGCTGCTTCTTTTGATGTCTCTTTTTGGGTATGTTTTTAATATTTTTTTATTGGGATTTTTCTTGTCATTGGCTTTTAAGAACCTCTTTGCGAGGCTCTTGGACCAGACATTCAGAGTCACAGCCAATATATAGCCTCGATAATTTTTTTTAAAAAAAAATAAGAATAAGACTCCCTGAAACATCCAAGGAGTAAAATTGGAGGAAACAGCGCTAGATGGCTAGCAACTGCTGTGTAAAACATGGCTGAATTTTTCTCCTCTGCTGCAGGTGCTTAAAGCCTGGGTGTGCCCAGAGGTGCAAGCTAAAGGAAAATAGCCAACAGGCTCCTCCTTTTCCTCCTTGTTTCTATTGCATTTTCCCCACTGTATTTTGTATTGTAAACTGCTTTGGGTCCCCACTGCAGAGAACAGCATGATATAAATAATTAAATAAATTGAATTCTGGGAAGTCGTAATGGCTGGAGGTATCAATTAAAACCTACCAGTCAGATACAACCCTTTCACGGTCCTCTTCTCCAGGCTTCTCTTATCCTCCTTTACTTGACTCACAGCTTCCTAGTCCCTCTACAGACTCCTCCTCTTAGCTGTATACTCTCCTTGATATGAAGAACACGCTTCTCCAATCCCTTCTCCATGCAGGCAGGTTCGCATGTACTGATGCCGCCTTCCTTCCCAAACCCTCCTGCTTCCTTTTCCGACCTTTCCTAAAATATCCCCTAAATGTCCCTTCCCTAAATTTCCTTTACTTGTTTTTTTCCTTTAAGCTTCCTTCTCATCCAATCGCATGGTTCACTGCCTGCTCCTGCCTTCATCATTCATGACTCTGGGTTCTCTTAAGAGCCTCTCTGTGACATCAGAGCACCTCAGCCAATAGCCACCTTCCACCATCATCGCAAAATCCCTTGGCAGAACAGGGTTAGATGCTTAGAACCTTTAACACACATACTGTCCCCAAAGAAATAATGAAAGTTTACAAAATCCATCCAAACTTCTCCCTAGGAACAAATTAAATCTTGCACTTATAATACACCAATTTCTGCTTCTTCTCTTTTCCCTCCACTTGATAGCTCAAGTGTTTTGTTCTGTTTTCTTGGACAGATGGGCTCTTTGGATCCCTTTAATCAGCAGCTGATTTTCCCAGTCGGATGACATTTGCTTATTACTCTGCATCCTGTAGAAAGATTAGTATTTTCCCTTGTGCTGGTTTGTTGTCTGGGCAGAATTGGTGTGTGGCTGTCTAGCTTTAAAAACCTGTTCACTCCAATAGCAATCAAAAACAAATTTAGCATTACAAGCTGCAAGACTCAACAGAATAAATAAAACCTCACCAGTTAAACTGAAAATAGAAAACCTCACAGTAGAGAAAATCTTGACTAAGCCTAGTTTAAGATACGCAAATATTTTGAGAAATGCATGAAGTCCTAGATGCCCTACCAAAGGCGCTTTTAGAAAAGCAGATCCCACCACAAAGAGAAAGTGGAGAGAGAGAACTTTTTCTCCCTCTCCTTTAAGAGTCTCTCTACGCTTTACTAAGTACCTAGGGATACTCAAGGGCAGTATTTTATGTGTAGTCCTCAATTCACATGCAGGCTGTTCTTGCTCTGTACGTGTGAATGCTGCTTTCATGTGAGCTTCCTTTGTGTGACTACATCTACAAGGGATTCTGGAGGGCAAAGGTCCAATTCAGCTCTGTTTTTGCTGTGAGAACAAGTACTGAAGGCTCCTTTTTGCCAATTTGCATTTCTTTAAGGTGTAAGAAAGTGTCAAGATCTGCATTTCAATGAATATATCTGGGGAAACTGGGATGCTTTTAGCAGTTGAAGAGGAACTGATACAGAACACGTGAATTTATTCACGTGGAGCAAATTGAAGTGTGACTGTGAGAGCAAGTGCATTGGAAAGTTAGGGCGGGACACATGAAATGAGGTTCTCCTGAGTGTCCCTAGGTACTTAGTAACATGTAGAGAGACTCTAATACTGGAACCCACTGAAGTTGATAATCAATAGGACAGATGAAAAGAAGGACTTTTGAGGAATTAACTTGTGGCATTCACAGCAAACGGACATAGTGCTGGCCACAAGCACGGATGGCTTTGAAGGGGGAGTAGACAGATTCGTGGAGCAGAGATCCATCAATAGCTGTTTGTTGGGGTGACTAAAGGGAACCTCCGCATTCAAAGTGGAGTGCTAGGAAGCAACATTAGGGGGAGACCTTGACCTCTGTGCCTTCTGTGTTGGCCCTCCTCCAGGAAAAACTGGTTGGCCACCTGATGAAACAGGATGTTGGACTAGATGAATCACTGGTCTGACCCAGGAAGGCTCTTCTTAAGATCATATTGAGCCTGCATAGCTTGCTATACTGTGGTTAAAAATGTCTGGTGGGATGAAGAGGGAAGGAAAGTCAGCTGCTCTGGGCAGAAAAAGCATGGGAGATAGCCACAGGGATAGGGGTCGCAGCTCTGGGTTGGGAAATTCCTGGAGATTTGGGGAAAGGAGTCTGGGGAGGTTAGAGTTTAGGGAGGGGAGGGGGCTCAACAGGCCATAATGCCAGAAAGTCCACCCTCCAAAGCAGCCATTTTCTCCAGGGGAACTGATCTCTGTAGCCTGGAGATCAGTTGTAATTCCAGATCTCCAGTCACCACCTGGAAGCTGACCACCCTCTTCTGGGGGTACCCTCTGTTGAACCCTCACTGCTCTCTGTTTCTCTATCCTAAAACAGTTCACTTCTTTCATACAAGCACATGCTTGGTAGCATAGTGGCAGGGGTGGGGAATGAGGGGGAATAGACAGCATGCCATTGACACAGCATCACTTCCAGGTTCACACAAGAAATGATGTGTCAGTGTCAGCGCAATGCCTGTTTGCATGTCCCTGCCCCTCAAGCTCCCACTGGATGCCAACACTGAGCTGGCAACCCTATTCTGAACCCTTCTTACTGCTTGTTTCAGATTTGCCATGCTCTTGTAATGGATTGTCTTGCTTTTACTGTACTATCTTCTGTCTTTGTAATCTGCTCTGTCCGTTGTTTCTGGTATGCCATGCCTTAGACAGTTTCCTGTTGCATTATTTTCTAGTTCTCTCATCCAGGCTGCTGGAGGGGAAATAATTGTATGTCAGTCTTGCACTATAATCTATAGCAATCTATTCCACTTTTCCATTTCAAATTTTAATAGACACTTTATAGTGCTATAGCTATATATGAAGAATCACCTTGGCAGCTGTGATGATGATGTCCCCAAAGGCCAATGTGGAGTCACCACTGAGCATATGTGGAAGGAGAAAGTCTGAAAAAAGACAGAAAGGGGTACTCAGAAAACTCCAACACTAACAGAGGTATTGGCATTTGCAGAGGTTTTGTGGCACATCACCATGTAGAAGTGTTACCTGGATGGAACTCCTTGCAAGTAGAGGGGAATTAGTGGCAAGGAGGGGTAACAAAGCATGGGAGGGGTAACAAAGCAGGATACTCAACCAATTTTTATGGGGGCCCTGTTAGGGTGGCCCCTGCCATACTCCAGGGGATTGGGAGTTCACTGTCGGGCTGTAGACTTGATTCTTTGCCTTGAGAGTGCTATTAGAGCCCTGTTGATCTACCCTCTTCTGTGAGAAGCCGAAGGAAAGCGGTTACCAGCGTTGCTAGGGAAACGTGGCCAATTGACCAGAGAAGAACTGGAGTCCAGTCACCACATTTCTGTTTGTTTGGTTTTTTCCCTTTCTCTCACTTTACTTTCTTTCACTGGGAACTTAGATGGGAACTTAGAATTTAGTCAAGGGGGGGAGTAGAGTGGGTGGTGCTTGAAGGGTTTAATGCTTAGATGAGGAGGGGACAGTTATTCCTGTCAAGGAATGTCTGCAGTGCTGTACTACTGATCATCATTAAAGCTTTAACTCATGCATCCTTGGACTCGTGCAGTGAAGTTATTTGAGATCTAAGTTGGCTGTCTCTGACAGCCCCCTCCCCAAGGAGACTAATGAGAAGGCTGTTCTTCACATTCAAAGAGCAATTTTTATTTAAAGGGGGAAACACACACACACACACACACACACACACAAGAAGTAACTTGCAAGCATACACGATTCCTAGGGATTTTGGATATTAATTACCTATCCATGAAGAGGAGTAGTCCACAGGGGAAGAGGGCTTCAAATAGCCAGTGTTCTCAACCAGGAGAGCTTATGGAAGGGTACAGTGCTTGGATCCAGGACAGCATGCACGATTTGAATGGGGCAAAGCCTTGGTTCTTATAGGGCAAATCATGTCCTGAGGCTGGGGAGCCCCTTCAGCTATTAAGACAAAGAACTTAAAGGTCACCTCCCGGGAATGACAAAGGTTTGATTGGTGTTACTAGGGTGGGACAAAGAAATCAGATTGGGTTCTCCTGGCATATCACAAAGAAACGGTTGCTAATTAATGTTCAAGGAGCTTAACTAATGAATTTAGACTCTTGATTACATGTTCCCAGGCAGGAGTTACAAAGTTATCAGAGCTGATTCATGGCTTTTGATTCTTAGGATAGGATTCAATCACGGAAAAGAATGGAGATTGGAAAGTTTGGGTGGTGGTGACTCACAAGTGCTCTTATTGTCTCACTTGCACATTCCACAGCATGGAGGGCCAGGAGTCAATCATGCCCAGTCCTCGGCATTTATATTTTCATTCCAGGCATGACTCACCTTCCTGGGCAGGACTCAACAACACTTTACTCAGCTGGCTGTTCTATTAATGCGAATCAAGGCACATTAATTCAAGGGGCTTGTGATCTTTATATCCCAAGCAGCTCTTAAAATATCGGAGGTTGGATTCGACTGCTCACAGAAGCAGCCCTCGTCTGTCTTTCTGCCCTTAATGCTTTCTGGTATCTTTGGTCCATTTCATACATGCTACAGATCCAGGTTTGCCACTGAGTGGTCATTGGACAGTAGAGATTTACAAAAAACCCAAGCTCTTTCCCAGAAAGAGAGGCTATAGCTCAGATGTATAGCACTTATTTTCCATGTCAAAGGGCCCATATTCAATCCCTGGAGTCAATAATCAAAGGTACACATGTGGAAGATGTTAGGAAAGTCCTTTTTTTGCCTGAACCTCCATCTCCTACTATGCCAATATTCAGTTAGATGAATAGTGGTCTTACCCAGGATCTATCTACATGTTACAGAGTCCATGTTACAGAGTCCTAATGAACCCCATGTGTCCACCACAAGGCCTTACAGATGTGCTCTTAATTCCCAGGGGCTCATAGGTCCAACTCAGATGAGGACCGCAGAACCTAGGAAGAGAGGCTTAAGCATTCCCCTGGACTGTGTTCTCAAACAGAAATGACCCCAGGGAGCTGCTGCATGGTTATGGCTTCCAGGCCTTCCACCAGTAGCCCTCGTTGCCCACTACCACACCGAGCAGTGTCAGGAGAAATTTTTTTTAATCATTTGGTGTCCTCTGTGCCACTACATCACTTCTGGGGAAAACCCAGAAGTGATGTGGGGTAGCTCTAAGACTTACCAGAAACTCTCTGTTTTTACTATAGCTTTACCATAGAGTTTCCAGCATTTCCTAGAGCTATCCTCTATCACTTCTGGATTTCCCTCGGAAGTGATGTAATGGTGCAGATGGTGTCATGTCCCTCATGTCCCCATCCCCATCGCTGGTTGTCAGGCATAGCTGGGCCGCGGTATATTTGACCCATTGTAGAAACTTGTGTGTAGTCCATCAATACATGGTTGCTTCCCAAACAGGAAAAAACTAGCAGTTCCCTAGGGCAGTTTCAGGTCAGGAATACAGCATGGGAGAGGAAAATTAAGCCCTGTCTCCCCAGATGCTGCAGACGCAATCCAAATGGAACCAGCCCATAACTTGCAATAAGTTTCCAGGCATGGAATTCCCAGAATACCTCTGGTCAACAGGATCAGAGCAGACACATGGGAGACCAAAGGAATTTTAATATGGGCAGCTTCATGGCAGCTTCATATGGCCAAAAATTAAGGCGTTGTTGGGACTGGGAGTGCAAAATCCCACAAAACTACATCCAGACGGGTATTGCCAGTACAGCTCGCACAAAGATATCAGTACTTCATAACTTTATGAATAGAGTATTAGTTCCAACCAAGATCTAAATTTGATTTAAAGAGCTTATGTTGGGATCAGTGTTTATTGTATGATTACTTCCCTTTTTTCCTATAAATAAACGTGTTTCAGGCCTCTTCTGTTTAAACCTGATTATTCCTCCAGCTTGGTTTTTCGCAGAGCAATGTTTCTTAGGGACATACGCACGAAGCGTCACATTCTCTAGGGCATATGTATAAAGAATAGTTCATTAAATAGCAAAACCGGTAAAAAAATTCAAACCTTTTTATCAAAACAAGTAAATAGTTGGATGTGCAGTGTATTTCCATTAGAGATTTCTGCAGAACATAAACAGTTTTTTAAAGGAAAACAGTAAATAATTTTGTGCTCATATTTCCATTAAGGTTTTCTGCAGCACAGTAACAGTTTTCAGTATGCCAAATAATAAACATTTTTGTGTATCAGGATTTCTGTGTGGCGCAGCATTTTAAAAGATATAGTAAAGTTTTGTTTGGAAATGTGAATTTATAATTTCTCACTTGTACGGCTTCAAGCTATATTTGCTAAATTGCTTATTAAGTTGACATTGCTGAATTCTTCAGTGTGTAAACTGTTGGTTTTTGTTAACAAAAGAAGTACCAAGCTACAAATATTTCACTACTACAGGCAGAGTAAAATCTGAAACATTCAAACTTTGATTCCACCGTTCTGGCACAAAGCAGGTAGAGGACCTTTTTTTAAAAACAGATAGGAGAAATAAAACTTGTACTTCCTACTATTAGAATTCTTGCACATTTCTTCAATGGGGTAGAAGGAGCAAAAAAGGGAGCAATGCTGTGACATTACTTCTGGGTAAATACCCCAAAGTGGCATCATAGCATCCATTGTGCTCTAGGAATTCCCCTAATCACTCTAGGAATTCCTCTAATCTAATACCATAGAGATTGTGGGGATTTCTAGAGCATCACTGTTGCAGAGTGGAAAGATCCATTCTGAAGACCCATCAAATATACTAGTCCTGTACCTCTCAATCTCCAACTGGCTTGCGGTCTTTAGTGTTTCCACGGGTGACTTTGTGTCTCTCTACACGAGACATCTTACACGAGGATGGTCAAGTGCAGGGAGACACAATGTTAGCCAGGAAGCGTAGTTTAAAAAGTCAGAGCAAAAGCCTCTATCAATTTCACTTCTCTACACAGAGCTGGCAGAGATCGCTCCTCAGAGGGTTCATTAAGTTCATTTTCACCTCCCTGGAGGCTCTGTCAATTTCATCTCACCTTCAAGGAGGCGAAGATGAAATTAACAAACCCTCTGAGGAGCGATCACTGCCAGCTCTGTGTAGAGAGGTGAAATTTAAATTTAAACTATGCTTCCCAGCTAACATTGCATCTCCCTATACTTAAGTGTCCTCGTGTAAGATGTCTCGTGTAGAGAGACTCTATGAATCAATTTCTCCTAATCTCTATAGTATTCCACCGATAGCAATGGAATTCCTAGAGCATGTTCTTGAGGGCCTGCAAAGCAGAGATGTTTCATATGGCATTTGGAGGCTGATTCAGATATTTTATCGGCCTGACTCCATATGATTTCTTTATTAGAGACAATGGGTATGAGTAGGATTTAGTGACGGCACTGTTCTTTTAGTTGTTTGATTTAATGTTTGTATTTTACTGTCCTATTGGCTTCTCAATGTTTATATTTCTATTTTAATATTGTGTTACCAATTTTAATGTTTGTATTTATACTATATTAATAGTGGTTTTGCCCTGACTTTGATAGCCCAGGCGAGACTGATATTGTCAGATTTCAGAAGCTAAACGGGGTTGGCCATGGTTAGTAATTGGATGGGAGACCTCCAATGAAGACCAGGGTTGCATAAGCAAGTAATGGCAAGCCACCTCTGTTAACCTCTTGCCATGAAAACTCCGCCAGAGGTCACCATAAGTCAGTTATGACTTGAGGGCACTCTCCACCATACCAATAGTGGTTTTATATGTATGTTGTAAACTGCCTTGAGCACTAAAATGGCGGAGAGGTGGTATATAAATGAAATAAATATATTTCCTTTTCTCCTAGAGCAGAACCACAAGTGACAAAAGGCACAGGTTGGACACTTGTCAGCTTCCCTCAAGTTTTGGCGGGAAATGTAGGCAGCTTGGCGGAATGTTGGACAAGTGACAGTTGAAAAGTTCACTGGACAGCAGTCAGAGAGCGAAGCTGCGAGACCAGGATGCCTACATTTCCCATCAAAACTTGAGGGAAGCTGACAAGTGCCCAATCTGTGCCTTTTGTCACTTGTGGTTCTGCTCCTAGACTCTACGGTTCCTCCAGAGGAACTGATCTCTGCAGTCTGAAGATCAATTGTAATTCTGGGAAGAGTTACATAGCTAGTTGTTTTCTCTCAAGCTGACATACCTCACAGAGGTTTGTAGTGAAGGCACAAGAGAAGGGAAGAATTATATATGCTTCTGTACCCCTTTGAGAAAAGATGGGGTAGAAATGCCAAGGGGCTACAGCATCTCCTAAGTAGTTCCCTCTGTTGCCAGTCAGCATAGTGAAATTTGGCAGACTGAGGTGATAGGCGGGAGAGATCACCACCTCACTGGAAGGGTAATGGCTGGACAGACAAACTTTCCCTTCCTTGCTTTGTCTAAAAAACGACAGGACTCTGGTGTGGGTTATGAACTCTGGCAGGGAGGGCAAATGCCTCGTGCTTCATTGTGAACACTGGCCAGCAGATTTCCCTTGCATAGACAGCCGTTGACTCCCAACTTGCTATTTAAATGATGAATTGTAATCATTATAACGGTTATCTCCAGCTGATCTTTCATCTTCAGCGAGCTTAACTGTTGTGTTTTCCACAATTAACGGTCAATAAATTTTAATTCCTTTCTGTTTGCAGGTTGTAGTTGAGAAGGCCAAGCGTCCCTTGGACAATTTGCTTCCCCAGACAAAATACAGATAAATGTCTTAGCCGCATCTTCCAGGGTGTAATGAGGCCTATCTCATGAGTCTCCCAAAGCTGCTGCTGACCTACTCCCACCTCTGCCTTTATCCTCTTGGATCCTACACCCACTGTCAGAAACTAAGTGGATCCTATCACTTCTTAATTGCTCACATCAGTTCCTCCCTTAGACACCCAAGGTCAGACCAGGAATGAAATATTCCACTCATCTATAGCAGCAAACACGATGACTGCAAACTAAGGTGCTGCCATCACCCTCTGGCCCTATAATGCCAGTACAATGCTTTTTGTCCTACTTAGTACTTACTGCTGATTTAGGCAGATGCCTGCAATTGCCTGCAGCAAAAGTTAAACCTGAGAATGAGGGATGTCCATGCATTATTCCTCCTTCCTCAGCCCTCCCAACAGGAGATCCTTGCCGTTCACAAAGGATTCATCCCTGAGATCACTGCAAATGGTGAAATCTGTGAATACTGAGAGGCAGTCGGTCTGCTTTCTCCCACCAGTAAAACAGCCACGTTGCCTGCAAAAATGTAACCCTGTAATGACAAGAGTGATGGTGTGAGGGGGGGAGTAAAAACATGTACGGTAATACCAGTACAGCACTCGCCTGTTATTTTTGCTTGTCATCCCCCCTTTTGTCCCCCCCCATCACACTCTGCATCACTTGCTTTTCTTTTCAGTCCCATAATGAAGAGTGTGCAAAAAAAGTGTCATGCCACATTAATGTGCTTAGGCCGTGGACAGCGAATAAGTGAAAATGTAAGTCTCACTTCTTCAAATAGTGAGGGTTTACCGTATAGCCACAAAGAAATCAGAAGGCACTCTAAAGACTAACGGGTATCTCTACACTACACACCTATACTGGTTTCATACCAACTCAGCCGCTGTGACTTGACCTAAACGATCCCATAAACTGTAATTTGGTACGGGTATGGCTGTGAAGACTTTGTTAGAGATTAATCAGAGAGCTATAGTCCTCATTGTTCCCTGGGGAAAAAGAGAGCAACAGTGAATCTAGTTTACAACTAACATAACAAAGGTAAGAGAAACCTTGTCGGATCAAACCAATGGCCTATCGAACCCAGCATCCTGCTTCTTACAGTGGTCAAACAAGTGCCTCAGAAGGCCCACAAACATGGACACAGAGGACAAAGTCTTCTTCTGTTTTGCATTCTGAGGTAAACCACCTTCAGACACTGCAGTTCTGTTTAGCTGTAAGAACATAAGAAGAGCCCACACTGGTGGTCCAGCATTCTCTCTCACACAGTAGCCAACCAGTTTTCCTAGAGGGACAAAGAACATGGCACAGAGGCTAAGGCCCTCCCCTTCCTGGAAGTGGTATTCAGAGCCTCTGAATATGGCGGTTGCATTTTCTTACCACGGCTAGTAGGAATTGATGGACTTCTCTTCCATGAATCTACAGGGGGGAGCAAGACCAGTGCACTTGGGCCTGTTCTGGCTGAGCTGCCTAATGTTGTCTGAAGAAGGCTGTATTAACTGCCTGGAGTTGGGGAAAGCATCAGTGACAATCTTACCCAAATAAGAAGTCTCCTAATTAATTGAGGGTATTAGCTTTAAAGGAGACAAGCGAGAGAGGGTAACTGGGATCCTCCAACTATGTTTACGGGGTTTATTCCCTTAGAGAACTCTCAAGTAAAGCTGGTAATGTTCAACTGGAAAAGGTTTTTTTCTTTTTTATTAAAAGAAAAATAAAAAGGCAAACATACAGAAATCGCACACAGTACACATACAAGTTTAACTAAGAGAAAATCAGGGAGGAAAGGGGGAGAAAGCAGTTTTGGGGAAGGTGATAGCTACCAGTCTCGAAGAGAGGTAGGCAGCAGCAAAGTGACCAGAATTTCAGGGGAAGAAGAAGAAAACTTAAATGGATTTGGGGGTGCGTGGAGGGACCCAGAAAACACACGCACTCCTCGAGGCAATGTCGCAGACTGGTCCAGTAGCGTGGTCAAAGTCTGTTCCAAGGTCTGTACTCCAGGTCAAGAGCCATCCTGTAATCCCGTCCGAGGGCAGCCCAAATAGCAAGGTCAGGAGGTCCGGGGGTCACTTACTGGCAAGTTCAAGGACTAACAGAGTGGGGCAGACTAACCATAACCAGGAGAGTAAATAGAATCAAATATCTAGTGCAAACAATTCTGATTTCAATTAGTATATTAAAGTGACTGACTGCATATGTAAATAAATAGTAGTGCAAGTATACAACAGACTTTTCCAAACATTAGACAATAAATATACAATAGATATTCCAATAAATATGTATCCAAAATATATATTTTGCACACTAATAATACTTAACACTTAATACAATCCAGGACATGCATAATAAAATACAGTCCTTATTCTTCTTTTTCTTTTTTCTTATTTAATTCAGGAGTGCTAGGCACCAAAGCTCCAGGCAGAAGGACCAATTTCGAGGTGAGTAGATTGTAAGACAGATCATTACGTGAGTTCTAATCTCTTATAACGTTTTCTTTTTTCACTTTTACAGGTGGAAACATAGACAAGCAAGATGTGAAAGTCACAAGCCCGTCGAGCCCTACGGGGGGGCTGGCTAATGATCCACAAGTTTCATCTGCTGGGGTCTTCAGAGGCAAGACTTCTATCCACCTCAACTTATTTCAAAATTAACCAAGGAGTTACAAACTTCTCATGAATCGGCGCACCACAAACTACAGCCAAGGGCTAGGCAAGGCAGAGTCAAGTCCAGTCTAAAGGTCACAGAAAAAAACAAGGCACGGTCTGATGAAGTGGTCGCAGAAGTAGCAGGATTCCAACGTGTTGCTGCCATACTTGGCAGTTCCTCTAGACTGGCCTTTGTAGCCAGGCATGGTTCTCAGCCAGCTGCTTGAGCTCTATCCTGAAACTACTCATCATCACTATCCACAAGCAGCTGGTGTAGGCCCAGGAGGCAAACACTGCACCGTCTCTCCTGCAGCTCCACTCTGTGCCTTCCTCTGCAGCGCTCCTTGGGTGTGGGTGAACCTGGCAGGTTGGAAGCCCCTGGCTGAGCTTCACCTGTGGTATTGGAGCAGGATGGTGCTGGTGGCTCTGCCTCAGCTGCTGGCTGTGGACTCTGATCAACCAGCAGCTGCAGTTGCTCTTCCCTGTTGCTGGTTTCCACCACCCAGAGCTGGCTCCTCTTCTCCTGAGGAGTCCTGAGCTACACTGGGCTCCTCTTCTCCTGAGGAGTCCTCCTGGACTGCACTGGGCTCCTCTTCTCCTGAGGAATCCTTGCTAGTACTGAGCCCTGGCTGCCCCATGACAGGCAAGCTGACATTTTTGCCCCTAAAGTAATGACTTAATGGTTGTCTCCGGAGGTGGACAATGAAGTTGGGAGAGACTTAATGGGTCTACCTGAGGTGGACTATAGGTGAAAATGGTGCTTGATGACCCTTTGAGTACCGGATGGAAAAAGCTACCAGGTTTACTGAATAGCTTTTGTTTGATTAGGGTAGATGGGTGACGGAAGTAAAGCCGGGCATTGACGAGATGAGTCAAGGGCTTCCTGAGAGCCTTATTGTCCTAAGTTATGCATCCCTCCAGGGCTTGGAGGCGGTGTTTAGTCAGCCAGTTGCTCTGACTCACCTTTTTAAAATATTTTTCCAGTCCCTTTTACCTGGCTAGCATATTTCAGACCTGGCAGTACCTTACACTTATGGTATATGAGGAAGGAGGGTTATGGTTACCTCTCAGCAGGAGGAGGGGTCCGCTTTCTAACAACTGAAGACGTCGGAAGATTTGGAAAAGGTTGCTACAACTGTACGCTGCTGTAAAGGGCTGGATCCAACCATCCTCCACAGAGCTTAAGCCTTCCTCAATCTTAAGTGGCACTTCCTCCAACAGAAGGATCTACCCTCCTGTCTCTCTCACTGGAATACTTTGGAGACACCAGCAGTGGGTTGGGTTGTTTTGTTCCCAATGCCTCCGTGTCCCGTATATGATAAGGAGACCCTGCAGGAAAGCTTTACCAAAGTATAGCAGTGGCAGCATTGGAAACATAGCTGAAGGAGCCGCTCCTTAAAACTTCCAGGCTTCTTTTGCGGCACAGAGGAGAAATCATTTTAAATTGTTCCCTGCTTTTTTTTTTTATTAGAGAATTGTCACTATTATGAAAGAATCAATTCAGAAAAGGATTGCATTTATGTTAAAAGGGCTTTTCGAAAAGAAATTCATGGTTCCCTGCCGTGCCTTCCTCAAAGAAATTATTGTGAAATTAGTGGTGTGTGTTTGTAGCTCAACCTAGGCCATTAATCCATGATTGTCAAAAGGCAAACCTAACCGCGCCATCCTAGATAGCAAGAGGCGGCAGAGAAGAGCGACCGCTGTTCTCAGACGGAACTTTACATAGACCGGTGGCAGAAATCTTGTCTGCTGTTGCTCAGCAATAGCATCCTCAAGTTACCTCCAATGCTCACATAACTTTAGTAAACAGGACGCCTCATTATCTACCCTAACTTTCTAATTCCAATGCTTTTTTCTTCTAACCACCACTTCTTGTGTTATATCTCTCTTAAAAGGAAGTCCTTTTTAGAACATTTGTCCCAATCGGATACAATATTGCTCCCCATGTCACGGTGTGTGTGTTATGTGCTGTCAAATTGCCTCTGACCCATGGCAACCCTAAGAATGAAAGACCTCCAAAATGTTGTATCATTAACAGACTTAGGATCATAGAAACATAGGGTTGGAAGGGATTTCCAGGGTCATCTAGTCCAACCCCCTACACCATGCAGGAAATTCACAACTACTTCCCCCCACACCCCCAGTGACCCCTGCTCCATGCCCAGAAGACGGCAAAACACCGTCAGGATCCCTAGCCCAAACTGGCCTGGGGAAAATTGCTACCTGACCCCAAGGTGGCGATCGGCATTAGCATGGGCATGTAAGGAGGGGCCACGAGAACTAAGCACTGATGTAACCCTTCCTGCCCTCCCTCTCATGAACTACCTACGTTCACAGAATAAGCATTGCTGTCAGATGGCCATCTAGCCTCTTCTTAAAAATCTCCAAAGAAGGAGAGCCCACCACCTCCCAAGGAAGCCTGTTCCACTGAGGGATCGTTCTAACTGTCAGGACGTTCTTCCTAACGTTTAGCCAACGTGTTCAGATTTTGCAAACTGAAAGACATGGCTTCTTAAGTTAAGTCATCTTGTTTTAGGTCTTCCTTTTTTTTTTTTACTGTCTTCCACTTTTCCTAGCATTATCATCTTTTCCAGTTAGTCTTGTCTTCTCATGATGTGACCAAAGTACAATAGCCTCAGTTTTGTCATTTTAGCTTCTAGGAAGAATTCAGGATTGATTTGTTCTAGAACCCACTTACTGGTCTTTTGGGGCTGTCCATGGTATCTGCCAAACTCTACTCCAGCACCACATTTCAAATGAATCCATTTTCTTCCTGTCAGCTTTCTTCACTTTCCAACTTTCACGTCCATACATAGTAATAGGGATTATCTTGATCTTGGTTCCCAGACAGACATCTTTATCTTTAAGGATCTTCTCTAGCTCCCTCACAGCTGCTCTTCCAAGTCTCAATCTTCTTCTGATTTCTTCATTGCAGTCTCCCTTTTGGTTGATGATTGAGCCAAGGAATTGAAAATCAATTTCCTCATTGTCAGCTTTAAAATTGTGTAATTCCTCAGTAGTCATTACTTTTGTCTTCTTGATGTTCAGCTGTAATCCTGCTTTGGTGCTTTCTCCTTTAACCTTCATCAGCAGTCGTTTCAAGTCTTCACTGTTTTCTGTCAGTACCCAGCTTCAGTAAACGCTACCTTTTTATTGCTCCCTGTTGCCTTTCCTAAATGAAATTAAGAAGTACTACTTCTTCCTTATTGAGTCTACCCTTGAGTTTTCAGATCTGGGTTAGGAAATTCCTGGAGATTTGGTGGTGTCGCCTAGGGAAGGAGGGATATCAGGGGGGCATAATGCCATAGAGTCCACCCTCCAAAGCAGCCAATTTCTCCAGGGGAACTGATAGTACGTCTCTGTCATTCGAAGATCAGTTGTCGAGTATGCTGCACTAAAGAATCTGGAGTCTTAAGTATATCACTCTAGAGTTGCTTTTGTTTGTGAGCATTATCATTATGGCTATAATTCTAAGGGAGCAAGTCCCATTGCATAAGGAAATGGTTCAAAGTGATGTATTGGAAAGGAGATACAAACGATAGATTATACTGCTGTATACTGCCTCTTGCTGTAAGTATGTTCCTGCTGGATAATTTCTGTACTATTTTATATGGCATGTTTACTTATGCTTTGTTTCAGCATTGTTTTGGCTGTATATCAGATTTCTGCTGGTTTTCAAATGTCAAATAGCAACAACAGGGGAAATCCTCCAAAGGGACCAAGAAAGGGGGGAGGCGACAACCCCGCGGAGGAGAAAGCAAGAAAACCTAATTTAATAATTATTGTGCAAAATTGCAAGGCAAAGTAACAAGCCAGTTATCACTGCAACTAACAAATACAATGATTATTTCCAAAACTTAAATAAATAACCATAATAGGTATGCAAAGGAAGAGATAAAGAATCCATCCAATATATTTTGCACCACTGGTAGGAACAAAGTCCCGTATATGGTGAATGTACAATAACACAAAAAATATTTTACTTTCTTTCTGCAGCAACTGTTTCAGTTGTCAGCTTAACGGAAAATCCAAACTTTCTTCTTGTTGGCATTTGCGTACCTTATTGACTGCCCCAGCTGTTGATCGTATTGACTTACACCATGTAATCCACCTCAAATGTCCTAAAGAAAGGTGGCTTATGAATATCAATAACATTTTTTTAAAAAATGCCAAGAGATCTCCTGGCCCCACCTGGAAGATGGTAACCCTAGCCCATACTCCAGTTTTGATCCTCACAACACGCCATGTTGACTATCCAGAATCAGAGATTATTAGCAAAACAATGTTGGTTTTTTGGAACAAAAGACCAGTTACGGTCTAGCAGGCAATCTTCTAGAGCACCCATAAAACTATCCTTTTTGCAAAGTATTTGAACATAGGTTGTAACTGATGGTATTTATTTGGGACAGTGGCATTTTTTTACTGTGCTGCATTCATTTAGTAATCTTTTGAGCATTTTAATTGCCTTTATAGACTGGGACCCATAAGTTTAAGAGCCCCGTGGCACGGAGTGGTAAGCGGCAGTACTGCAGCCCAAGCTCTGCTCATGACCTGAGTTCAATCCTGGCGGAAGCTGGGTTCAGGTAGCCGACTCAAGGTTGACTCAGCCTTCCATCCTTCTGAGGTCGGTAAAATGACTACCCAGTTTCCTGGGGGTAAAGTGTAGATGATTAGGGAAGGCAATGGCAAACTACCCCGTAAAAAGTCTGCCAAAAAAACGTCGTGATGCGACGTCCCCCCATGCGTCAGTAATGACTCGGTGCTTGCACAGGGGACTACCTTTACCTACCTTTACCTACCCATAAGTTTACTACCTTAAGCATGTGACGGAATGTTCTTATGGGTCAAGCTGAGTCATCTCAGGAGGCAAGTCAAAAGCCTGAAGGAGAGGAGGAGAGTCCGAAGTCACAGTACCACTATAACAACAACAACAACAACAACATTCGATTTATATACTGCCCTTCAGGACAACTTAATGTCCACTCAGAGTGATTTACAAAGAGTGTTATTATTATCCCCACAACAAAACACCCTGTGAGGTGGGTGGGGCTGAGAGAGCTCCGAGAAGCTGTGACTGACCCAAGGTCACCCTGCTGGCTTCAAGCAGAGGATTGGGGAATCAATCTCTAATGACGATCTGCTCTCTCGCAGCAACCGTCATACTTCGGACTGTGTGGGACATGCAGAGAAGAACTTCTGATACCAATTTTATGGTGCAGTCCTAAGCAGTGTTTACACTCTTCTAAGTCCATTGATTTCCATGGGTTTGAAAGAGTGTCACTCTGCTTGGGATTGCACTTTCAATGTCCTCCTTGAGTGTCCTAATTTCTATGCTTGTTCTGATGATGAACCAGACAAGGGCAATGATTACTCTGCTCATTACAATTCTGGCGCAAAAGAGATGCGTTTGCGACCCGTTATATTGTCTTGATTTTGTATGCCACTCTGCCGTTTGCAACTAGATCCATTTAGCATTTGCAAGACTGGCAACAAAGAAATTTATTGTCCATAAGACTCCATCCTCGTGATTGCCTCTTACGGCCCTTGTCTGTAAAAGTGGTTTGTGTAAACTTTACGATGTCTGCCACAAACAGGAGAAATAAAAACTTCAAGCCTTCTCCAAAACACAAGTGACTTCAACAGTTTGAAGATCCGAATTGGATTGGTATGAAACAGGTACAATTCTCAAATGATACACTCAAATGATACAATTCTCAAATGATACACGCACACACCCACATAGATCGGTTCTCCACTTTCCTCGTGTATTCGAGATGCTTTGCAGGGAAAAGGGAATTGCCCAACTGTTTCTGTTGTGCCTGTGGAACACAACAGAAGAAGAAAGGTTTGGATATGTGCGTGCAAGTGACATGTAAAAAGATACCATCCAGGAGCAAGCCATTTCCCCGAAAAAATACTTTGTTTAAACAGGTGACAGGGCTAAGATTTGGAACTGTAGAGGTTCACCAACGAAACCTCCCAGGTCAGAAATCAACAAGCCATTGTAAGTTGTATCGAAATCCTCTTGCGATTCAGGCTCAGTTCATAATAGTTCACTATAGCGCCCTGCACATCCCTGCATACCATCCTATTTATCCATGTTTATCCCACCTCTCCGCCAACGAGCTCAGAACAGCATACGTTATTGTCTCCCTACCACCTCCCAATGCAAAGCTAATGATTAATAACAATAATAGCAACCACCACAAAAACGTTATATTTATATACTGCCCTTCAGTTATTATCCCCACAACAATAATCACCCTGTGAGGTGGGTGGGGCTGAGAGAGCTCCGAGAGAGCTGTGACTGACCCAAAGTCACCCAGCTGGCTTCAAGCGGAGGAGTGGGGAATCAAACCCGGCTCTCCAGATTAGAGTCCTGCCGCTCTTAACTACCATATCACACTGGTTCACTGGATCACCCACAGAGCTTTGTGGGTGAAGAAGGGTTTGAATTCACCTCTGCCAAGTCCTATCGCAACACTTCAACTGCTGCACCATCCCCTCCTCCCTCCCAGTTTCCCCAACATAAATTGGGAAAAGGGGAACAATAACTGGGACGGCTGATGCGGAGGGCTGCAGCAGCGGCCTTTGCAAACTCTTTGGTGATAACGTTCTACAGCAGGAGGCCGCTGTGGCAGCTGAAGTCCCCCGTTACCAGCTCCCTTTGCTGCCACCAGCCCCCTTTATCAGGGACATTTGGGGGGAAGAGGGATCCAGTAGTGAAGGCTGAGGAAGTGCATTCCTTGGATGGGTTTCTCCTAACTCTAACAGAGACAGAGACAGCATGGTTTAAATCAGGCCTCTCGCAGAGCCTTACAGGACTTCTGCAACCGTTAGAGACAATTTGTGGTTTATACTCCCCACCTCCAATGTGAATAGAGGTGCAAGCGCTTGAGCCCACCAATTGCGGGCTGTCTTCAGAAACTCGGCAGGAAACGTGTCAAGGCCAGGGGACTTCCCTGTTTTCAAAGCTTTGATCAATTCAGCTTCCTTGCAACAAGTAACAGGTTGCCATTTTGGAACTTGCTGGAGATTGAGTTCAAAGTCCAATTCTGGTTCGAGGTTATGTTTCTTATAATGGTTTTTAAAATGTTTATCCCAGGTAGTTGTTGGAATGGGGGTTGCAGTGCTGTATCGTAGCTTCAGTATTGGTGTCATTAGGTGCCATAGAGATACATTGGAGTTCCCTTGGGCAGCTGCAATTAGCTTGTCCCATAGAGATTTCATAGACTGATGTTTTTTCTCCTTCAGTATGGTGTTATGTTCCCTTCTGGCTCATATCAATAAATGTCTTGTGATAGTTGTATTGCTGTGTCTAAAGAGCTTATAGTTCTGCTTAACTTGGTTTTTGGCCTTCCTGAAGTCCTTGTACTACCCAGTTCGACCAGCCTCATTACTCCAGGCAGTCATATTGAGGCAGTTGTACATGGTTGCACATTGCAACACATTGCTGAGAGCCCAGATGGAGGGCTGCTTCCTCAGGATATCATCGGATCAACGCTTCTGTGACTGCCCTTTGGCCGAAATTGACTCGCTGTCCCATACCTTTCATTGTCCAAAGGACAAACTAGCTAGAGAAAAATTCTTTAAAAAATGGCTACTGAGGCATTCAAACATTCCTGATGCCTCAGAGTTAAGACTCTTACTGAGTAGCCTTTGTAAAAACTGCATTGTAGACGTGGCAACCTTTTCTTTAACTTGCATCTGATGAAGAGAGCTGTGATTCTCGAAAGCTTATGCTACAATAAAGTTGGTTAGTCTTAAAGGTGCTACTGGACTCTTTACTATTTTGCAACTACAGACTAACATGGCCAACTCCTCTGGATCTTTTCTTTAACTGTTATTTTTAACTCTTAAAACTTTGTTAGAGTATATGGCCTATGGGCTGTTAAGCTGAATAAACTGAAACTCCCTACCTCTTTCCAAGTCAAACAGAACTACTGAGCATTACCCTGCCTGAAAATCTTGTACCTTTTTTCCCCATCCTTACCTAGATCTGAAATGGCACCTCTGATTTCCTTTCCTCAATCAACACAGCTTTTCCAGTTCCTGCACAGTTGAATAAAATGTCTCTGCAAGATGGAAAAGACCTCCAGATGAGACCCCGGAGACCGGTTGCCGGTCAGAGTAGACAACACTGAACTTGATAGGCCAGTGATCTGATTCCATGTAAGGCATCGTTATGCGTGTCTATGAAATTTCCGTAACGAGCTGTGGCTCAGTGGTAGAGTATCTGCTTTATACACAAAAGGTCTCAAGTTCAGTTCCTGGCATCTCTAGTTTAAAAGAGAACAGGCAAAAGGTAATGGAAAGACCCCTGCCAGAAATCCTGGACAGCTGCTGCCAGATACAGTAGAAAAGTGTAGACCCTGATAGAGTCAACAGTCTGACTCAGGGCCAAGCTACAAGTGACAAATGACACTTGAATGGCAAGTGAACAGACTCACGTGTATTCCTCCCTATTCACTTGCACTCCACTTAATCACGTAGTGGAGTGCAAGTGAAGCGCAAGTGCACAGGGTGGAATACATGTGAATCTGTTCACTTGCCATTCAAGTGTCATTTGTCACTTCTAGCTTGTCCCCCACATGTATTCTGTTCACTTGCACTCCACTTGCACTCCACTCAATCACTACGTGGAGTGCAAGTGGAGTGCAAGTGCAGCGCAAGTGAACAGGGAGGAATACATGTGAGTCTGTTCACATGCCATGCAAGTGTCATTCATTACTTGTAGCTTGGCCCTCAGTAACTCTACAGAGCCCTGACTTGGATAGTCCAAGCAAGCCCAATCTCATCATATCTCGGAAGCTAAGCAGGGTCAACCTTGGATAGTAATTGCCATGAAAACCCCAACAGGGGTTGCCATAAGTCAGGTGTGACTTGAAGGCACTCTGTACTCTCCAGCTCTCGACAGAAGACATTACATGCATGGAAAACAGAAGGGGAGAAGATGCATAGAGTCTTCACATATAGAATACACCTGTAGTCTCAAGAACACTGCTCTTTATGTTTCCAATTACATGGACGGTGCCTACATGTGTACACTTCTTACACGCAGATTCTGAGTACGCAAGCCAGCAAATGCACACAGGCAAGGATGAGCCCTGAGCCCTTATGTTTTATTCTCCCTCTACTCCCATTGTCTTCAATGTGTGTAACATCATCCCAAGAAAGCTGGCATCAGGCAGCTTCATGTATTCATGTCTGTGTGTGCACAGCACAACTACAAAATAACTTCCTGGGTAGACAGTTAGCTCTTTAATGAAAATAGATGGTGTTGAAGATTGTTACCTTCTAAGCCCTGTCTCACTCTTTCAGATCCGACTCTGCTTCGTTGAGCAAGCTGCATGTAATATATGAGGGGGAAAGTGCAATTTTTCACTTGTAAGGATTTACTTTTGCTTCAACAGGCTTCAGTTAACGGTACACATAACTGCCAGTACCGGAGCATCCAAGGAAGGAGATTGAAAGCTGGCCTTCCTCGGAGGCCACTGCATTGAAATACGGATAGCGGCCTGTCTTTGACTGTTTCCCCCAAGTCAAAAACGATCCGGGCTTCATAGCCCTCAATACACCTATGAATATAAGTTCCTATTTGTTCAAAGAATTGCTATGCCGCCTCTCCAAAGGCCTGAAGGAGGCCCACAAAATGAAAAAAATAAAAACACTGTATTTAGTGTTCATTCCCACCCTGAGAAGCCTGAAATAAATTAATCGGATGAATTTCAGCGCATATATGGATCCATCCAGGTACTGTGGATTCTGTTCCACAGTCCCGTACTATAGAAAAGCGTTTCAAGGCGGGTTTTCTATTGTACCTTGGAAAATATATTTCGTCCCAGCAACAAAAGGCTTGTAATTAAATGAAAATGAGACTATTAATGCAAATTGCGTTGAAATGTAATTTGGGTGATTTCAGACGGAAGAGCAAAGACGCCAGGACTAACTCGCGATGAAATATACATGAAGGGTTCAATTCCTTTCAGAAATACTTACATATTTATCACTCCTCTTTTTAAGTGGATTTTTCATGCTGGGGTCACGCAGTGTTTGATACCCTCAAAGCACAAGCAGCAACATGAAAAGCGTGGTGCTGGCAACATCTGGGGAGACTGTAGAGGGCACTTCCTTGATCTAGCAGAGAGAGAGGAAGGGCTTTTTATCATTATTCATAAGCCCAAAACGGACCGCCGTGTTTGAAATTTCCCCATTTGAATTCTCAGCCTGATGATTCAACTGGCTACAGTCTGTACTTACGTAGTCATGAGTTTATAGATCAGGGGAGACCCCACTCAGCCGCAATTGATCTGTGTGTCCCTATATAGAAAAATTACAATTCTTGTGAGGGATACCCAAGCAATCAAATGCATTGGATAATGCCACTCAGCATTATCCAATTATTATATTATTATAATATAATTATTATATTATTGTGCTATGTTGTATCTGCCGCTACAAATCCAGCCCCCAAAAGCTCTCTGCCAAGACACACAGCATCCATCTTTTTCTAACATGTGCTTCTGCTGCCCCCTACTGAACACAATCGGTAAGGCCCCTTAGCATCTTTCGTTTTAGAAGGTGCCTGCAGGTTACTCTATAAAAGCCCTGCTTGCGCAGCCATTTCCAACAGTGAATAGCCAGATGACCCCGGAAAGTCCACAAGCAAAGCATGATTGGCCTTCCCTATTTCCCCCAGCATCTGGTATTTAGAGATACACTGCCACACCACATGGAAGCTCCATTTCGCCATCATGACTCATCGCCACAGAAAAACCCACCTTCCATGACTGTGCCTAATTTTAAAGCCATCTAAGGTACTGACTATCTCCACACTGGTTGTCATCTCGCAAAAATAAATAAATCTAAGGAGGAGAGGAGGTAATAAAAGCTAAGAATCTCCCGAGATATTGTTGCTAACATTGTTCAAGTACAAGGGAACTGCATGCTCTTTAGAGAAAGAGGCTGGGTACCCTCAATATAAGCTCTTATGTAGTTCTCTCCGGAGCCTGGAGTTCTGTATCTTATGTGGTCTCCTTGATCCAGTCATTGCTGGGCATATCTAGCCCACTGCAATTGAATTCCAAGCATAGCTGTTGAGAGCCTTTTTGTCCTAGCTCTTGTACTGTCAGACTTCCATTGGGGTTTTTTTCCCCTCTAGGCTTGGCATATGTAACCTCTGTTGTATGGGTTCTATAGGGCTTTAGGAAGGAAATTTTTGCACAATTTTAAGTTTTAAAAAATTCTCTTTTCCCCCAAACCTTTAAACAATTAGAACAATATAACTTTTCTTTTTCTTTTCTTTAACCAAACACATAAGTGCTACAAAAACAGAAACTTTCAGCCATCAGTGTCTCTGAGAGTGTGACTAGAAGTTCCTTTCTTCACGTGGAGAACACTAGATTTTCTCACAAGGTTACCTGGGAAGCGAAGTCCGAGTGGTCCTTCCCCTCTCTGTTAGAATCGCTGCCTGAAGAGCCACAAGAGGGCTTCGTTTGGGGGCGGGCAGCTGCTACTTTTTCCAAGGGCGTCCTGCGGGCTGCCTGCTCCTGGGGAGCTGCTCTGGAGAAAGTGTCAGTGTCGGTGAAGCTTCAGCCGCAGCGACAGTGGAAGGATCTGCTGCAGATTATTCCGCTGTCACTGCGGCTGAAGCTTCACCGACGCTGCTGCTTCCAGAGCAGCTCCCCAGGAGCAGGCAGCCTGCAGAATGCCCTGGGAGAAAGTAGCAGCTGCCCGCCCCCAAACAAAGCCCTCTTGTGGCTCTCCAGGCAGCGATTCTAACAGAGAGGGGAAGGACCACTCGGACTTCAGTTCCCAGGTGACCTTGCGAGAAAAATCTAGTGTTCTCCACATGAAAAAAGTCACCTGTAGGTTTGCTCTGAAAGCAACTCAAGGTAAGCAAGTTCAACTTGTTGGATCCTTTGCCACAATCCTTCCAGTTATGAAGCGACTGGAACTCTGGCTTCTGTCCTCTTCTTGGAGAATTACACCCCAAGAAGTACAATAGTAATAACACCAACCAAGCAAATACAGCACACATGCACCACTTTTAGTCACTGTTGTTCATGTACAACATTTCTGACTACCTTATTCAAGGTGATAAGAGCACATAAAGTGTTATTAAGCTCCCCAGCAACCAGCTTCTTCCTCAGCGGCCTGGCTCTAGCTACTGACTCCACTGTACAGGGCTAAACCAATTAGTTAATAGGGGTTACATGTACACCATTGTTTTTAACCATATCACAGGTGAGCCAGATGTTCTCTCTCAGCCTAACTTACTTCACAAGGTTAAAACACAGGCAGCACAGTACACTGAGCTGCCTGGAGGAGGGAGGTGAAATTGAGGGTATATTTCCACACCAATGAATTCTTTGGAAAATAGAACACATGAAGTTAGCATTACGCTGAATCAGGCCATCAAGGTCAATATGGTCTACTTCAACTGGAAGCATCTCTCTTGGCTCTCAAGCAGAGGCCTTTCCCATTCCCTGCTACCTGAGGACTGAACCTGGGGCCTTGTGCATGAAGCTGCCTTTTGCCTAACGTTGCCACCAGCACTGCCTCAGCAAATGCTGGGATATTTTGAGGGCAGTGCCTGGAGAAGGTGAGGTTTGAGGAGGATGTGATGTCACTTCTGGGTGACAGTCTAAGGATTTCCCCTCATGTTATGGTAAAGAAAGACCATAGAGACATGAAGAAAATCCTAGAGCATTGCTATGGAGGCCATTTTCCGGTAGTTTTTTTCTCCCGCTCCTCAGTTTCTTGAGGGTGGGGGGGAGGTTGGGGCTGAAGACAGGGGCAAGCCTGCTTCTACTGAGGTTATCAAGGTCAGTATTGTCTACCACTGAGCCCAGACCCTTCTCGTCGTTGGTCCACCTCACTCAGTTCTGACTGGCAGCAGCTCTCTAGGGTCTCAGGTGAGGGACATTAATAACAATGTAATGATTTTAAGTAAATGGGTTTGTGTGTCTTTAAATGCTTGGTGTGGTACAGATGAAGAGTGGGGGTGAAAGAGAGGGATGAGTGAGTGAGATGATTGGCTGATGACTGAGAGTGTGGGCAGTTACTGAGTGGAGAAAAAAAGAGTCAGTCTGGGGAAAGCAGGCAAGCTGTGTGCAGCCTGAGCAGGTCTAAGCATTTCTGAGAGAAATATCGAGTCCAGTTTTAGCAGGCAAGCTGTGTGCAGCCTGAGCAGGTCTAAGCATTTCTGAGAGAAATATCGAGTCCAGTTTTAGCAGGCAAGCTGTGTGCAGCCTGAGCAAATCTAAGCATTTCTGAGAGAAGTACTGAGTCTGGTGTTAGCAGGCAAGCTGTGCGTAGCCTGAGCAAGTCTAAGCATTTCTGAGAGAAATATTGAGTCCAGTTTTAGCAGGCAAGCTGTGTGCAGCCTGAGCAAGTCTAAGCATTTCTGAGAGAAATATTGAGTCCAGTTTTAGCAGGCAAGCTGTGCGTAGCCTGAGCAAGTCTAAGCATTTCTGAGAGAAATATTGAGTCCAGTTTTAGCAGGCAAGCTGTGCGTAGCCTGAGCAAGTCTAAGCATTTCTGAGAGAAATATTGAGTCCAGTTTTAGCAGGCAAGCTGTGCGTAGCCTGAGCGTCTACGCATTTCTGAGAGAAATATTCAGTCAGGGCAAGAGAGGCAAACTGTGTGCAGCCTGAGAGTATCTGTGAATTTCTAAACGAAATATAACCTGTGTTGAAGCCTGAACGGTGTATGTTTCTGAAAGAACATTTAGTCAGGGCAAGAGAGGCAAGCTCACCACTTCATGGAATGTTGAACTGTTTTACCTTTCCAAAAACATTGTTGATTTAAAATTTTCTGTATGGTTGCACTTATGAGTTAGGTTTTTTTTAAAAAAGTTATATTTTATTAATTGTTAAAAAGTTTAAAAGGAAAAAGAAAAAAATTCTTGTGTGAAAGTTGTTTCCTAAACCCCATAGGACCCATGAAAAGAGAAGTTACACCAAGGATTGCCAAAGATTGAACCTAAGGCCTTCTTGCATGCAAAGCAGACCCTTTGTTACTGAACAATGGCACCACAGCAGATGTCGGGTTGGAAACCGAGGGCTGGTGCCTAGCTCTGCAAACCCAAGTTTCCCATTGGTGGTTTCCACTCAAGATAGCTATAAACCCAATCACGCTGACATGATCCAGAACATTCCATCAAGGTCCCATGACTGAGCTTGGATGAGTGCTCTAGACAAGGAGGGGCGCCTTAAGGAAGTTACTATTTTTTGGGGGGAAAGCTTATTATTATAAAAATTTCCAAACTTAGAACAGCTCTTCTTATGTAACGTATATATCTGTGATACTAATACTCGGTTGAGACAAAACAGCAACAAAATGCAAGGCAGATTTTTGATTCTGTGCCCCTCTGACTAATTCTCTGCAGCTCAAGGTGGTGTTTGAAATAATGCTGAGGAGCAAGCCAAGATGTCTGCTTTCACATCTCACTGGAAACTATAGTTAAGATAAAAGCTCTTTTTGGATGTTCAACTAACTGTAACTGTAGGACACACTTCTTATAATCCTCCCAATATATGCAGTCTCCATTTTTTTGTGATTTATGTCAATATGCGGGTTTTTTTCATGCACACACACCTTTGGTACATGTGGACACACAACCTGAAAAATCCAGTGTTCTGTTCACACATACCAAACGTGGAAAACATGTGTGTGACCCTGTTCACACACCATGATAAACATGTCTAGTGGAATGTGGGTGGCACACACTCCAAGAAAGCATGGTTGGTGGTGCACCCAAAATGGAAAGGGCTTAATTGTGATTCATAAACCAACTTCAAGCCCTGGTTTCAGCTCCTAGTTTGATGGACCCTAGCTCACCACTGTTAGTACAGTGAGTAAGGTGTCCTGAATTGATGCTAAATGTTCATACACTGCAAAACATAGTCATGGGGGTTTCATAAAAAGGTTCTAGTTAGTGGGAGAAATCACTGACTTGAATTCATTTATTCAAAGATCAACCTGGAACACGACAGCTGGAAAGAAGGGGTGGCTACAGGCCTTATCACATGAAGATCACCACTGAACCTCGTTTTCCTTTCCAGCAAAGACAACACTGGGAACTGGTTTTATTTAATGAAGTTGCACTGTACATAAGGAGAAGGGGTTTTTTGCCCCAAAGCTTGTCAGTGGGCTGGGCAACCACCGGCACAGCTGAAAATCAGCATGGAAGAAGCTTGTCATCCTGATGGATAGCCACTGATGGGTAATTGGATTCTCAAGGTTGGAAATTGCTTCTTAGTGATTGTCGTGACAACTTAGCTGTGCTCTAATGCATTCTGTCTAATTAGAGTCCACACCGGGTATATACCTTCTGGAGTAAAGTCACATTCCCTCCTGCTGGCATTTACTCAGCAAATTGTTCAGGCTCCAGATCTTAGGGGGAGGGGGAAATGGCCAAGACAACATAGCAACACTTCCCCTCACAGTAAGTGTCTGTGTCATGTATGCAAGCATCCATGCCATTATTGTGTTCTGCATCTTACAGTGCATCTTAAACTCATACTGATATAATGCCAAAGTTAAATACTGTATCTCATGCATTTTATATAAGTCACCTGAGGGTGTCTAGACTGCTAATACTAATTTCCAGAGGAACCAGTGGTCTCTTTGTTATCTCTAAGAGCCAAGCTACAAGTGACACCTTACACAGGTTGGACACTTGTCAGCTTCCCTCAAGTTTTGATGGGAAATGTAGGCGTCCTGGTTTTACAGCTTGGCTCTCCATTACAGCTGCAAGACCAGGATGCCTACATTTCCCATCAAAACTTGAGGGAAGCTGACAAGTGTCCAACCTGTGTCAGGCGTCGCGTGTAGCTTGGCTCTAAGAAATATGCACTTTCACTTCTGAGTGTCCTTGAACTGGAGCTGCAGCTCTGTACCTAAATGTATCTTTTTCACAGGAGGGAATGATTCTGCTCTGTACTTTGTCTAGACTAAACTACTCTGTTCCCATGTAACTTTTTGGGTTTTCGCGCCTGAATGCAAACAGCCCAAAGGGCGGGAGAACGTCCCCTATAATCAGTAGTCCTATTGTTTGAATAATCACTTCTGCCAACTTCTACCCACGAGTGCACACCTGAACTGAATAGATCTCTGAATAAAGTTTCTTCAACGAATGCACCTGCCTGCTTGCTGTGAGGGACTTGGGGGTCTAACTGCCAGGGACTGCCACCCTAGGACTGACAGTCTGTTGAAAAAGAATATATGCGAGAACCCCACAACTATGAGAGGAACTCACACCAAGGTTGTTTCCACATGTCCTTTGAGATACGGTTCACCCTCGGAACTGTGGCGGCTTTCTCCCAACAATCCACTTGTTTTCATTTGCCAAACATATGCATATTGTCTTCTTACTGCGTTTTCTGTGTCTTTACTGGGACCACACTTGCTTTGGTGTTTTCTTTTGTTGCGGATTTATGATGTAGGGTTTTTGCATTTTCTGGCCTATGAATGGTTAACCTCCTACTACTCTCAATTGCCGCCCAGTTCTTCCCCTAAAGTTCTTTCCCTTCCTCCTTCACATTTCTGTTCAGCCATGGAAGCCTACTTGGAACAGGAGCTGCAGGCAATTGCGCATGTGCAAAGTAAAAAAAAACATTAAAAGGGAGGGAGCAGATGCTTTTAAGCTATGATGACAAAAGTGCCCAACTTCCCCTCCAAAATTGCTATTGTTTTGGACTGTTTGGAGACTGTCCTGTGACCTCACAACGAAAGATAAGTGCTTGTGGGGACTGCCTTTTGAGGTCGAATTTTTGGAGCGACTCAGCAAAAGACAGATTTAAAGTGGGGAAAAGGCGGGAACAATTGGCAGTGCAGGAACAGCCCAAGTTTCTGTCTGAAGAAGGGAGCTCTGACTCTCGAAAGCTTACACTCTGAAAATCTTGCTGTTCTCTAAGATGCCACTGGACTCAAATTCTGCTATCACACCAAATAAATTTTCCAGAGACAACCTCCTGACAGAGGTCCATGGAGGGTAGAGCAGATCTCAGTTGCGCTAGCAAGGTTACCAGGTGTCCCTGTGGACAGGGGAATTCCCACTCTTCTTTGCCTGCCCTCCCTCAAGTAAGCAGTGGGAGGAAAACAGGAAGGGCCATCACTGCTGATGGGAAGGGAAGATTAGATTGGCAGAAATAGCCACAGCCTCTTAGAAAAGGGCACTTAAACTTTCTTAACTCTGTGGTTGAATAGTGCCACAGAAACTTTTTTCTGAGAGTCAAGAACTCTAAATTTAAATTCAGTCCTAATAGAATCTTTGACAGCTCTTTCAGGGCCAAACTAAATGTTACAGCAGACATGGGGTCCAACTCACGGTTGCCGATGCCATTTTAGAGGAGAATGTAGCCATTTAAGAATTGCCATGAGGGCCCTATCAGGCCAGCAGTGCAGCAGCACCATGTGATATTGTTACACACACACACACATGCATGCCTAATCAGTACAGATGCACAATAGAAGGAAGTGAGATTTAACTTGGAAGCATTTCACGCCATCTGTAAGAGCCAAACTACGCGAGATGCCAGACACGTGTTCTTCGCGTGTTGGGTTCCCTGTGTAGTGTAGCCTTACAAAGAACAGTCGCTCGAAGAGATTCTCCACTAGGGGAAGAGTGATGGGCGGAATTCTGTCTCTCTTGCAAAAAGCCTCAGCTCGAGTTTTCCTCTGAGAGCTCGGGGGCAGAGGGACAACGAAACAGGAGGTAGGGAACCCAGGGTGGCCAGAGAGAGGGAGAGAGAGAATCCCCCCACCAATCTTCTCCCTGGTGGAGAATCGCATCGCAGATTCTCCTGGCTTTCCTCCACCTTGAGGGAGTGGGAATGTTTCTAAAGAAGGTAAGAAGCATTACTTTGGGGACCTATTCATCATAGAAGAATACTTCTGCGTCATGGCAGTATCGAGACAGTTCCCAACATCCTGCTTTAGTGCCAGATATATGCAGACTTGTGCCTCAGATATTTAAACTCAGAATTAGTTAATGTGAGGGACCTTCCAGATTCCCTAAAGGCCCATTGCTTTGGAATGACTCCCTGCCTAAAATCACCGAGGGGGTAGCAATGTTTCCTTTTATGGCTATAAAATTGTGTCAGGAAAGTTTTCAGAAATAGTCTTATGTTTTATATTTCTGTACTGTCCTCTGCGTTTACTGCACCGATTAATGCCAATAAAGGTTGACTGACTGACTGACTGACTGACATAGAAGAATACTCGGCTTGCAGCCTCCCAGTGTTTTGTAACTTGTCCCAGCACACCATGGCGGCCATTTTGTAGTGGTGTCCACTCTCCATTCAATGAGACCGGCGACCCCCGCATAGGATTTTATCACATTACCCAACCATGTTAATTGTTTAGACAAGGCCTATCCATATTAATATTGCTGTTTGTCTTTGCTCCTTGTACAGGAAGATGATTTTTAAAAGACATTATGTTTGCCTGGAGAACCAGATCAAGACACTCTGCTTATATGAAAATCTAGATGGAGGCAGTACTACAAAGCATTTTTATACATGTGGACCCTTGGTTGGATTAGGAGAAGGGGTGGGGTTAGGGACGGGAGTGCTAATAATAATAATAATAATAACAACAACAACAACAACAACAACAACATTCGATTTATATACCGCCCCTCAGGACAACTTAATGCCCACTCAGAGTGGTTTACAAAGTATGTCATTATTATCCCCACAACAAAACACCCTGTGAGGTAAGTGGGGCTGAGAGAGCTCTAAGAGAGCTGTGCCTGACCCAAGGCCACCCAGCTGGCTTCAAGTGGAGGAGTGGGGAATCAAACCCGGCTCTCCATATTAGAGTCTCGCGCTCTTAACCGCTACACCAAACTGGGTCTCTCTTCTGGGTGGAAAAGAACTCTGCAGGTGTTCCATAGTCCATCTTCTGTAGTGACCTCATGGGATTTGACTCTACAATCTCCTGTCCCTTTGCATCCAATGGCAATACAATGGAGCAGTCAAAAATTCAGGGGACTGGCCCTAGATGATCTCCTAAAATCTGAAAAATGGTAGTGTGGATAAGGAGGCAGGACAACGCACATGCACACACAAAGTTGCCTTATAGTAAGTCAGACCATTGGTCCATCAAGGGCAATGTTTTCTACTAAGCCTGTCAGGAACTCTCCAAGATGTCAGGCAGAGGCCTTTCACATCACTTACGACTTGATCCATTTAACTAGAAAGGCCAGGGACTGAACTTGTGACCTTCTGCGGGCAAAGCAGATGTTCTACATCTGTGCTACAGCGCCTCCACAAATGAAATTGGCAGAAAATCCCATGAACAGTAACGCACCTGCCCATCTATGCGTGCTGAGTCAAAGTGACAGCAAGGCCCGTTTCAACATGGATCCCGACTGTATCGTGTCCCCTTCCGTTGTAAGAGAACCCAAACGAGGAATGACAAGGGCCTTTTTTATTACTTCATTACTGCTTTTTGGTGACTAATGCAGCGGAATTAATTCTCATGTGAACCAAATCGAATCCTTCGCCCCAAAACTAACTTTCTGGTTGCCTTCATGCGTCATTTAATTACATTATCGGCCTATATGATTAACAGCTGCTCTTTCATACATCCATTTGGCCCCGAGTGGATTAGAGCTTAGATATTTTGCGTCGGAAGCTGTGCCCTGTATTTTAATGTCTGGTTTCAGACAATGTTTTATTGACCTATTATATATATAGCATGACTTGGTGCAGTTCGCTTTTCTCCCTCCTTTGCTCTCTCTCTCTCTCTCACACACACACACACACCCCAAATGCCTTAGTAATTGGAAGTAATAGATTTGAATGGCTTTTATTTGACCTCTTAAAAGACGTACATGAACAAATGAATTGGAAACATAATATAGTAATGTTCTCTGTTTCCATGTAGCAGGAGGTCAAAGACCCATCAAAGAATAGATGAGCTTGTGAATACCAATGGCCATTTACCGAGTGGTAACTCGGACCCAAAACACAGTCGGAAAAGTCCTGCAGAGCAGCTTTGCTGGCTCAGCCATTTTAGACTACAAGTGGGGGGATGACATTTGAATGCTCCCCCATATAAAAAGATGATCCATGTATATCCAAAGTTCCTTCTCAGATCCTTAAAGACAAAGAGCGGAACTACAAGTGACAAAAGGCACAGGTTGGACACTTGTCAGCTTCCCTCCAGTTTTGATGGGAAATGTAGGCAGCTTGGCGGAATGTTGGACAAGTGACAGTTGAAAAGTCCATTGGACAGCAGTCAGAGAGCCAAGCTGCAAGACTAGGATGCCTACATTTCCCATCAAAACTTGAGGGAAGCTGACAAGTGTCCAACCTGTGCCTTTTGTCACTTGTAGTTCCGCTCAAAGATGTCTCTCTCGGAACCAAGATCAAGATAATCCAAAATATGGTATTCCACATTGCCGTGGATGTGAAAGTTGGACGGTGAAGAAAGCTGATAGGAAGAAAATTGATTCATTTGAAATGTGGTGCTGGAGGAGAGTTTTGTGGATATCATGGACAGCCAAAAACACAAATAAGTGGGTTCTAGATCAAATCAAGCCTGAATTCTCCCTAGAAGCTAAAATGACAAAATTGAGGCTATTGTTCCTGGGTCGCATCATGAGAAGACAAGATTCTCTGGAAAAGTCAATAATGCTAGGAAAAGTGGAAGGTAGTAGGGAAAGAGGAAGGCCTAAAACGAGGTGGCTTGACTCAATAAAGGAAGCCACAGGATCTGAGCAAGTCTGTTAACAAGAGGACATTTTGGAGGTCTTTCATTCATAGGGTCGCCATAGGTCGGAGGCGACTTGACAGCACATAACACACACTCACATATCCAAAGTTAGCATATGAGGGGAAAGACTAGGCTAAAAGAACTCTTCCTTCATACATGACATTTTAGTATGTACAGAGAGAGTTTTATATGAGGGCTTCTGCCTTGCCTAAAACTGCCCCGTAGCTGTACCTTATTTCAAGGAACTGTATGTTTCAGAAATATTCATGGCAAAGGCAGTGCCTGGGACTTATGGCAAGGGGTTTATGATATTCCATATCCATAAACTGCCCTTTCAGCTTGAAGAGGGAGTCTGAACCGCTACCTCTACTGCCACTGATTTGTTGTCTGGCTTTAATTATGAATTCTCTGATCTTGTTTTTATTAGAAGCCACCTAGGAACTGTTATGTCATAAGGTGAACTCCATCACATTTTTATCCCATCCATCCTCTAAAGAAATCAAGGCAGCATAATTGTTCTCCCAGCCTCCATTTTAACCTCTAGTGGCCAGCTGGAGAAATAATTTTCTTTTAAAACACTGTTGGTGACACACATGGCGTCACTTCCAGGAAAACGCAGGTGTGACATCGTGTCTCTCTAGGAATCGCCAGAAACTCTGTGGTAATACCTTACAGTTTCAGTGATTCCGAGACAGGGCAAGCCCCTCCATGTCCACACCCCCACTCGAGTCTCCCACTGGCAACTCTAAGTGAAAGTAAGCCAATACAAGCCAGTATAGTGTGTTTGTAAAAAAAGTGGCCAAATTCTTCTGCTTTCAGTCTCCTGTGAGTGACAATCTTGGTAAGAAATTAAAGTTACTTTTGCTCCAGGCGGGTGGTTTATTTGAAAAGGAGACTTTTGGCCCTGTTCATTTTCTGCTAAGCAGGGCTGAATCTATGTGCTTTCTTTCTCTAGCCCTCCTACTGTGTTTCATTACAGGCTAACTCAAAGGGGAGAAACAGGGGCTGTGTTAATAGGGAGTCAAGGTTTAGTGGCCCAATGTAAAATTCTTTCCGCATTAAACTTGCAGGGCGACTCACAGGGAAAATGCCTGTCTCTTGCACATAAATAATAAATCTGGCATAGAAATAAAGAGAAGGAAAGAAAGCGAGTGGCTACATTAAGGACGATTCTGCTGAGTGAGCAAGGGGCAATGTTTAAATGCGTAATTACACTCCTCCTTGCTGTAATAATGAGGCTTTGAAATTTGCTGGTTAAAGGCAATCAACACAAATTTTTTGGGTTCTCTCTCGGAAGGCTCATTGTAGCCGGTAATAAGGGGAGCACCTCATTCATATTGGTTTCGAACTTTTTAGTTATTGCAAGTTTTTGGTAGGCAAATAAACTCTGCTGAATGAAGACTGGGTTGTGGGGATTTTTTTTATTTAAAAGAAAGGTGAAACCTATACGAGGCTGAAGGAGTAACAAGCTGAGAGCCAGTGTGCTGTAGTGGTCAAGGAGCTGGACTAAGGTTTGAATCCCTGCACTGTCGTGGAACCTCACTGGGCGATTTGGGGCCATTCAGTCTCTCAGACTATCTTATCCCAGAGCAGTTGTTGTGAGGAGAAAATGGAGGGGGGAGAACCACATTGTAAGTTACTTTGGATCTAGGGCTGCCAGGGGTCCCAGGGGCCCAAGCAGGGGTGCAGGGGGTGGGGGACAGCAGGGCACTCACCTCCTGTGTGCGCACCAGGGACACGCACCCTCCTTCTCTCCACAGAGGAATCCCAGTGTGCACTGACTGAAAACCATCCCTTCAAAGGCAGTTTGCACACACACACACACATACCACAGCCCTTTCCTTCATCCTATCTTGCTCATTTTCCAAAAGGATGAAGCACACACGCACCCTAAGCCTGCATGATGACATCACTTCCTGGAAGTAATGTCATCACACAGGCACAGGTCGCATGCATGTTTCATGCATGCACGAAGAGCACGAAGAGAGTGGGGAAAGGTAAGCACCAGGTCCCCCATCCCACCAGACGTGTAAGGGGGCCAGCCAACCCTAAAATGGGGGTGACTGGCACCCCACAGCCTGTTATAATGATCTACTTGGCCCTTTGTCTTCTGGGGCAGAATACAGACTGCTGAGAAGGAAAGACTAAGGGTACAAAATTCTAGGGCTCCAAGATCAGGCTGGGAAAGTTCCTGATGGTGGTGAGCGACTACCAGCATATCTATTCCAATAAAGCATTTTGTGTCTGCTCTTCTGAATGTGTGGGGAGCAGGAGGACTTCATTCCGGAGTCCCACAATGGCTCTTGTTAACTCTGAAACATCTAATATATTGACGAGTGTGTTCCCGCAGGCTCTGTCAATTTCACCTCCCCTTCAGCAAGGCAAAGATGAAATTAACAAACCCTCTGAGGAGTTGTCTCCACCTGCTCTGTCTTTTTAAACTACCCTGGAGTAGAGAGGTGAAATTGACAGAGCCTTCGGAGAGATGAACTTACCAAACCTTCTGAGGAGTGATCACCGCCTGCTCTGTCTTTTTAAACTATCTTTGCGTAGAGAGGTGAAAGTCTAGAACTAATGCTGTATGATTTTATTGCAGTTCCTTAACTTTGTTAAGTATAAGGAAATGTCCCTAAATTATAAATCCAATTGCTTCAGTTTGATGGTGGATCTTGGAAACGGGAACAAAGTTTGAATCTCGAAATCTAAAAATAAGCCATACTGAGACAAAAACTATGTATTTAATGACACATTTCCCCTTCATAACAACTTTTTAAAATCACTCTATCGCTGATATTCATTAAAAATCCCAAATATTCTTAGCTCCAGGAGGAAATGATGATCCTCACCTTGTTTTATAATTAAACATTCTCTCTGTATAGCAGTTAATAAGGTCAGTTACCTGCTCACATTGAGTTTGCGTCAGTAAGAGTTCGCATCAATTTTATTAAAATCTGGATTTGGGCTTTGTCCTTGAAATGTTCTCTCAAGATAGTATCTTTCAGCCCCCAATTCAACACAGTCACAATACAATCCCTGAATAGCAAAAACCCCAAAGAGGAAAAGTTCCCAATTTAGGAGCTATTTAAAATTCATTGCTCCTTTATTTGATAATTAGTTAAAGACCTGTCAGGACTGACAAGGGGAGAAGGGGGGAGGATTTCCAGTTTTTTACCCATTTCTGCACACCTCTTCCCCACTCCCATGCTAAAGATGTCTCTAGTTGCCACGGATAGTCCCAATTTTCTGAACTCTGTCCCTAATTTTTTTCTCAAAAGATACTGCTTTGAGGGAAGATGTGGGGACTGGCTTTTTAAATGTTGCTGGAATACACAAAGCAAAATTGTTCTGCTTTCTGATTCCTTTCCTGGTTCACTAAAAGTTACATCCCTGCATCTGAGGCAGGGCTAAAAATCTTTCTTGGATTTCATGCCAGAACAGTTTTAATGGGCAACAATGAGAAGGATAATGACCCGGGTTTCACTCATACAGAGGGTCACATCCACACTGACAAACCACCCTATGTGTAAGTCTTTGCAATGATCACGTCTTTTGAAAGCATCGATGCACATGTAAACCCAAGGCCAGGAGACATTTCAATATTTTGGGTGGGTAGCTGTGTGGGTCTGCAGAAGAAGAGCAAGGTTCGAGTCCAAGAACACCTCAAAGACCAACAAAATTTTCCAGAGTATAAGCTTTTGAGAGTTAAGTTTCCTTCATCGGGCATCCGGCAAAAGGAGCTTGACTCTCGAAAGCTCATACCATGGGAAAAGCTTGTTGGTCTTTAAGGTGCTACTGGACTCATACCTTGTTTGGTATTTGTGATATATTTATTGTATACAGGGCTTTTTTTCTGAGAAAAGAGGTGGTGGAACTCAAGAACACACAATGACGTCACTTTGGGTCAGCTGGAATGGGGGGGGTTAACGTTTAAATTGCCCTCGGCAAAAATGGTCACATGGCCGGTGGCCCTGCCCCCTGATCTCCAGACAGAGGGGAGTTTAGATTGTCCTCTGCGCTGCTCAGCGGCGTGGAGGGCAATCTAAACTCCCCTCTGTCTGGTGATCAGGGGCGGGGCCACCAGCCATGTGACCATTTTTAAGAAGTACCAGAACTCCATTCCACTGCGTTCCCACTGAAAAAAAAGCCCTGATTGTATATATGTATTAATGGAACAGTCTGCTCTTCCCGATATTGGTGTGATTTAGTTTGGTCCTATTGGATGGAGCTCTTGTTTCAGTCTTCCAGTTTTTGCATGTTGACTGAAGTTGTTGGTTGTTGTGGTGTCTTCTTGCAAATAAACGGCTGATGTTTCGAGCCAGCTTGTCTCTGCTGAATGGACCTGAGGATGAGAGCCAAGCTACAAGTGACACCTGGCACAGGTTGGACACTTGTCAGCTTCCCTCAAGTTTTGATGGGAAATGTAGGCGTCCTGGTCTTACAGCTTGGCTCTCCATGTAATTGAAGTTTACAGAAACCCCCCACGCATACGCAGCGGAGGGGAAAGGGGGCGTCTGGCGAGAGCTTGATGCCTGCACTCCCCTCCCGACTGCATGTTCTCCCTCTCATAGACTGCTGGTCTGTAAACTTCATTTAAATGGAGAGCCAAGCTGCAAGACCAGGACGCCTACATTTCCCATCAAAACTTGAGGGAAGCTGACAAGTGTCCAACCTGTGTCAGGCATCACTTGTAGCTTGGCTCTGAGCGCCTGAGTGAATACTTCAACCTAGAAACTGGCAAAAGGGGGGCATTACAATATTTGGAGTTTGACTTGAGCTCTGCTTCCTGGGCCACGGACTTCAGAGGACAGGTCTGCTCTCATAGTCCTGTTTTGCCAACAAATTAAATCAGCATGTGGTCCATTAACTCCTTTCCTGTTCTGTCCAGTACAACCCAATAGCACTGTGTGAATATTGAGTGCTTTTTGTCCCTTGTTTGTGGGATGCTATGTTGTATGCTTGCCTTATTAGTGCTAATTGATGCATTTGCACTTTAATATAAATGTGCAATATTGAATATATTAATGTTTACAACAGCACTTAGCAGCAGCACTTTATGTATACCTGAATATAGGGCCCTTTAAGCAGAGCACCTATATGAATGATTGCTCCGTGGGCAGAGAGTCACATTACTTAGCTTGCCTTCATTGTCTATGTAATAAATATATAAATATTTACTAAATTACTGTTTTGATAAGGTTCACTTTGTACAAACTGTTGTTAGTAAGTTTACACGGGTATCTTTGTTTGCTTTTGTGGGTTTGTACCGCCTTACTCTCTTTGTTTTGATCTCTGCATCAGGGCTGGCAGCTGTGGGTTGGGAAAATCCAGTGTGTGGGGTGAGTGTGGTGTAGTGGTTAGAGTGTTGGACTAGGATCTGAGAAACCCAGGTTCGAATTCTCGCTCTTCCATGGGCCAATCAGGCCCTCTCAGCCTAACAGGGTTGTCAGGCAGGTAAATCAGAGGAGAGGAGAACAGTGTAAGCTGCTTAGAGACCTCATTGGCAAGAAAGATGTAAAAGGTTAAAAATCCTGAAGATATGGGAGTGAAGCCTGAGAAGGGTGAGATTTGGAGACAGATCTCAATGGGGTATAGCGCCATAGAGTCCACTCTCCAAAGCAGTCCTTTCCCCCGGGAGAAATGATCTCTGTAGTCTGGAGATCAGCTGTAATTCCAGGAGATCTCCAGGCCTCGCCTGAAGGTTAGCAACCTTACTCTGCCTTCCCAGAGGCAGTGAGAGTTACATGGAGAACTACCACTCTGTGGATGCAGTTAAGTAACGCTGATAGCAGCTCCATAAGGAAAGGCTTAAGCCAGGGGTGGTGGTGGTGGTGGTGGTGGTGGTGGTTGGGGTTGGGGTTGTGGTTTTTTATTTATTACATTTCTAACTCGCCCTTCCTACAAGCGGGCTCAGGGCGAGGTACAACAGATTATAAAAATACAATACAAATATTAAAACCATAAAACAACAGTTCATCATAAAATCAACAAACAGATGATAACTGTCCCAAGATGGGGTCAGTTCCAGATTCCTGCCCATCAACATACAGGAGGAGCGGACAGATAATGTACTGCACCCTGTAATGTACTGTAATATTACACCCTTAAGGAAGGTGGTTGTTATTAAAGATAGGGCTTGAGGCTGGATGAATAGCCAGACAGCAGCTCGCTTCAGTAAGACACGAAGGCAAAAGAGCTACTGGCATCCCCACATTTGCAGTTCTTATTTGAATGCTGCCATATGCTGACCAGCCCTCATACTTTCATGTTGCACTGTATTCCTTTGCACTGGTTGCCCAGCATATGGCCCCATTTCACTGGGAACTAGAGGTGCAGCTACAGCATTATTGTATGAACAACCCTTTGGGCCACCAAGCAGTTCTGTGGCCAAGGCTGAGTGGATCACAGTGGCCTGGATCGTACCTCAGCTTCTATGTTCCACCAAGAGCAGAGTCTGAGCCCAGTAGCACCTTAAAAACCAACACAATTTCCTAGGGATAAGCTTTTAAAGAATCATAGAGTTGGAAGGGACCATACAGACCATCTAGTCCAACCCCCTGCTCAGTGCAGGATCAGCCTAAAGCATCTCTGACAAATATTCATCCAGCCTCTTCTGGAAAACTGCCAGTGAAGGGGAGCTCACCACCTCCCTAGGCAGCTCTGATTCCACTTTTGAACTACTCTGACCATGAAAAAGTTCTTCCTAATATCCAGCTGGTACCTTTGTGCATGTAATTTAAGCCCATTGTTTTGGGTCCTACCCTCTGCTGCCAACTGGAACAGCTCCCTGCCCTCCTCCAAAGGACAGACCTTCATATACTTAAAGAGAGCAATCATGTCCCCCCTCAATCTCCTCTTCTCCAAACTAAACATTCCCAAGGCCCTCAGCCTTTCCTCGTAGGGCTCAGTCTCCAGACCCCTGATCATCCTCGTTGCTCTCCTCTGCACCCTCTCGATTTTGTCCACATCCTTTTTGAAGTGAGGCCTCCAGAACTGCACACAGTACTCCACGTGCGGCCTGACCAAGGCGGTATAGAGAGGGGCTATGACCTCCTGCGATTTCGACGCTATGGCCCCTCTGATACAACCCAGGATTGAATTGGCCTTTTTTGCCACCGCATCACACTGACTGCTCATATTTAGTTTACAGTCCACTCTTACCCCAAGATCCCTTTCACCTAGACTACTGCCCAGAAGTGTATCCCCCATCCAGTATTTTAACTCTTTTAAGAGTTAAAGCACTCTTCAGATGACAAAAGGAGCTTTGCATCTTGAAAGCTTATACCCTGGAAATCTTGTAGGTCTTTAAGGTGTTACTGGACTCGAGTCCTGCTTTTCTACTGCAGACCACCTGAAACTACGTTCCACTGAGGTAATTCTTGGGCTCTTTTTTGAAAACAAAGAAAAATACATTGCAGCGACAAGAATTGTCCTCTGTAAGTGCTTTCTGAAGTTTTTGTGTCTGCAGGGGAGCCATTTTATGAAGAGGTCTGTCGCTGCCTTCTCTTTTGCAATTACGAGCAAGAGGTTTTCGATAATCATTGCAACGGTGACAAAGGGGAACGGGGTGCATGTGGTTTTTGCTTTTGCTTATGCAGCTTATGTGACAATTCCTCCTGCTCTGATCATCTCATGATCAATTAAACTCTTCAGACAAGTCACCCCAAGCTAACCATGTTAATTAGATTTGCTAACAATAGAAAGAGTTGCATTCTTGCTAAAGCAGAGAAACCTATACGGGGGCAAGTCACTCTTTGGCGGAAGATCCTGGAAGGAAACCAAGCACCAGACTTTTTTTTAAAGTTACAGTTTGACTTTGGGCAAAACTGTGAGTTGTCATAAACATGCTGCAGATAGGAGTCCTATGCTAACCCTGACCATTTCCCCTAAGAGAAAGTACCTGTTCCTAACGCAGAGATCCCTGATGTGGTACCTGTGGGCACCATGGTACCTGCCCATTTATTTCTTAATGCCCGCTTGATTCTTGAGTTCCAAGGATAAGATTCCAAGGGTGCCATGTGTTAGCGGAGTGCATTGTACAACATTAGCCACACAAACTGATTAAAGAGTAAAGAAAGTTGATTTAGGAACTAACATACTTGATCGTCAAGACAAGAGGAGAGAAAGTGGCAGCGTCTCGTAAGCAATCGACTCTGGTCTCCGCCATATTTAATATACAGACCTATGATGTAAAATCATAGGATCCCTGGATTAAATGCAGCTTGATCTGCAGCAGGGAAATTCTAGCAAGAGAGTTGCTGAGACCCGCCTGTGGGTTCAGGCATAAAAGGGATGTTCATGCTGAATGCAGAGGACTGGGGTGATTTGATTTACTGCCTTCCCAGCTATGGGTGGGAGCTGTAATAAGACAGGGTCTCGTTACCCCACTTAGCACATTCCATAACCCTCCTTCCGTCAGATGCTGATGAAGAGAGCTGTGGTTCTCAAAAGCTTATGCTACAATCAGGGGTCATTTCGTAGAAAAAGAACTCCTGGAACTCATTAGCATAACTCATTAGCATATCTCATTAGCATATACCACACCCCCTGACATCACCAGAAGTGTGTCAGAAAGCAATACCCACCCCTCATGCTCCTTTCCCCAAAAATCTCCAGGTATTTCCTGAAAATAAAGCAGAATGAACTCAAAGCAGCTCACCCTCCTCTGGAGAGCCAGCTCTAGCAGCCCTGCACACACGCATGCACGCACTTTCTCTCACGAACGAACAAACGAACGAGTCACGAATGAAAATAAAGCAGAATGAATTTAAAGCAGTTTACCCTCCTTTGGAAAGCCAGCCTCAGTAGCCTGGCTTGCACTCACTCACTCACTCTCACTCACTCACTCACGAGTCACAAATGAAAATAAAGCAGCAGAATGAATTGAAAGCAGCTTACCCTCCTCTGCAGAGCCCTCACCACTTGCAAGCCTGGAGGACGGGCCACGCGGCGCCCCTTCCCCTCTGTAGCCATGCCCCCCGTGCGGCCAGCCACACACACCGGGTTCCTAACAGGGAATCCAGGAGGTGGTGATGGGGGGGGGTGCAGCTGCTGCCGCTGCCGCTGCCTGCTGCTAAAGACACGCACAGTGAGGAGGCGAGGGGAGGGAAAGGAATCAAAGCCAAAGCCCACGTGACCTCTCTTCAGATCTACAGGAACACCATTCCAGTGCGTTCCACCTCCAAATGAGCCCTGGCTACAATAAAGTTGGTGAGTCTTAAAGGTGCTACTGGCCTCTTTACTATTTAACATCTGCTTTGCAGCCAGATGGTCCCAGGTTCGATCCCCCACATCTCCAGTTTAAAAGGGCCAGGCAGTAGATGATGTGAATGGCCTCTACCTGAGACCCTGGAGAGCAGCTGCCCGTCAGAGAGACAATCCTGACCTTGAGGGTCCAAGGGTCTGATTCAGTATAAGGCAGCTCTATGTGTATTCACATTTTATTTTTATTTTTTTAATTAAAAAATATTCACCAACCACATCCAGCTAGACATGCATGAAGGATTCATAAACAGGCAAGATTTGTTTCTATTATAAGCTGGCAAGTCATGTAAAGTTCAGAACAGTTTTCCCTTTTTTTGCAGGTGGCATGGTGTGCAATGGCTAAGCCAGAAGGCTATGAAGTCGAAATTCATGCTCCTGGAACTCTTCTCTGCCATGAACTCGTTGGGTGGCTTTAGGTGCTGAGCCGAGCAGCTGGCTCATGAGGGGAGGTTGCAGAGAGAAGGCTGTGGAAGTCTCTAGAGCAAAGTTCCCACTTTTAAAAGCTGCTTCTAAGTCCACATGTAAACGGACAGACCAACTGACCCATGAGGGCATCTGGGGAAGAGAAACTCAGTAAACAATAAATCCAGAGGAGTTAGCCGTGTTAGTCTGTAGTAGCAAAATCAAAAAGAGTCCAGTAGCACCTTTAAGACTAACCAACTTTACTGTAGCAAAAGCTTTCGAGAATCAAGTTCTCTTCGTCAGATGCATATTTGACCAGTTTCTGTACCATGCATCTGACGAAGAGAACTTGATTCTCGAAAGCTTATGCTACAATAAAATTGGTTAGTCTTAAAGGTGCTACTGGACTCTTTTTGATCAGGAAACAATGTGAAAGTACATTTTCCAGTTAATGCAAAATTTGCAATGTTTCTCTGGTCTTTGTGCCTTTCTTTATAAGCAGGACAGACACGCCAAGGTACATAGGGGAGAAAAACACGACCAAAATAGACAGGGAGAAAGGAAGCGGGGAGAGGAAGAGGGGAGGAAAATAAGCAAATTAAGGCCACAGTCTTAAAACATATTCCTCGGTGTAAGTTCCATTGAGTACTTTAGACTTACTCTAAAGTAGACTTATTTAGGATTGGTCTCAAAATGATACCCACTATGGCTGGAGTTTACATGATGGACGAAGGGCGCTTTGACTCTTGAAAGCTCATATCCTGGAAATCTCTAAGGTTCAACTGGACTCGAATGATGAACAGTGCAATCCTAAACAGAGTTACACCCACCGATGGCCATTGATTTAGTAGGATTAATATGGAGACGAAATGAAAAGTTGTTAAAGGGAACAGAGAAAATAATCTGTAGATGAACCGGTCTTTCTCGTTGGTGATTGATTTCACTCATTTTACCCCTGAAGGAAGAGATGTAGTCAGCCTGAAGGAAGGTTTCCTGAGAGTAGCAATCTCCACTTCAAAGGGGCAGCACCAGAGCAATAATAATAATAACAACATTCGATTTATATACAGCCCTTCAGGACAACTTAATGCCCACTCAGAGCAGTTTACAAAGTGTGTTATTATTATCTTTGTGACAATCACCCTGTGAGGTGGGTGGGGTTGAGAGAGCTCTGAGAGAGCTGTGACTGACCAAGGTCACCCAGCTGGCTTCAAGCGGAGGAATAGGGAATCAAACCCGGTTCTCCAGATTAGAGTCCTGCCTCTCTTAACCACTACACCAAACTGGCTCTCTGGAAAGGAAGGATACACAGGGTCCCAACCTATCCTTCTCTCTTGTTCTGTAGCCATCTCTGAAATCTGAGACTGTTTTCACACATGCCGAATAATGCAATTTTAGCCTGTGTGAAAGCACCCTAAGATACATCCCAAAAGTCTTTGCTTCACTGAGGGTGGAAGTACGTTACGAAGTACCTAGGGATGTTCAAGTGCACCTCATTTCACATGTCCCCCCTCCAACTTTCCATGCACTTGGTCGCACAGTCACACTTCCATTTGCTCCGCTTGAGTACATTCACACATTCAATATTAGTTCCTCGACTGCTAAAAGTATCTCAGACCCCTTTGCTGTTTTTTTAAAAAATTTATTGTGAGGAGCCAGTGTTTTCTATTTTTCCCTTCCAATAACAATATGGTTTGAAATTGATACAAACTGTTGCGTTACATTTCTATAAAAAAAAATAGCTCAGGCTATGCCTTTCTTTGCTATTCTCATAGTTAATCTTTGACAAGGAAATCCTCTGTTTACAACTGCCGAATTCCCAGTTTCCATTCATTGATACTTTCTCACACCTTAAAAGAATGCAAATTGGCAAGTCAGAGGAGCCTAAAGTACTTGCTCTATCGTGTTCCTCCCTGAGAGTTCTCGCTGCAAAAACAGAGCTGAATTGGCACTCTGCCCTCCCGACTCACTTGCAGATGCAATCACACAAACAGAGCTCCCGAGAAAGTGGCATGCATGTGTGCCGAGCAAGAGAAATTGAGAGAATTGAGGACCATACAAAATTCTGCACTTGAGCATCCCTAGGTGCTTTGTAACACGTATTTCCACTCTGATTCAGGGACAGAAAGTGGCTTGCCAATGCCATCTAGTGGGTTCATGGCAGAGGTAAGATCTGAACCCAGCTCATTCTCTAAGATCTGAACCCAGCTTATTCTCTAAAAGTATCTCAGACCCCTTTGCTGTTTTTTTAAAAAATTTATTGTGAGGAGCCAGTGTTTTCTATTTTTCCCTTCCAATAACAATATGGTTTGAAATTGATACAAACTGTTGCGTTACATTTCTATAAAAAAAAATAGCTCAGGCTATGCCTTTCTTTGCTATTCTCATAGTTAATCTTTGACAAGGAAATCCTCTGTTTACAACTGCCGAATTCCCAGTTTCCATTCATTGATACTTTCTCACACCTTAAAAGAATGCAAATTGGCAAGTCAGAGGAGCCTAAAGTACTTGCTCTATCGTGTTCCTCCCTGAGAGTTCTCGCTGCAAAAACAGAGCTGAATTGGCACTCTGCCCTCCCGACTCACTTGCAGATGCAATCACACAAACAGAGCTCCCGAGAAAGTGGCATGCATGTGTGCCGAGCAAGAGAAATTGAGAGAATTGAGGACCATACAAAATTCTGCACTTGAGCATCCCTATGTGCTTTGTAACACGTATTTCCACTCTGATTCAGGGACAGAAAGTGGCTTGCCAATGCCATCTAGTGGGTTCATGGCAGAGGTAAGATCTGAACCCAGCTCATTCTCTTAGCTGCAAGCACCAAGTCATTACAGACCCATTGGGGGAGATGTCACATCACGACGTTTTCTTGGCAGCCTTCTGTTACGGGGTGCTTTGCCATTGCCTTCCCCAGTCATCTACACTTTACCCCCAGGAAACTGGGTACTCATTTTACCAGCCTTGGAAGGATGGAAGGCTGAGTCAACCTTGAGCCGGCTATCTGAACCTGGCTTCTGCCAGGATCAAACTCAGGTCATAATAAGCAGAGCTCGGGTTGCAGTACTGCCACTTACCACTCTGAGCCACGCAGCTTCTTAGCTGCAAAGCCACCCCAAATCCCAAGAGACTCGCTCAGCTCCTACTGCTGTTGATGGGCACAGTAGAATTCTAGAAGCATCATCATCAAGGAACCACGACTGAAAGGCTAAAGGCAAGAGTGGGGTGCCAAAGGAGCCATATTAACCTAGTTCTCCCGTAGCTACTCAGGACTGAGATGCCTGACTTTTGTAGCTGAAAGCAAACTGAAGAAAATTTCTGATTGAAGAGTGCCTCCAATTTTGATCCAGAAAGAAAACCTATGTGTCATGTACTCAGCATCTGGGGACTCCATCGGTAATAAAGTTTTAGAGATGGAAGGGATCTTATGGACCGCCTAATCCAAACCGCTGCTAAGTGCACAGAATCCAAAACTACAGCCATCCCAATCTAGACCTCAAGCAAGGGAGAACCCACCCCAAGTAATTGGTTCCGTTATTGACCTACAAAGTCTTCCTAACTAAAATCTACCCATTAGATTTACTCTTAATCTCTGAAGCTGCAGAGAGCACGGTTTCCATATCAGTACCAAAGCAAAGCAATGAACCAGTGAATGGGGATTAGCTCATTTCCTGATCTCTTCTTCCTTCCGTGTCCTTCATCAGCTCCTGTGGGGAACGGAGTTTATTTGCTCCGACTCTTAATTCCAGTCAATTTCTCTTTGCCTGCAACTATAAAATTAATATCTTCTTTGCCACCTGCAGGGCATAATGTTCACTCTCTGCAGTGACCGGTGCGCTTGAATTATTTGCGCACGCTGCTAACGAAAAAGAGATTTAGTAGGATTAATATGGAGAATAAATGAAAAAGTTGTTAAAGGGGGCAAAGAAAATAACCCGTAGATGAATCTGCCCTTCACTTTGGTGATTGATTGCCCTCATTTTACTACTGAGTGAAGGTTGTTGTTAGGTCAAAGGTTTAATAAAATTATTTAAACTCAAAAAAAAAAAAAAGGTTGTTGTTAGGTTGGTTTTTTTCCAGTTTACTTTGGAAATTCACATTTAGTGTGGGGGGGGGGGTGGAATAAAGCAAGAAATATATTTCACCGTCAACATTTTCAATTCTGAAAAACAGAGAGGATCTGAACGATGTATTTATTATTACGCATATCATACCAAAGGTCATCTTGAGATACGCTCATAATATGACTTCCACTAAATACGAAAAAATCAGCAAATACTGTCGCCAGAATCCTGCTGGAAATGAAAATTTAACTCCAAGCTTGCAGCTTTGATTCCCTCCCAGGATCAAACAAGACATGACAAAGATCACAGATCTCTGCCTTGTATCCAATGAGATCTGTCAGTGGAGAAGGCACTGCTGTACCTTCTGAGTCCCCAAAATTGTGATGCTGGCGGTCAGTAGATGCTCAGGAATAGCCTAAGGGCAAAGCAAGAGAGGAGATCGGTAGAAATCACCCCATCTTTTTCTGAAAATGGAAGTGCTGTTCAATCTTTGGAACCAAGTGATAAGGTACAAGACAGCTTACAGGTGCAGATAGCCCTGTGCGGAGCTGCACAGGGAGAGGGGAGAGAGTTTAACCCTTTCAAAGGAAGAAGATGGAATATAAAAGTTTTAATAAAAATAAGCAATTGAGACCACACACGAAGATGCCTCATACCGAGTCAGACCGTTTGTCCATCAAAATTAGTATTGTCTACTCAGACTGGCAGCTGCTCTCCACAGTCTCAAGCAGAGGTCTTTCGCATCACCTACCGCCTGATACTTTTTTAAATCTGGAGATGCAAGAGATTGAATCTGGGACCTTCTGCACGCAAAGCAGAGGCTCTTCTACTGAGCCAGAGCACCCTCCAAGGTCTAGGTCCCTTGCAGTATGGATAACCCTCTAAAGAGAAAAAAGACAGGTCTTTGCCTGTCTTTTTTCTTTAAAGGGCTATAAGGGTGTAGGAAGCCCAGTTTTTAATCGCAAAACCTCCTCATCTCTTTTCATCTTCTCAAAGGGCCTGGATACATATCCAACCACCCACTCATCCATATCTGTTGCATGTCCTCACTCAGCAAACATGAAGATTTGTAACATATAAAGATGTCTTTATGCAGTTACGTTGGACCTTTCCTTTCTCCAGGACTTTAGAGTCCTGTACGTGGGTTTTGTTGGAGATTTCTCATCCAGGTACCAGTTAGGATTCAATCTGCTTAGATTCGGAGATACAACCACATCCAGCTCATTCAGACTGGAGGATATGCCCTGTGGGACAGGAAGGGTATAGGAAAGGTAGTCAAGTACATTGAAAATTGTCAGGAATGTGTAATAGAGAAGTGGACATCCTAAAAGTTCCCTGTGGTGCATGTGTGTATATGTAAAGGGAGATCACATTGCACTTTTCCAAAGACAAAACATTGTTCTCTGCTACTTGAGAGTAGATCTTAGGAGCTTAAGGCACCAGAAGGTATATTTCAGGTGAAGCTTAGAGTAAAATTACAACTAGTAAACAATTTCTAGGGTGAGGTGGTGGCTTCTTAGACTGGAATAACTCTGCTTAAGATTGCACTGTTTGTTCCTCTGGCTTGGGAGCAGAATATCTTCCTGTGCCATTGTGGATCTGAAAGGTCAGACCTCTCTGGACAATTCCGGCTCTGCTATCAAGTGGAGTTTGCTGGAAGTGTTGAGGAATTATTTCAAGCAAGGCTAGAGCCACCATGACCACGCTACCCCGTCTGATGACATTCTGTTTAATAACAGCTACATTCCATCTCTTTTTGAAGGAATGCAATTTGGGAAAGACATTTTCATCCAACAAATCAATTGATAACTACATGAAAGGCTTCCGACTTACCTAGTTTGTATGGGTGGTGAGTTGTTTGCCGAAGATGAAATCTTTTCTCCCATCCCCAAACTGTAATTACCAATGGAAGATTTATGTTTCATACTCCAATATGCAGAAGCCATTCTCAAGAGACATTTATAGATCACAATACAACTTCAGCAATTTCAGACAGAATGTAACGGCCACCTGAGCGCTGCAAATACATTGCACAGAGTTGGCAAAAAAAAAAGCAAAAAGTGAAGCACAGAATCCATCGCTCAGCAGAATTCTTTAAGACTTCCAATTGGCTGAGAAGGTAATTAAGGACTCCACATAATGCAGAGCTGTAGTAATTAAATGATTAAATCTATATTGCTTTGTGCTCGCTATGGAGACGCCTCTGACACCAACTGGCTGAGTTAGTGTAATGCCGTAGAATGTTCATGAACATTCCAGATGCTCAGAGAATATGTCTCTCAGAATATTTGTAGTTCCATTTCTGTGAGGAAAAAGAAAATTGCATGTTTGACTGGGATTCAAATATCACAAAGGACTTAGAGACAACGGCAACTTTGTAGAGCAGGATGAGGTTTTGGGGAAAGTCCCAAGAGCTAAGGAGACTAGGTGGCTGAAGAATTAGTTACAGAATAGACAAGGAACTTCAAAAAAGAAGGAAGGATTTGCCAGTCACAACATCTACCTGGCAAAAAATTCCCTCAGTCTTTCCTTTACACGAATAATAATAACAACAACAACATTCAATTTATATACCACCCACTCAGAGCGGTTTACAAAGTGTGTTATTATTAATTCTCACAACAATCACCCTGTGAGGTAGGTAGGGCTGAGAGAGCTCTGAGAGAGCTGTGACTGACCCAAGGTCACCCAGTTGGCTTCAAGCAGAGGAGTGGGGAATCAAACCCGGTTCTCCAGATCAGAGTCCCGTTGCTGTTAACCACTACACCAAACTGGCTAATAACCACTACACCAAACTGCTCCTACCCAAATCATAGGAAAATGACTAGGAATGTAAGAGAATAAACTTTTAAACAATTAAGGATTCCATTACCATTGATGTATTGCTGTAAACTTTCAAAGTGTTGGAGGGAGCAGGCAGGCAGGCGGATGTCCTCATGTTGATGCAAGTGTGGTGGCTGAGCTTGAAGAGGAGGGATGCAGATGTGAGCCATTGTGGGGCAGCGTTACTGCTTTGAACTTGGATCTGGGGAAGGGATGCCAGGTACCTCAATGTGGGGTGGAGGATCCCCCGCTTGCAGCCTCTGCCCCCCCCCGCTGCCATTCACTCGGCCAGCGGAGGGGAAAGGCCCCAGGGAACGGGCCCCAGAGGCAAAAATTCTCCCAGGCCAGCGTGCAGCTGGCGCACTTCCTGTGGCCACAACGATGTCAGTTCAGGAAGTGATGTCATTGTGCCTGCCAGATGTGTGTGCACAATTCATGTGCATGCAGGAACATCAACAAGGTAAGTGCCAGGTTTCCCCCACTCCTGCCGGGAAGTTAAGGGGACCTGACAACCCTGGTTGCTAGGCTGCTTTGGAAGGTAGACTCTACGGCATTATATCCTGCTGAGCTTCATCCCCTCCCTGTCTTCAGTGTGGGGGGGAGTAGCAATCTTAGATGCACCCCAGCATATCTTCAGTAACAGCTACGGGTTTTTTTGTTAGAAGAAGAGAACCTAACACTGTCCCTTTCCTCAGGTTTCAGAGGAGGACAAACCAAAGAGTTAGAATGATAGAGAGGTCAGGGCATCTGTTTATTGTTTACTACTCTGAACTATCCTTTGATTTGTAGATTGCTAATCTCAGGCCTTCCTCCTCGTGACATCCTTCTCTTCCTCCCTTTGTCACACTCCACTCCCTTCTCTTCATCTTGCACCATGCATGCAGGACTTGTCCCGCCAGCCATGTCCATCCTTAGATTAGATAAGTAGATAGGAATATCTCCTCCTTTCCCATCAGAGTATAGAGTTCCTATAATAAAGAACTCTTATTTCTTTTCTAAACCTAAGATAAGTGTAAGTTTTTTATTTTCTCTCACACACTCACACCAGCCAGTACACAAGCTCACCCCCCCCCATCACATTTTCTCTGCAAACGATGCTACTCTGTTAAGGCTGAACTATGGAACCTTTTAATAGGTTTCCAGGGCCAGCTTATGTTCCTTTCCCTTTTTTAATATTTTAAACAACTTTTGCTATTTATTTCTTTTCCAGGTAGTCTACTCAGTGACCTGAGTGAAGCTCCACCCCTGTCCCCACTCATATATAAGAAATTTTGACATAAAAGCTAGGCAGTCTTACCTCTGAGACACATTTTCAATTTACCTAGTCCTACAGCTATTTCTTATTCTATGACAGCTCCTCTTTTCTCTAAAGGTAGGTATTGAACCAATTCTTGCATTTGGTTAATACTGTTTCCAGCACATTTTCTATGAATTGCGCTAAAGGAAGTTGACTTATAAGGTCACCACAGCTGAGAAGCATAACTACGGTTAATCAGATCTGCTGCTGGGAACAAGAGGAAAATTCTCCAAAATGCAAAACTCTGGCACAGCTTGGCATAAAAACATGCCTTTCAGAAGCAGCGTGAATATATGGACAATAAGTGGGAAAGGTCAAAGCCTTATTTTTTTACCTTTATCTAATTTATCGCAAAACTGGCACGTCGTTACTCAAAATGGTGATTTTAAAAAATGAGGCAATCGCTTTCTATTTTACTGCTGTACAAAATCAATTCCCCTCCCTCGGAGATAGGCAGAAACCCGTATCTCATATATCTATAGCTTAAGGAAGTTAGCAAAACTGAGATTCTTCCAAATAGATAGCGATGGGATGTAACTGCCCCTGCAGTCCTGTCAACTGTGGGGAGCGCTGACACTCCAGGAGAGCTGCCAGAGGTAAGTAAAGTAAGCTTGTCTCTCTCAACACCAGTTTGCAAAAAGTAGCTTTTCACCTGGTGAACTACGCTGGGGGTTATGGGACCTGAATGGGCTATTGGGGGCGGTGGAGAGAACACCGTGCCTCCCTTCTTCTCAGCCCCCCCCCCCCGGGTCAGTATATTTATTGCGGTCAGAGACCAAAAGTAATAACATACAACCTACAATCAAGGTAAGTCATATTATTTACAGAACTGTCCAATAAAATTCCAGAGTTCCGATTCTTAAACATTTAAAACCTTAAGACCTGAGTTCCCTAAAACCAAATTGTTAGATACTTAAAATCTCTGAAGTTATAAAATATTTAAATATTTCCCCCTGTAAAATACTTCCTGATCTGTATGGCCTGCACAACGAATGTTGCCAACTTTAGAGTAATTTCTTGATCCTTGTTGGCTAAAAGTTTTTCTAGATAAAATCTATCATTTCTTCCCGGGAACTGATTGGAGTTATGAAGGTTGCTCTAATAGGGTCAAGCTTGGCAGCCACCATGCCCAATGGGTTGACTGAGGCACCTTATAAAGAGCTGCAGTCCGGCTAGCTGATCAGTGGCAACTGGCCCTTTAAGAGCCGAGCACCCACTGGCCTTTTGACAGGCAGCTGTCTGACCATCAGCTGTTGGGAAGCTCCACTCTGGAGGCAGAGAAGGGGAGTAAAGAAGTACTCAGTGGTGACTGCTGGGGGAGGGCATCCAGGTATAATGAGCAGGCCTTGATCCACCTAATACATAGTAAAGCTTTGGTTCAGGCCTCACATCCTGTGTATCTTTCACTAGGCCTGTTTGCTGCCCATTAGCTGCACCTGGGCTGCTCTTGTGATTCTCGAAAGCTTAGGCTACAGTAAAGTTGGTTAGTCTTAAAGGTGCGATTGGACTCTTTTCTGTTTTGCTACTACAGACTAACATGGCTAACTTCTCTGGATTTTGTGAGACAGTGGCCTTGGGAAGGCAAGTGCTTGGTGCTGATCTCAGCTGTAGCCCTACTCCCTAATCTTTCACAGGGCAGTGATGTCCAATTAAGAACTCAAGCCCTGATTGATTGAGTTCCAGCACCTCTTGAAAATGGTCACATGGCCGGTGGCCCCGCCCCCTGATCTCCAGACAGAGGGGAGTTTAGATTACCCTCCATAAGGGCAATCTAAACTCCCCTCTGTCTGGAGATCAGGGGGCAGGGCCACCGGCCATGTGACCATTTTCTCCTAGGGCGATTTAAACTTTTAAAAACTCCCCCCTTGTGCCAGCTGACCCAAAGTGACATCATTGTGCGGTCCTGAGTCCCACCACTGAGTTCTACCACCTCTTTTCCCAGAAAAAAAGCCCAGACCAGACCAGTCTTACTACCTTGTAGCCATTGCCAACTACCTGCAGTGTGTGAGAGAGAGAGCTCTTCAGCTCCGTGCCGCCAGGATGCCTAGAATAAGCTGGCATGGATGGACTTTGAGTGATTCTGCACAGGTTGGATAATGCACTTCCAATCCTCTTTATAGATCATTTGGAACAGATTTTTTTGTGCACGGAACAGAAAATCCACCTCAAACGATTGATGAAGTGCATTGAAAGTGCATTATCCCACGTGTGCAGAATCAGCCTTTGTTAAGATCAACCAGCTTTGGAACCGACTCAGTTAGCAAGTAGTATTTCAGCTAGTTAGAACATATGTAGATCAGCCGGCTGTTATTTGTTTTCTGCCCTGCCTAAATGCTTTTTAAGAGCGGTTTCTGCCTTGCACACGCTCCTGTGTTCTTTCTTTAATAAACTCCTATCATATATTTTACCAGCCTGTGTCCAGTGTTGTTTGCCAAGGAGGAACACACACTCAAAAAAACCCTGGAAGCCAGGGTGCTTCAAACAAACGACCAGAGCTCTTAGAGGCTCCTAGGAGACCTGAGTGGCCAGCAGAGCTGTCAGGGATGGAGGATGAGAATCTCTGGGTAGATACACCAGGTTTTCTTTTCTTTCTTTTTTTGGAGGGGGGGCATCTGGCAACCCTAGCATCTCCCATTAATGGATCTCTAGTTGTGGGATGGGGAAAAACTTCCCTGTGCCTGGAAAATCTAGGGAGCCGCTACCAAGCTAAAACCATGATTTTGAATTGGGTATTTACACAGGGGCAATGCAGCCATTGTGGCACAGGCATCACATCCTCCATCCCTATCGCAGCAGAAATGGATGCTGGTTTTTGCAGACTGTCATCTTGCATACATTTCCAGACTGGGAGCTTGCTTTCCTCGCCCGGTCTAAAGCGATTTTGTACCAGAGTCCCATAATTACACATGACACGCAATCATCCTCGCTCCGAGTTGCGCTGTGTCCCTGAGCCGACAGGTGAAGCCCGGCTTGCAGTCGCCGAGAAAGAACGGCCAGTGAAGTGTCATAGATACAGAGGAAACCACCGCAGGGCTGCTCATGGAGAGAATGCCAAAGAAAACCTCACCAACGAACCTTTAAAAAACAGCCATGTGTCGATGGATGGAGATGAATTTAAGAGAGGCCTGATGCCGTGATTTATGATGGCACACCACGGCTGCAGTGAGATATTATGCAGTGCAAATGTGGGACTTTTGCTGGCTGTCATCATGGGGTGACAGGGAGGAGATGTGCAAGAGGAGGCAGAATAGCGGTGCCAGCTTTGGGGAGGCATAGGGCTAGCAAAGAGCTACCACTGTGTCTGCCCTGAGACCAGTGCTGGTACTCACCAGTCACCACCTCTTTCCTGCCTCTGCTCCTAAAAGTTCACACCAAGGCTCTGTATGACACAGAGGCACTGGCAGCTCAAGCAGGCAGCTGACCCCATAGCAGGATGACTGTGGGTACTACATCTTCACCACAGCCCCGCCCAGGAGACAATGGTGCCAGACATTCCCAGGCACGCAGCAAAGCAATTTACACCATTTGCCTGTTTATGGCAGGTAATTGCCAGGTAATTTGTGCTGTTACCCACTACTGGCTCGTAGAAGCAACAGGAGAAAAATAAACACAATTAAGGCTTTGGCCGAGTCACCGGCATGTCACTTCCAGGTAAAACCTGTAAGTGGCAATGAGTAGCTCTGTGGATATTGCTTGTTTTCTTAAAAGGGTTTGCATTCCCTGCTTCTCCAAGTGGTGAGAAGCTCCGGAGGTAACACTAACTGGATTAATTTCCTTTGAATGAATGAGAGGACAAAAGAGACTTGCAGCATTTGGAGAGGGGGGGGGATATTTTCTTTTTTTACAAACATGGGATCTGGGAGATCCATCTCCACTCTGCCAGGGAAGCTCTCTGAATGACCTTGGGCTAGTCGCTCTCTTTCTGCTCAATCTACACTGCAAGGTTGTTGTTGTGAGGATCAAGTGGAGATGGGAAGAGTGCTATTGTAAGTTGCTCTGAGTCCCCATTGGGGAGAAAAGCAAAGTATACATAAACAAAACTAAACTAACAAGTAAAGCACACAGGGTAACCAACAGGCCTGGAGAAAGATGCTCTCCTTTCCCTTTAAAAGCGGTTTAATGTAAAGAAGACAGGGTTCTCTGGAAAAGTCAATAATGCTAGGAAAAGTGGAAGGCAGTAGGAAAAGAGGAAGACCCAAAACGAGATGGCTGGACTCAATAAAAGAAGCCGCGTCCTCCAGTTTGCAGGATCTGAGCAAGTCTGTTAAAGATAGGACATTCTGGAGGTCTTTCATTCATAGGGTCGCCATAGGTCGGAGGCGACTTAACGGCACATAGCACACACAATGTAGAGAAATGAGCAACTGAAGCTTTTCGTGGCATGCAGGGAAATAACAATAAAAAAAGTGTGGGGGGAGCCTCCACAGACTCAACCCAAACACGGCTGGGGAAAATACAGGCATCAAGTTACAAACTAAAATAAAAATATTCCAAATAAGTATTTATTATGAGTGTACACAAGGTTGTAGTTAAAAACAAATTTAAAACATAGGGCCTACTCGGGCCACTGAGGAATGCAGGAGCGCTCCTGCGCTCTGCAGCAGCCAAATTTGAGCCGGTCCAGGCCAAATCAGGCCTGAATCAGGCCCAGATTGGGCCCGAATTGGGCCGAATCAGGCCCACGAGGGAGCACCTCCTGGGAGCACATTGTGCTGCCCGGAAGCACGCCCCCAGGAGGCCTGTGCCTCTCCTGCCAGCCAGATAAGCAGGGGGAGAGTGGGAGATCCCCTGCCCCCAGCAGGGGACTGGCAACTGTACCCTGGTGCCCACCAGATGTATCAATTGAGGCTAAGCTCACAGCAACGCATTCACAGTCAGACAGGAAACCATTATGCAAAGCAGTTCTACAATGTACCCTAGAAGGAAATCTTGATTCTAGGTAGGCAAAGGCTGGCCTAGAGCAAAACCAAAAAACAAAAGCCATATAGTGCCTTTTGTGGGGGGGACCAACCAAAAGTAAGGCAAAATTGTCTGCAAGCTTTTGTTTGAGGGGGTCTAATTTTTAAGTGTGAGCTGCTGACCCGCAGATGCTCCAGTCAAAGGAAAAGGTACAGAGTCTGTTTTCATTTTCTTTATACCTAACTGAGTCAGTCCTTGAGGATGCTAACAGCAAAGAGATAAAAAGAAAATTAACATTCGAAACACTCCACCAAAGGTCCAATTTAACTGTCAAAAAGCCACAAGTTATTAGCACGCTGTGGAACACACTCAGACATCTCAAACCAGAGAGTCATTACTTGCTTCAAAAACAATGGTAGTGAGGAAACCATATGAACTTCCATCCTCGGGGTGCTACCACTGAGAAGGTCCTGTCATAAGCGGCCACCAAATTGAGCTTCTGTTGTTACTTAGAGTTGCCAGGTCCCCCAGGGGCCAAATCAGGGAGGTTGGGGCAATGGGGTACTTAACCCCATTTGTGTATGATTTGTGCATTCCCATTCCTACCCATCACATCTGAAAATTAAGTCTTTTTCTGGCACAAACTGGAAACTACAGGTCTCTCTGGCGACAATTCTCTCAACATTGCTCCCAAAACAAGTGCTTTGCATGCACGTTTCCTGACCAGGTGCCTCCCCCTGTCACCAGCCAGGTGACTGGAGGATAGGTTGTGGGCATATGTTCCCCCGCGTCCAGTGTGGGGATGGCAACTTTACCAAAACATAACTTTAGAAGGGAGAAACTGTGAAGATGGTGGCGAGATTGTAAAATCCAGGCTGTTTATCTCTTTACTGTTGCAGGTAGACATGGGCACGCACCGAAAAATTTTAATGAACCAGTGGTTCATGGTTTGGCGCCAACCACAAAGCCGAACCAGCGAACTGCAATGAACTTTTCCCGTTGCTGAACCGGTTCGAGGTTCGTGGTTTCTGGGCATCAGAACGGCCCCCGTTGGAATTAGAGAGCCCATATTCCCAGGGAGTGTTTAACAAGCTCTCCTCCAGCCATTACCCCAGTTTGGTCAAGATTGCAATAGGGATCCAAGCTCCAATTAAACGCTCTCTGTCTCTCTCCCCAAAGGCTAGCAAGTAGCAAGCAACAGCTCTGTCACACTCCACTGCTCGCTAAAAGTGAAACCCAGCCTGGGAGCCCTCTGCTTTTTATAAGCTGAGGTCCCATTGAGCAACACAGGAGGTCTGTGGTTGGCCGTCAGAGCTGCCTATCAGGGTTTGCAGTGATGAGATTGGAGTGCCCATGGCTACAGAACACCCCCTCCCCTCTCCCTCCCCCTCCCCCGGGTGTCTTCTCCCAGGTTGTAACCACTTTGCAGCTCCATGGTTGGAAGGAAGACCTGCCGATCAAGGTAAGCTGGGCTTCCATTCGGGTTTCCAGGGTGACAGAAGGAGTGCAGACAGAGTTCAGGCGTTCCCCCGGCTCCATTTCCAAGGGAATTTATTGCTGGCGCCTGACTGTCTGGCTTCACGAATCGTGGAAGAACGCACCGAACTGCGCCTCTAATGAACGCTGGTTCGTTGGCCATGGACGCTCACAAACCGCCAGATCACGAACGGAAGATTGGGAGGTTCATGGGTTTTTTTGGTTTGTAATGCGGTTCGTGCCTATGTCTAGTTGCAGGTACTTAAGGCCTTGGAGTTGCCAGGGGTGCCTTCAGGTATGGTTATCATATTGGGAGTGGTGGCAAGGGGCAGAAGCTGGGAGCAGAAGATCCCTTGCCCCTAGGGTTTCCAATCTCCAGGTAGTGGCTGGAGATCTCCCGGAATTACAACTGGTCTCCAGGCCACAGAGATCAGTTCACCTGGAGAAAATGGCTACTTTGGGGGATGGACTCTATGGAATTATGCCATGCCAAGGTCCTTCCCCTCTCCAAACCCCTCTTTCTCCAGGTTTCTCCAAGGTTTCACCCCCTAGATCTCCAGGAATTTCCCAACTTGGAGCTGGCAACCCTACTTGCCCCTCCAGGGGACCTGGCGGCCCAATACTTGGGTGAAAGCCCAGTTCATACTTTTCTAGGCCTAAAAATATCAAGGGAGGTAGATGGTATAAAAATTAAATGTTTCACAACAGAAACCCAGCAATAGCCACACATATGTGAATCAGTGTGTAGTGTGTAGTTTACAAAAGATACAGAAGCAGCCATTTTTCAGACCGTATGTGGCACTTATTTTATTTATTTATTTATTTGTTTATTTATTTATTTATATTCCGCCCTCCCCACACAGGCACGCTCAGGGCAGATTACACTCAATAAAAACCTTTCAATATAATTTACACTTTAAAATAATTTAAAGTAACAATAGCAAACAGTCCAATATAAATATTTAAAAGAATATAAGATAGCAGCACTCAGCCAATATTATTTGTAATATACTCTTTTTATAACAAGCCAACCGTGTCTCATCCTTGTCTGCCCCAGGGTCAGGAGACGGGATTCTCTAGCTACTTACAAAAACAAAGCAGTTGGAGTTTAATTTTAAACATTAACTTCTCTTCCATGGAACAGCCACTAGAGGGGAGAAAGCTCCCATTTTTCCCACCCTTGTTTAACAATCTGCTAGTAAAAGCCAGCCGCGAACTTCCATTCATTCACTGAATTTTGAAAGACAAGCTCAATGAAGAATTTTCAATGATTTTTTTTAAAAAAAAAACTCCATTACAAAACAATTCTCCAAACATCACATAGCAATATTTGTTATTCAGCCCTGGCATCTTGCAGTTCTTGAGAAGCACTACATAGTTGGTAAAATCAAAAAGAGTCCAGTAGCACCTTTAAGACTAACCAATTTTATTTTATTGTAGCATAAGCTTTTGAGAATCAAGTTCTCTTCATCAGATGCCTGATCCGATGAAGAGAACTTGATTCTCGAAAGCTTATGCTACAATAAAATAAAATTGGTTAGTCTTAAAGGTGCTACTGGACTCTTTTTGATTTTGCTACTACAGACTAACACGGCTAACTCCTCTGGATCTACATAGTTGGTAATATCTGATAGCTAGCAGCAGCAGCAGTGCTCTCCAGGTCACAGAGATGTGTTCCCCTGGAGATAATGGCCGCTTTGGGGGTGGGTCCTATGGCAGTATACCCTGTTGAGGTCCCTCTCTTCCCCAAACTCTACCCTCTCCAGGCTCCACGCCCCAAATCTCCAGGAATTTTCCAACTCTAAATACAGCAGTACTGATAAGTTACATCCTCCACTGTGCTTGTTATTTTAAAAAAAGATTTAACTGGTTATCTGTGAAACAGAGAGGTGGAATGTGTATTCAGGAGATGATACTCACCCAGATTTTGTTCCTGTCAGTGAGGGAACCATTACAAACAACATGGGGACAAAATGGGGGTTAGTCTGCAATGGGAGAGGCTAATTGGTAGAAACAGCCCCCTCCCATCAGCTGATGGAAGTGCTTTTACATTGTTGGAAATGGACCGCTGGACATAAGCTACTGCGTGTATAGGGTTGCCAGTCCCCCACTCCCATCCTCTGCCCCCCCAGCTCCGCTTTCCTGGCTAGCAGGGGAGGAACAGGCCTCCTGGGGCGTGCTCCTGGGGGGGGGGGGGGGCGGTGCACTCCCATGGGCCCAAATGGGGCTGCTGCAGAATATGGGTGCAAATCCCCGCTCTGCAGTGGCCCGATTCAGACCAAATTGGTCCAAATTCGGCCTGATTCAAGCCTTATTTGGCCCAAATCGAGCCCAATCCCCCCCTCATGGAGCATGGTAGCACTCCCGGGCGGCTGCAGCCTGTGAGATGATGTCACTTCTGGAAATGACATCATCGTGCGGGTCCGGGAGCGCGCACGCGTGCACAAAGACAGGTACGTGCCAGGGCCCCCACCACCCGCCAGGAGGACAGGGGGACTTGGCAACCCTATGTGTGTACAATTTTGTGGGCCAGAATATGTTTACACGAGAAGATAAAGAAAAATAAATACCTTGATTTGTTTTTGTCATGTTTCTTCTTCCTTTCCTTAGGGTAAACATACCTACCCACTTGACAGTTTCATGTATCTGATGCAGTGAACTTTAACCAATGATAGCATATGCCGCAACCAAATGCATAGTCTTTAGGATTCCATAAGACTATTCCTTATTTTTGGTGCAGCAGACTAAAATGGGAAGCCCTCAGGAATAGCAGAATAGGATAAAGTCCAGCAAACAAGGAAGGGAAGTATCATTCCTAGCTAGAATTTGAAAATTACATTCTAAAGCAAATTCCTTCTGGAGGTACCCATGCCACAGGAGGAACATATTTCGTTATTTCATAATGAGGTGCTTACATCTGCCGAAAGGTCAAAGTCCGTGCCAGATATTGTTTCTATCCTCACAGGAAATATTCAGATGAAATATTCTCCACATAACCCAGCAGTGGAGCACTCTCCTTTGAGGTAATGTAAAGTAGGCCAATCTCTGAGAGGCCCCGCTTTCCTCCGAGCAGATTTCGTGTACCCTTTATAGCAACATGATGCACAGACGTGAATCAGGAAGCTCGTCCTGGCGGAGAGATGTAGAGACAGAGGGAGTCACCGTGATCTTGTGGTTAGAGGACTGGATCAGCTTGCTCCTTGCTGTGACTGAACAATAGGTTTGCCAACTCCAGATTGGGAAATCCCTGGAGATTTGGGGGTGGAGCCGCAGAAGGGTGGAGTTTGGAGAAAGGAGTACGCTCGGTGGAGGATAATGCCTTAAAGTCCACCCTCCAAAGCAGCCATTTTCTCCAAGGGGACTCATCCCTGTAAGTCTGGAGATCAGTTGTAAGTCTGGGAGATTGCCAGGTCCCATCTGGAGGTTGGCAACCCAAACAAGCTGCCCTTTGTGCACCTGCCCAAATATGGACATAGTTCCTAGGCACACACAAACTGTTCTATGCAGAGGCTCCATCATCCATACGTAGGGTTGCCTGGTCCCTTTACCCTCCCGGCAGCAGTGGGGGACCCAGCTCTTACCTTCCTTGTGCTGCCTGGACTCCCTTAGTGTGCACGTAAAGCACATGCATGGTCCCACACCGGTGTAATGATGTCACTTCCAGGAAGTGACGTCATCACACAAGTCTGGGGAGTGCACACGCACTTTGCAGCGGGCTGATTGGGGCCTGCTGCAAAGCGCGGGAGTGCTCTTGGAGCAGCACAATGATGCCAGTGATGTTGTCACAGGAGCACACAGGGGAGGCCCGTTCCCTGCCCTTCTCCCCCCCCTGCAGGCCAGGTAAGTGGTGGCAGGAGACAAAAGATGGGAGTGAGGAAATCCCTTGCCCCCACTGGAGAAATGGGATCTCTGTCCCTGCAATCATGAAGATTCAAAAGCAGCAGTCCCAGTCATGGGCAGTTTGCATGCACAGAGGTCCTGAACCCATATGGGGTGAATACATGTAGGGGGCGTTTGGAGCCAGCATGTTTGCTCATAGGTGGCTGGAGAACTCCCAAAATTACAACAGGTATCCAGACTGTGGCATTATGTATCACAGAGGTCCTTCCCCTCTCCAAACCCACCTCCCCAGGCTCTGACCCCAAAGGTCCAGGAATTTCCTAATCCAGAGCTGGTAACCTTATCATGTGCCTCCAACTGAAGCCTGAGCTGCAGGAACTACATAGGTGTGGTTTTTCTGTCCGTTTTCTAGAGCCCAGGAAACTGTTCAGCTGCTACATGTATACCCACCAAGCTGCTGAAAAGGCTTGAAAACAACCCAGAATGACCGAGGATTCACTAAAATTATAGGAGTCGTGGTTGATCCAGGGGTGGGGGGAAATCTAAAACAAAGGACATGTCACTTTAAAGTATCAGAAAATAGTGACTCCAGAGTTCTTCGATGTTCCACAGAATGCTTCATCAGGCTGCATGTTAAGTGCAAAAGGGAAGGGGAGAAGCAGGACATGTTGGCAGAACCCAGAAGTCTGCAGTTTATATTTTTCTTAAAATGAAGGCCAGGAGGTGTTGCAGAAAAAATTAGATTATACAAGTGGAAACCCACAAGGCCTTGGAGAAACATCTCATCGTGTTCTCTTTCCCTTCCCTGCTTCCCACAGCCTTTCCCCCTTTTCCTGCTTTTTTCTCTCCTACAGCCCTGAGAGGTAGGTTAGGCTGAGACAGGTGAATGGATCAAACTCACCTAATGAGCTTCCATAGCAGAACAGGGATTCAAACCTGGGTCTCCCAGATCCTACTCTGAAACTTTAACCACTACACTCCACTGTATTTTTTATGGGGGAACTACTGTTGAACACATTTGTGGTATCAAGTTGTCTAATGGTTGCTTCTGGGCCTGGCCTCAATGAATCCACCCTCAAAGGCCAAAGCAGCCCTAGAAAGGGCCCTGCCTTCTTCCCTTGCCTTTTACTGACAGCAGCTAAACCTGGCTAAACTGTTATGGTTGCCTAGCAACCGCCACTGAGGGAATCTGCATTCATTTTATCCTTTGGGTTTTTTTAACCCTCCCCCCCCATTTGTATTTTTTTTAGATTTTACATTTTTCTGCAAACCTGGGGCATTTTTCAGGTGAGTAGGATGATCTGTCTTTTCATGGCTCCAATCTCTGGATTTAAGTATCCCCACATCAGGGCCACTTTGCTTTTAGTATATAAGATGGCACTGGATACAGATCAGATTTCAAGATGCTCCAAAAGGCTCCTGGGATGAAGATGTAAAAATGAAGTCTCTCCCTTTCAAAATATAAAAAGTAGAAGTTCTGGTTATCATGCCATGTCAGCATACTTATAGGAATTAATTACTTTTCTGGGAAGCTGCTCTTCGGGTGTAAATGTGTTTAATTCATATTATTATAGCTGTTTATGGTGAAACAGGAGTTGCCTGGGGCATCACTCAATCTTCTTATACAAGGAAACCCAGAAGATTTTCCGCTCCTGCTGAGAACATAACCTTCACCCTCCCTGGACATTGGCAAGTATTAGCATGCTCAAAAACAGAAAGGAAGGAGGAAGGGGGGAGATGGAAGGAACTCATAAATTAAAAAACGACTTGGAAGAAGGACTGGTTTATATGAGTGCCAATTACTACCTGCTAACAAGCAACAGAGTAAAGCACCATCATGAGCTCCACCTCAAATTAACTGACATCTCAAGAATGGACAATGTACATGCATACACATTTAATGGCACATGGGATGTCTTTCTGGAGTGCTTTGATGATAACACTGCTCCCCCCAAAAGCAACTAACATGATTTGGTTGCTATCTCACATTTTCCCCAACTGACACATGACTTAACCCCCTAATCCTTCCCCTGTCCCCTCCTTCCCTCCTCTTGTCTCCTAACGTCCCATTCTCCTGGATAAAATCAGAAAAATAGATTTTCATTTAATCCACAGTGATCTTCATTCAGTAGCCCCTGCTGGTCCCCCCCCCCCTTCTTGGAGATGAAGTGGTGTGATCTAAGTTTATCTATAAGTTCTCTCCTTTATTTACTGTCATTGTGAGAACTTGTGTGGCAGAATGCTGGATTTAAAAACCTGATTTAAAAACTTGATGAACTGCCCATGTCACCGATAAGATGACCTTTTTCTGTTGCTGTTTCCTTCGCCAACAGTTGAAGATTTCTCAGTGGAGGCGCTTCTGGCTAGAATGTGTTCATTCAGTGGCTTTTGACTCTATCTGAGGAGGGGGCTTAGGCACCATAGAGGAGACATCACGTTTCAAACTGCAATACCTCCGAAATGGCAACTAAAGCAGGAAAAATGGGAAGATGATATGCTTTGCTTTCCTGGAAATTTTGATGGAGACAGTGTGGGACATGCTGAATTAGACAGGTATATTGTATTTCACAGAATGCCCAGTTTTGTCCTTTTAAAAAAATGGAATTTGCTTCCCAACTCTGAAATGGCTTGCTTCCAGGGCTCATTTCGAGGGGGAACGTGCCGGAACACAGTTCCGGCAGTTCCCCAAAGAGGTCACATGTCAGGTGGCCTTCCCCACCTGACTCTCGGCCATTTGGGGCCCATTTCATCCTGGATTGGGACTGAAATGGCCCAGATCGGGCCTCTGACAGGTGGTGGATCACTCTCCTGTTCAGCAGCAGCCCGATCCTGACCATTTTGGGCCCCTTTTTGGCCATTTTCAGCCCCCTTTTGCCATTTTGGGCCCAATTTCGGCCCTGAATGGCCAGGATTGGGTCCAAAACAGCCAGGATAGGTGATGTCAGGGGGTGTGGCATATGCAAATCAGTTATGCTAATGACACATTTCCGGTGATGGCAAGGAACATGGCATATGCTAATGAGTTAAGCTAATGTGTTCCTCCAGCTCTTTTTCTACAAAATGACCCCTGCTTGCTACACAGACTTACCCGAAGTCAGGAAAGTGGATGCGAAGGAGAAGAGGGCCCCTGGATTTTGAATATCCTGGGCCCATAACACACCCTTAGCCTACCTTACCTCACAGGGTTGGTGTGAAGATAAAAGTGGAAGAGAATGATGTAAGGTGCTTTGGGTCCCCATTGGGGAGTGTGTGTGTTATGTGCCATCAAGTCGCCTCCAACCTATGGTGAACCTATGAATGAAAGACCCCCAAAACATCCTATCATTAATAGACTTGCTCAGATCCTGCAAACTGGAGGACGTGGCTTCTTTTATTGAGTCCAGCCATCTCCTTTTAGGTCTTCCTCTTTTCCTGCTGCCTTCCACTTTTCCTAGCATTATTGACTTTTCCTGAGAATCTTGTCTTCTCATGATGTGACCAAAGTACGATAGCCTCAGTTTTGTCATTTTAGCTTCTAGGGAGAATGCAGGCTTGATTTGATCTGGTACCCACTTATTTGTCTTTTTGGCTGTCCATGGTATCCGCAAAACTCTCCTCCTGCACCACATTTCAAATGGAACAATTTTCTTCCTTTAAGCTTTCTTCACTGTTAAACTTTCACATCCATGCATAGCAATGGGGAATACCATAATTTGGGTTATCTTGATCTTGGTTCCCAGAGAGACATCTTTATCTTTAAGGATCTTCTCTAGCTCCCTCACAGCCACTCTTCCAAGTCTCAATCTTCTTCTGATTTCTTCATTGCAGTCTCCCTGTTGGTTGATGATTGAGCCAAGGAATTGAAAATCAATTTCCTCATTGTCAGCTTTAAAATTGCATAATCCCTCAGTAGTCATTACTTTTGTCTTCTTGATGTTCAGATGTAATCTTTCTTTGGCGCTTTCTCCTTTAACCTTCATCAGTAGTCGTTTCAAGTCTTCACTATTTTCTGCCAGTAATGTGGTGTCATCTGCATAGTACGGTGAGGTATAAGCAAGGTGGCCAGGTCCCCCAAGTCCAAAGCGGGGTGGGGGGCACAAGGGTTGCAGACTGCAGGTACAGACTGTGTGCGCAAATTATGTAACCATGGCCCCCAACAGTTATGCCATTTCCTACACGATCCATCTTTCTTTAAAAAGTAGCCCCAAACATAGTAAAAACATGTTTGGGGGCAATTTTTTAAAAACTGGCCATGGCGCAACCTGTTGCTTCAGGTTGTGGTGGAAATGAAATAATCTCTGGGGGCTGGAACCACATGTGCTTCGTGTGCATATCTACCAATCTGCCTCCTTTCCAGATACTTTCCCCCCCGGCCAGTCAGGGATTGGAGTGGTGACTGTGGGTGGGGGACCCTGGATATAAATGAAGTAAACAAAGATGAAATTGTGGCAAGTGCCACTTGTTATGGAGGAGCAAGAGAAAAAACGCCTTCCAAAATTCCTTCTCCTGCAAAAAAGGGCACTTAGGTATTTTGTCCTCCCATGGACCGAGCTTGGACATCTTTGGGGAAAAAAACTTTCCACAGCAAGGGAAGTGGAACCGAGCTTCTCACCGTGGAAAACATGCCTGTGGCTTTTGGTTAGGGTAATGACGACCTAGTGTGGTCAGCTGATGTTGCCTCAGTGGGTGCTAATGGTTTAGTTTTCTTAAGAGCTCTGTTCAAGTACTTGGAGAAGGTGAGAAAGCTCTCTTCCCTCAGCTGTAGGGAGGGGCAGGATTGAGAGTGAAGGTGAGCTGTTTTAGGTGGGAGGGGTTGAAAAACAGTAAGGTGTGTGAGAGAAGCAGTTGGAGGCAGCTGTCAGTGAAGGTGAGGCAACTTGGGGTGCAGGATTAAGCAGAAGCCCAGTTGCGCCTTAAAGATTAACAAAGTTTGTTCCAACACTAGCTTCCCGGAGTCAGAGCTCCCTTTCCCATAAATTCTGGGTATCTGTTAGCATTGTCATTAATTTGACAGTCCCTCTACACATTACCTCTTTTATGAGTTCTCCACGGAGCCAACACGTGCTCTGCGCAAATGCACATCACCTCGGGATTGGCTCCAATTAAAAAAAAAAACAGCATGAAATTGGGCTCAGAAAGCTGCTGCCAGGGGAGGGAAAGCTCTTGCCTTTCTCCCAAGCTTTCCCCCCCACCCCATGCAAAAACAGAACAGGGAAGGAGAGTTTTCCCCTCTTTGCTGCCGTACGTGCACACAATACCTCCATGTGGAGCAGCAGAAATGGGGAAATGTCTCCTGTCTACGTTGTTTTCGAAGGAGGAAAAAAGCTTGGGAGAAAGGCAGAAGTTCTCCCTCCCCGAGTGACAGCTTTCTGATCCCATTTGCATGCTTAAAAAAAAAAAAAAAACAGAAGCCAGTTGCCAAGGCCCGCGCAGAGCACAGGTTGGCTCCATGGAGAACTCGTAAAAGAAGTAACATGTAGAGTGACTGCCAGGGTAAGGAAGGGATACATGGTTTCTCTAGTGCGTATCCACGTAAATGCATGCGCATGAACACTAAGGCACCATTGCTGAACACGGCCTGCCATTTCACAGCTGGAGAGTTGTGTTCTGAATGGTTTTTTATGTGGGTACTTTCTGCACGGAGCTTGTGTTCCATCTTCCTTCCCCAACCACAGCTTTAAAAAAAAAAAAACCCTTCCACAACACATGTATAGTTCCCAGCACTTCCCTTTGAGTCAGAGCAAAAAAACCCCCTCCTTTGCTCCACACACACACAACACACACACACACACAGAGCCAGTCCTGGAGGTTGAAGCTAAATTCTACCTTCAAAATGGCATCACTAAGCTCTGCTTTTCTCCCTCCCTCAACGCTTTAAAGGATGAGGGCTGAGTTGCACTTCGGTTATTAAGGGGACAGAGGAATGACTGATTTGGCTGGCGAGATGCTCATTCCGTTGGTGCTTCTGCACCAATTTGATTCGAAGGAAAGGTAGTAACAACAGCAAGCTAACCCCGTGATCCATGAACCTGCTTGCTCATATTTCCACAGCAGAGATTTTAAAAATATTTTACTTCATTTATACCCCACTTTCTCCCCAGCGGGGACTCAAGGTGGCTTATATCATTCTCTTCTCTATTTTATCCCCACAACAACCCTGTGAGGTACATTAGGCGGAAGGTGTATAACTGGCCCAAGGTCATGTAGCAAGCTTCCATAGCAGAGTGGTAGACTTCCCAGTTGCCCACCAGTGGCGGGCAATCTCCCAGGGGTTTGCCCCATTGCCCTCCAGCAAGCCCCTCCAGAGATTGCCCAATATCAGCAGTAATTTTGGGCAGACTGCCAGCATGCTCCCGCGCTTTACTGGGGCCAATTTTGGCTGCATATGGGCCAGAATTAGCCCCGCACAAAGAACACACCCATGGCCAGTGTGATGACATCACTTCCCGGAAGTGATGTCATCACACAAGCACTGGCAGAACAAAAACAGGCACCCAGAAGACACAAGGTAAGTGCCAGGTCCCCCCTCTCCCCCCAGGAGGGTAAAGGGATGTGGCAACCCTACAGTGTGAGGATTTGAACCTGATTCTCTGAGATCCTAATCTAACCACTACTCCATGCTTTCCCCAGGCTTGTGTGGAAGCAACCATAGTCACATTTTTTTTAAATTCCACCCTTCTGCTCAGGACAGCATCTAGTTTCCCCCTCCATTTTATAAACACAACAACCCTATGAGTGAAAGGTCAACTGACCAGCCCAAGTTCCCCCAAGGAGATTTATGGCAGAGCCGGGATTGGAACCCAGCTTTTCCTGATCCTAGCCCAACATTTAACTGTTACACCAAAGAAGTTGTTACTGTTTTCTAATGTATCCTTAGCTAAAAGAGCGGTTAGCTTCTGGGGTTCGAAGCAGTGAAAGGCCAAGCTGCTGCAGGACGCCTCAGGAGGTGAAGCGAGATCAACAAAACATAACAAAGTGATTCTTGGCATGGCGGAGGGGAACATATCACAAACATGTCCCTATTTTCGTCTGCAAAAATATGACACGTGCAAATTTTTAAAAAAAGATTATCAGTGGATGAAAAGGAATTTAATTTGTGGTGGCAGTGGTGTTTTTTAAAAAGGGCCTGTACTCCCAAAGAAGGGAATCCCCTCTGACCAATATCTCTAGGATCGAAGTTATGCTGTCACTTGGTATATTCTTCAATTCAGCTTAAATTTGCCCAGCAGAGATCTTGGAAATTAACATTTATTTCCTTCATGCAGCATAGCTGTAGCTGTCCCTCTTATTGACCTTCCGACGGACGTTCTTTTCTTATTATTTTACCATTTCTGGGCGCAGGATTAAATTCCTGCTTATGAAATGACAATTAAGGATCAATGCAGCTGGATTAAATCCTTTTTTTCTTCATCAGCAAGCCATAACAGTAGCCCGATGATTAACTGTTTACCAATTAACCTCTTCACCCTTCCCAAGTTGGAGAGTACATTTATTCTCAGCCGAGCACCAACACGGCTGTGCAATGAGATGTAGATTAATGATGCCTATTGCTGACTTTTATCATTTTTTTCGGGCTCCCAACTTTTTCATTATTGCATCGACAACCTGTGCTATCTCCAAATGCACCTGTTTTTCCACCATCTCAGGCATCGACTGCGCTGAGCTCTTTTGGACAATGGCTAGGATTGATTTCCAGGGGTCCAAAGGCATTCTTGTTAGGCTAACAGAAGTCATCATTTGCCAAAGCCTGAGATTTGGGGAAAGGTATAGTTTGGTTTAGTGGTCACAAGAGGCAGGACTCTAATCTGGAGAACTGGGTTTGATTCCCCCCACTCCTCCACTTGAAGCCAAATGAGTAACCTTGGGTCAATCACAGCTCTCTCAGAGCTCTCTCAGCCCCACCTGCCTCACAGGGGATTGTTGTGGGGATAATTGTTTGTTTGTTTGTTTGTTTGTTTGTTTGTTTGTTTGTTTGTTTGTTTGTTTGTTTGTTTGTTTGTTTGTTTGTTTGTTTGTTTGTATCATTTATAGGCCGCCTTTCTCACTGAGACTCAAGGCGGATTACATAGTGTGAGATTAGTACATACTTTATAAACTGCTCTGAGTGGGCGTTAAGTTGTCCTGGAGAGCAGTATATAAATCAAATGTTGTTGTTGTTGTTGTTGTTACTACTACAACTATTAGTGTTAGCACAAGTTGTGAAAATGTCTGTCATTGTTCCTGTCCTCTGGTTCACCCTTATGACTATTTCCCCAACAGACCCAATAGCCCCACCCGGATTCTGTTTCAAGGTAGAAAAATGGGGTGGGGGGAAGCCTATTGCGTACTGTATATACACCATGGTCCAGATCCTCCTAACTGGGCAGTACACACATTGGAATTAAGGAGAGCCAACAACTCATGTGTGATCGTGTTACTTTTGACACACTGGGGATGCAGACCCAACCTGTGTATTAATAATAGTAATATGAACAACAACAACAACAACAACAACATTCAATTTATATACCACCCTTTAGGACAACTTAACACTAGACATGAGCACGGACCGGGGAAAAACTACAGACTGTTGGTCCGTGGTCCATCACGTTTCACGGACCACGGACTTTTCACAGACCTGCCCCTGTTCGCGGCCTGGTTCGTTGGTCCATGGTCCATCACTTTCAGGGGGCCCTAGGATCTCCCCATTCACACTCAGAGATGCCAAACTCGTAGTGAGTCTTCAGCAGGCTGTTCTCCAGCCACCCTCCAAGTTTGGCCGAGATTGCATTTTGGTGGTCTGAGTTACAGACCCCCAAAGGGGCTGCCCCCCAGGAAACTTCCAGGAGATAAAATAGGAGCCGCAAATGGCAATTGACTTGCATTGGCTTGCAGCAATTGGCAGAGCCCTAGGCTAGCCCAACCCCCGCACAAGCAAATAAGAAGTGAAAATTAAAAAATATTAAACAGAAGAGTGAGCCCTCAGCCAAGGAAACCTAATGATCTTGTTCCCAGAGCCTTGCTGCAGCACAAGCCCCAAGCTTCCCTCTCGCGCAATCCAAAAAAACTCCCGCAACAAGCAGTTCCTCCAAGCTGGTAACCAGCTGGAGAGTGAAACCGCAGCTCAGTGCTGGGTATTATATATACTGCTTGCTCTTGTAGAGAATAACAGAAGCTCTCTGGTTGGCAGCCAGAGCTGCCCATCAAGGTTTTCAGGGCTAAGATTGGTGTGTTTCAAAGGCAGCAGAAGGTCTGCAGATGACTCCCCTACATTGCCTAGGGAATTGATTGTTCGGCACTGAGATGTCTGGTTTCATGGACTGACGGACCAACGGACCAGCCCAAAAACATGCGTCCCACAACCTATCTGTTAATGAACTCTGAACCGGGCCAGTCTGTGTCAAATTTTGCTCCATTTTTCAGTCCGTGCCCACCTCTATTTAACATTCACTCAGAATGGTTTACAAAGTATGTTATTATTATCCCCACAACAATCACCCTGTGAGGTGGGTGGGGCTGAGAGAGCTTCAAGAAGCCGTGACTGACTCAAGGTCACCCAGCTGCCTTCAAGTGGAGGAGTGTAGAATCAAACCCAGTTCTCCAGATTAGAGTCCCACCCCTCTTAACCACTGCACCAAACTGGCTCTCCGTGATGTGTGAACATGCATCACAGTAACCAACTCTCCGTTAAGCCCATCTTCCTTCTTGCATTTCAGGATCACATTTTGGAATGCTTCCTCTATGTTAAAATGGGCAAATAAGAGTTGACTATATTTATGCAAGATGGACCGGTAGTCTAGCTTGGTATAAGGCAGCTTCATATAATCAAGTTTATATTCCTCAGCATTCCACTATAAAACAAGAGGAAGTCCATTTTTACTGTTCAGCCATAAGACTCATAAGAGGAGACCTTTTTTATTCAAATGGCAAATGAGATGCTACGAATTGGCTTGCTCTAAAAAAAGGCACTGAATGTTGGAATCACAAAGTTCTGGAATGCTCCATGGCAGTTGGAAGCTGGAGATGGGAACAAGTGGCTGAAAATGGGCCACAGGGAAATCGGAAGGAAATACATATGGGACGAGATGAGGAGGTAAAGTGTGTGTGACAATTTGTTAATAAGCAGTGACTTGTTAATAACAGTTGTATAATATTCAATTTGTTTTCACAGCAATCCTTACAAACACACTGTAAGCGGGGAGGGCGGTATTTTGTCTCTAGATTGCAGAGGGCGGGGAGAGCAGAGACTGAGGGAGAATGGCTCACTGTAGCTGAGGAGAGATTTAAGCCAATGCTCTGGATTGCTGCTTGCTCTATCAGCTCCCAACTAGCGGTGGGCACCCATAATTCTACCTATCTCCAGGATTAATCATACTTGGGGATAGATGGAGGCAGCCCTCCTCAACCAGCAGAAATGTTTTAGCCTCTTAAGGCTCATAACCACAGACTCTAGACCTGTTAACTGAAGTTCCCTGAGATGGGCAGAAATCAGCCTTGCAGGTAGCCAATTTCCTCCTGCCCACAACTGATGTCTTGCTCCATTTCCTCAAGCCCCCGCACTGAATTTAGGGCAGTGTTTCAGGATGGAAAATTGGGAGGAGCATTAAACCTTCAGCTCATTGGATTTTGTGTAATTCGACGATGGCACAGGATTATCATAAGGAATGTAATAGATTGGAAATACAGTCTTTGAATCAAGGATATCCCCATAGAGTGATACAACATGCAAGAAATCGAGCCCAGTTGGTCCCTAGAACTAATAAATTAGAGCAAGTCCAGAAAGGCATAACGTGCACATTTCAATATACACCTTTAGCTAACTCACCTAAACGCATCATAAATAGACATCGGCATGTGATTGCAGATTTGCCCGGATGTACTAATCAACCGTTTATTGGATTTAGGAAAACCAGAAGTATTCGAGATATATTAATTCAGTCTGATTTCTATCGGAACCGGCCAAATAGGAATAGTCCATCTAGACACTACAAGTGTGGTACATGTTCCCCTAGGCTTTATTTATGTCCCACTCCTCTGCAGGGCTGGAGACAGCAAATTCATATGGGGTGTGTGTGGTGGCTGTGCTGCTACTACTTTCATATATATTGTGGTGGCAATAAGGATGGAATGAAGAAAGGAGAAGAGAGAAGGGAAACTTCTGAGGTAACTGCCCTGGGAATTTATGGCTGTCCAAATCCCACACTCTGTCTTCTCCGTTTATTTGTTTAAACCCCCCTCAGCCACCCTCAATCAGTAAAAAGAGAGGATACAAGTTTTATTAACTGGTTGGTAGCATGTAAGCTTTGTGTTCCCTAAAGTGTTCCTTTTTTTGCAACCCTAATAGAATAACATGGTACGTAATTGTGAGGTAAACACAACCCTTTCACAGTTATTTTGACTGAACAAAAAAGACACCGATGAAGATGAATGACAGACGTTTATTTACAGAGTAAAGGTTTAATGGGGCATCCGTCAGGAAGCATATATGACTTGCTCTCAGATTCACTTCCCCAGAGATTATAAACTTTCCCCGCTGGGTATTAACAGACTGAAACTGTGCCTTAGCTACCAAACACACACTGCGTGGAGATTTGCTTCCCTTTTCTCCAGACAGGGTTCCTTAACATTCAAGGTTCAGCTGTAACCTTTTAACCACAGCAGACAGGATTAGTACTCACGTTCCAGGCTGCCCCCTTAACTCACAGAGATTTTGGGCATAAAACCTGTACCCCAAAGGTAGATTTGATGGGCCCTTAACAGGGTGCTTCTTTCTTTCCTGCAAACAAGCTTCCTTCCCTAATCTGACCCCAAATTCTAACTAAAAGCCAAAATAAAAAGCTTTTCTAAGCATATGCTGTTATCCACAGCCTCCAAATCCAAGGTTAAATATCTCCTTTCCTTTCTTAAAATGAGGCTGGCTCACTCCCCACTTGGATTTGCATAAGGTTTAAATCACAAGAATTGGTTCTGAGCCCTGGAGGATAAGCGGGACTTTGGGGCTGATTGCCACACTTGTGTGTATTGTGTCCAAAGGCCTTAGACTATTTTTCTTCCATGGGGGACCCTCACACATATTTGCAAAGCACAGGAAGATGGAAATACAATTATGAGGGAACTTCCCTGGATGGCCGTCAGTCCACCCCAAAACCTAATACAAGTGCATTTTAAGTTGTCTTTTGATCTTTCTACGCTGAACACCAACAATGGGAGATGAGCTGTGAAGTGGTACGTCTGAATTTATGCAAGCAGCCATTTCTGCAGCCAGAGTTCATGTTCCTCCCCATAGACTCCCCCACCATGTGCATGTTGTAATAGACGCAGGTCCCTACGATGTGCAAAAGAGTTCTCCATCACATGAGGCAGACCAAACTTTTAAGATAGCCCAAATGCATAGCATCCCACATCTGGAGGGTCCATTGAACTACACATCGTAATCTTTATTTGGTGATAACTTTTTTAAAAAATCCCAACTACTGTTTCTTTCCTCTCTGCAATGAAAACTTGAATTGTTAAACCTGAAGACAATTGTGTCTAATTTTAAAATATGAAGAGCCTGCAAAGAGTTTATAAATGAGTGACTCCAAGGCTAGATAAAGAGGCCAGTCAAATGATCCTGGCCAGCATGGTGTAGTGGTTAGAGCTAAATAATATAAAATTTTAAAAGATTTTTTGCTGTATCTAAGGAAGTCAAATGATATAATACAGAGGATTTCCTAGCAGGATTTCTCTCCCACAAACATATTTAAATGATATATATTATTTTTTTTTAAAGCATAAAAATCTCTCTTCCTTTCTTAATACCAATTTTCATTAAAAAAGCAGTGGGTGGGGGAGATAATTGAACTTGCAAAAAGAGAAGTGTTGTAGCATTAGTTTATTCAGAAGCCACAAAGTTCCGATGCATAGGCCCCAATCCCAGAAGCTGACTGGCGATTTTTAGGCAGTGGGCAAAAGTCTGCGTCTTTCCTTTGCCATCACAGCTGCCCACACTGCCTGCATGCCCTTTCCCTGATGGTGCTGGGTGAAGGGCCTCTGCCATGGCCACCAGGAACGCTGATGCTTTGTGCACCACCCACATGCCCTTCTCCAGCAGCACTACGCAGCATATGCAAGGAGCAGAAGTGAGAAAGCTCTCACAAGCAGGCACTGGGAGGGTGTGAGTGCAGGCATCAGGGGGAAGTGTGAGTAGTAAGTCAGCAGAAGTGCCAGGGTCTCTGGCAGCCGGCCCGCCTTGCCATGTGCTGAAGCCAGCCCTGCCCCATTTGGTAAATGTTTCTAAGAAGTGTTGTAGCATAAGTTTAATCAGAAGCCACAAATTTCTGATGAACAGGCCCCGGACCCAGAAGTTGACTGGGGACTTCTAGGCAGTGGGCCAAAGTCTGGTCTAAAATTTATGCTGAGTTTACCTAGTCAGCAAAACTTTGGGTTGTTACTTGGGTCATAAGCCCCTGAGGGGGGAGGAAGAACAGGGCAAGCTGGGAAAAGATACGCTGGGAGGCTTGAGAGCACATTTGTGGGGGGGACTCCCTCTGATGTGCAAAAGGGCCATTCATCAATAATACTTAAAAAGACTAAACATGCAAAACAGTGCTCGTTCCAGGTTTTGTGGGGCCCTGGGCAGAGAGTGTTCAGCCCCCTCCCATGTCCTCTACGAGGCTCCCCTTCTTGCCCTCCCACCCACATGCCCCCACCTGCTGTGCAAACTTCCTTTGCCCACTTGCAAGCTTTCCCACTACCTGTCGCCACAGCTGCCCACACTGCTTTCATGACCTCCCCCTGATGATGTCACTTCCGGGAAGTGACATCATCATGTAGGCCACGTGCCACCCTGGGAGCACTCCCGCACTCCACAGCAGCCTGATTCAGCCCGAATCCGGCTGGATTTGACTGGATTCAGGACCGAATCTAGCTGCTGCGGCATGAGAGAGCGTGCTGTCATGTTCTCCCCCCCCCCCCACACCAGCCAGGTAAGTGGGAACGAGGGGTGGAGGGTGGGAGCCGGGGATCCCCCGTGCCCAGTGGGGGACTGGCAACCCTAGCCAGGTCCCCCCATCCCGCCAGGAGGGTAAAGGGACCTGGCAACCCTACTCCGCATTCTGGGGTTCTTCTCTGCTACTCACGAGGCCCACAACTCAGGGGCCATCTCAAGATGAGAACCAAAAGCCAGTAGAAAAGGCAGGATTAGATTTGCACCCACCTTAATCTCATTACTCTGTCCAGGGAAATAAAGGCAATCCAGGAGAAAAAAGGCTTCTCCCTATACCTAGCCCCAGTCCATTTGCCAGGTCTTCACAACAACTCATGGAGACACATTCAGGCATTCCTGCAGATTCACGTAAAATGTTTTTCATTCCCGCCGATCCAATTTGGTTTGAATCTCTGACCTACAACTCCAATTCAATGTGGTAACAATTAATTTATTATTTATTTATGATATTTTTAACCCACCATTTTTCACTGAGACTCAAGGAGGATTACAACATTTGAACAATAGTAACCGTAATAAACTTACAACAAGCAGTGAAATAAGACAGGATTAGAGAGTTAGAAAGCAGTACGATAAAATTGCATAATGCATGATATAAGAAATGCAAAAACTGGATTACAAAAATTAGAAAACAATACAGTAAGAATGAAATAATGCATGCAGTAAATGGTGCCATAAACCATAGATTTCATCCCTTTGCATAAGTGTCATTCTGAACAATTCCATTTTACTACAGCACTACAACTAAGGCTACCTCGTCAAACATTCCCCCCCTCCCCGACTTTCCTAATATGGAAAAACTCCCTGGACGTGAGGACTGCCTCCTTCCCACCTTCCACCAGTCAGTGACCTCACATGGGTTCTGGTCCCCTTTGCCAAGCTGAGGAAAAGTCAGAATTTCCCCCCAGATTGAAGTGCCTCTGCATGTCAGCTGGTATTGTCCCCCGTCCCATGTTGCTACAGACTCTTCCTGACCTGTTCTTGATACACATTGCGCATCTCTCCCCTCTTCTCTTCTGCTTGGATCGCTGCTTTAGCTCCTGACCCTGTGCATAGGCTTTTCTGGGGCCTGCATTGCTGAGCCTTGCTGTGCTTTCCCTTCTGGATTTACCCTTTGGATTACGGACTGCTTAGATGCTTGTGCTACTGCTATGGGCACGAACGGGAGCACCATTAACATTTGATTTATATACCACTCTTCAGGGCAACTTAACATCCACTCAGAGCAGTTTACCAAGTATGTTATTATTATCCCCACAACAATCACCCTGTGAGGTGGGTGGCTCTGAAAGAGCTGTGACTGACCCAAGGTCACCCAGCCGGCTTCAAGCGGAGGAGTGGGGAATCAAACCCAGCTCTCCAGATTAGAGTCCCGTCGCTCTTACCCACTACACCAAACTGTTTCACAACCTCTTTTCCATGGAAGTACCCCAGAATTAATTTTTCAAATCCCAACAAACGACTACCTGTGAAAATGTTTACAAGCCAGGTAAAGGTGATGACGGTGAGCACAATTCAGTTACTGCTAAATTGTCAAGAATATCGCAGTTATTAAAGGTTATGTAAGATAACGTCTGTGTGAGAGAGAGGTTACATAACCTTAATAATCACAATATTCTGAGGAACATTTGCAATATTTCATGGTACTACAAAAGTTTTACTTATTCCGAGATTTCTTGCAGAAATGTCCTACGGACCCGTTTGGAAAACACTGTGAAGGACAGTCCTTGTGACATCACTGCATGAAGCCTATTCGTGCTTTTTTGAACCCGTTGTCACGTCAGGTATCTTCATCCTCATTTTCAAACTCTTTTTGCTACCCCACCAACCCACATTCTGTTGGTATGGGGACATCGCTTTCATTTGCCAGTGCACATTTTAAAAAATTGGCAACCAAAGAGAGATACTTCGGTAAAGCAATTTCCTTTTTAAAAGACTCCGGCCCCTTTGCCCATGAACAGGAAGTTATAGTCCAAAATCCCATGCCCTTTAACCCTTCACAATTTATTTATACACCATTTTTCTCCCCAGCGGGAACCTCAAGCAGCTCACATCGTTGTCCTCCCTTTCATTTTATTGTCGCAACAACTCTGTGAGAAAGGTTCGGGTAAGACTGTATGACTGGATCCAGTGCACCCAGCAAGCTTCCATAGCAGAACGGGGATTCATACCTGGGTCTTCCACAGCCTGTTCTAACCAACACTCTAACCACTATACATCATTGACTAATTTCTCTTGGGACAAGAGGCATAAAAATATACTGAAGACCAGAAGCCCACCTGTCTTTCTCATGCCATGCTCCCCACTGGATTTCCGGGTTATATGCAAAAACATTCTGATTTTATATAGATCCCGATTATTTTTTTTACATCTCATGTAACAATGTTCCATCCACGACACTGACAAGTTATGTAAACAAGATTGCTGTTGACAGTCTCTGATGAGGGCAAATCAGTCCTAAATAGCTGGGTCTTCTCTGTCTTCCTGTAGGAACATCACAGCATCCTGCTTTGCTCCATTGTACTGGCGCAGAATTCATCAAACCCCGTTTCAAGACCACTATTTATTTACCAGTGCTACAAGCTTTGGAATGAGGCCACGAATCCCATTGATGTCAATGGGGCTTAACCCACCTTAAGTGGTTTGTGGGTTTCAGCCAGCATGACTCTAAGGCATATTTGTAGATCCTTAGGCATGCAGGAAACACACGCTCACAGCACATACAATGTGTGTGTCATCCTAACCGTCTCCGATTACATAAAATTCAAATATTTTTCCAGGGGGGGAATTACAGTCCCAGAAAATCCCATGAAAACCTCATAAAAATAGATCCTTGCGTATAGTCCGTGACACCTTGCTAGGACTCAGCCATAGAAAATCTGTACACACACACACACACACACACACACACACACAAAAAGAATGAAAATGCAAAATAGTGTTCTCTGAAGAGCGCTGTTCCCAAAGTTGCCCACACAGCAACTGAAAGAAGCACTAAGTGGTAGAACGAGTCAAGATTGCGGGATACAACTTTTCACAGGAAGGCTTTTAAAAACTAACCTAGATAAACATCTCTTCCGGGAAAATTAAGGTGTCGTTTTTTTGCCCTCGGTGTTTTAAGTGTAGATCAGCTGCTCAAACCTGAAAGCCCAGTGCCATAAATGGGTTTCTGCCAGAGGAGCAGCTTTGTAGATTGCAGCACTATTCAGAGTTTCTCAACTTCTGAGTTGTCCGGCAGAATCGAGCTGCTAAGATTTGCAAAAGTACGCAGATTCCATCTGTTTCAGATTCCCGTACACATTCAAGCAAGAAATGGGGAACCACCAGACTAAAACAGGACCCCATCTGAGTAGACTAATACACCGTATCTGCTGAGGACCAGTGTAGTATAGCGGTTGGACTGCCGAATTAGGCTGGAAGGAGATTCATCTTCAAAGCCCTGCTTCCTATGAAACTCACTGGGTGACTTTGGGCCAGCTCTCAGCCTAACCTACTTCACAGGTTGTTGTAAAGATAAAAAATGAGGTGGGGAGAACCTGGCATGCTTGTGAAAAATCTAATAAATATACCTTCTTATCGTGGTATTCATGTACTGGTGCCAAACTTAGACACACCTTCTGTACGGAATAGTAAAGGTAAAGTTAGTCCCCCCGTGCAAGCACTGAGTCACTGCTGACCCATGGAGGGGGGGCGTCACATCCTGATGTAAGCTCCTTGAAAATACAACTTTGTGAACAGTGCTGTTCAGAGAACACTGTGAAGCATTTCACCTCCAGTTGAGCCCCTACAAATTTGCAATCTGACTCAAACCGTGCTTCGCACAGAAATATTGGAAAGGTTCCTGATCTGAGCAAAATTATTCCTGACATTTGAAAACTGTTGGAAGCCATCTGATCCGATGGTTATTCTTGCACCTTTACTGTTGGATTTTCTGGTGGGGGCAGCAAAGGGAGAGGTGACTCACTATCAGCAGATATGTGCATGACAGAGAAGCCATCAAATCAGAAAAGGGTCTGACCATGAGAATTGTCCGTTGAGCTTGGAGCTTCCACTTGTTGAACCCATCTCACTGGTTTGAGAACAGCTCACCGAATGTATATAACCCCTGGCAACCTGAGGAATTACATACTCTGGGATTTCAAGCATGCTAAGTTGAGAAGGAAGGAATACATCACTTGCATTTGCTACAAGGCAAGGTAGAGTGCAGGGACTGAAGTACGAGGCTATGGCTTGCCACCCTGGAACAGATACCCTCAATAATATCTTGCAGGAAATGCAAAGTTTGATTGTGTGAATAGCAAGGGGGAAGAAGCAGGTGCCTAGGCACTGCCCCCATAGTGATACATCACTGAAACAGATTTTATATACTGACTAGGTGAACATGACATGGGTAGAGGCTGAGCCTAAATCCCCCCCCCACAGTAAACTTATTTAGATAGTTATACAATTCTCCCCAAAGGGGAACCCAAAGTGGTTTACAACATTATTCCTCCCACCTCCATTTTAGTGGCACAACAACCCTGTAAGGGAGGTTAGATAAGAATGTGTGATAGGATCAAGGGCACTCAAGCTTCCATAGCAGAGTAGGGATTCAAACCTGGGTCTTCCACAGCCTGTTCCAACCAACACTATAACCACTACACCTCATTGGCTCATTTGCCCATTTCCTCTGGGACAAGAGGCGTGAAATATACTGAAGCCTGTATGTCTTTTGCATGCCGGGCTCCCCACTGGATTTCCTCATTATATGCAAAGTCACTCTGATTTTATACAGATCCTGATTTTTTTTTTTTTTTTACATCTCATGCAAAAATGTTCCATTGGTGGCACTGACAAATCATGTAAACAAGAGAGCTGTTGACAGTCTCAAACTGGTGAGGGCCAATCAATCCAAAATAGTCGGGTCTTCTTTGTCTTCCTGTAGGAACATCACGATGTCCTACTTTGCTGCATTGTACCGGCATAGAATTTATCAAAGCAGGAATTTTAGAGGGCTACCTAGTGCAAAGAATGTGATGGGCACACTTTTTGTAATGCATAACCACTCAAGAACATACAGGCTGCATTTGTTAGGAATTTTTAAAAGGCTCCTTGAAGAGAACCTCTTCACAGGCCCTGAATGTTGGGAGAAGAAAAGCGGAGAGTGCTTTAGGTTATACAATGAAACAATGACCTACCTAGGGTGATTCATGCAACAGTCACCACCAGGCTAGATTACTGTAACTCGCTCTGCGCAGGGCTGCCCTTGGAGCTGACCCAGAAATTACAGCTGGTTCAGAAAGCAGCGGGATGTGTCCTTATGGGGACACCACTGAGAGTGCATATCCATTCGGTGCTGTGTCAGCTGCATTGGTTTCGCGTTGAGTTCTGGATCAGGTTCAAGGTTTTGACATTTAATAGACTGGGACCAACATACATATGGGACCACCTCACCCAATAGGTCCCCCGGATGGCTCTTGAGTTTTGCAGTTAAGCAGTTACTGGTGGTCCCCGGCCTGAGGGACGTTCGTTCTGTGACCCGGGTCCAGGAACACCTTAAAGACCAACTAGATTTCCAGGGGATGAGCTTTCTAGAATCAGAGCTCCCTTCTTCATAAGATTTAAGTCTGAGAAAAGGAGTTTTGATTCTGGAAAGTTTCTACCATATGGCATTGCTTACGGCAGTGTTCTTGATATTGACTGTACTTATCGCACACTGTGTAATCCGCCTGGAGCTTCAGTGAGAAAGGCGGACTATAAATGACACAAATAAATAAATACCCTGGAAATCTTGTTAGTCTCTCAGGTGCCACCGGGGGGGGCCTAGGGTTGCCAGGTCCAGGTTGGGAAATTCCTGGAGAGTTTGGGGTGGAGCCTGGAAAGGGTGGGGTTTGGGGAGGGGCCTCAGTGGGATAGAATGCCATAGAGCCCACCTTCCAAAGCAGCCATTTTATCCAGGGGAAGTGATCTTTTGTCACCTAGTAACCACCAATAATTCCTACCAGCCTCACCTGTAGAGTTCCCAGGTGCCTGCTGGGATTTGCCCCCTCGACCGCCAATCGCTGGGCGATCGGTGGGAGGGGGCAAGCTCCCAGAGCTTGTCCACCACTGGCAAGGCACCTCAGTGCCAGTGCAGCGACGTCACTTCCGTGACATTGTCACACCGCCTGCGGGAGCATTTCTGCACTTCGTTTGAGACCAATGTGGGCCCCAAACCAGCAGAATCAGCTCTGCGAAGCACAAAAGCACTCACATGGCCAACGCCACGACGTCACTTATGGAAGTGACTTGCCATGCAGCCAGCATGGTGACGCCACTTAGGGAAGTGACATCACGTCGACACCAGAGCAGGCGCAAAGTGTGTGCACAGAGTTAAAGGGGCTGGGAAGAAGTAGGGAGGCTGGCATCCCTACCCGGCCCAAACCCTGCTGGTTCTACTGCAACAGCCCAACACAAGCCAATGAAAACCTATCTGAAGAAGTGTGCTGTGACTCACAAAAGCTCATACCCCACCACAAATTTTGTTAGTCTTACAGGCGCTACTGGACTCTTGCTCTTTTCTATTGCTACACACTAATACGGCTGCCCATCTTACTGCAATCCAAAGCAGAGTTACCCCCATTTTACGCCCACTGAAATCAATGGACTTAGAATTGAGTAACTCTTCTTAGGACCGTACCGGGTGTCATCCGCCTGGCGCCTCAGTGAGAAAGGCGGGCGCTCCACATTGCCCATAAAAATGAAAATAAAACTTCCGTCGACTCTCTCTCTCTCCTCAGAAATGTCCTTCTTCTCTCCCCGCCTTTCCCGCCCTTCCTCGGGAACTTTTCCGCGCTCTTTTTAGCCTTCTTCCTCCCGCCACCCCCGCGGCCATTGCTGCCCCTCGCCTCCCTTCCCCGACCCGGCCCCGCCGTCACAATCCGCGCCCGGCCGACCCAACAATCCCGGGCCGCCCTGCCCGCCGGCCGGCGGGGCGAGATTGGGCCTTGCGCGCGAGATTGCGAGGAGGGCCGCGCGCGGATGGTGCCTGAGGGGACGGCCGGCGAGAAGACGGAGGGGGCGGCCGAGGAGGAGACGCCGCCGCCGCCGCCGCGGCCCGCCCTGCCGCCTCCCTGCCCTGCCGCCGCGGCCGCCTCCGCCCTCCCGCCGCCCGGCCGCCGCCATCACCCAATCGCCCGGCCGGGGGAGCGGCGCGGGGCGGGGCTGGAGCCGCCTGCGGCCGCCGGAGCCGGCGGAGGGAAGCAGCAGCCATGCCCCGGCAGCGGCGCTGAGGCCAGCGGGATCCGTGGCGGCGGCAACTGCAGCAGCGCCCAGGCCGCGCCCGCCTCGCCTCAGGCCCGGGAGGCGGCGGCATGCCCCGCGAGGCCCACTAGCCGCAGCCCGCCGCCCTCCTCCGCCATGCCGAGCGGCAGCGCCTCGCCGTCGCCGCGGGAGGAGGCGCCCGAGCCGGGGCCGCTGCTGCCGCCGCCGCCGCCCAGGCCGCCGCCGGGCCTGCTGCTGCCCTATCACCACCACGCGGGCCCGCTGAGGGAGCGCCTGGCCGGGCTGGGCCTCCATGAGGCGGGCGGCGGAGAAGCGGCGCCGGGGGAGGAGGAGGAGGACGGCCTGGAGCTGGAGCTGGCCGAGCCGGCGGAGGAGGAGGAGGAGGAGGGCGGCGGGGGCGGCGAGGACGAGCCCGGGCTGCTGCTGGCCTCGCCCGGGCTGGCCTCGGTGCTGCTGCCGCCGCCCTTCGAGGCGCCCGAGGTGGGCGGCGGGGCGGCCGCCTTCTACGGGCCGCCGGGCGACGAGGCCGCCGCCCACCCGCACCACCACCCGGGGATGATGGCGGCGATGCTCTCGCAGGCCTACGGGGGAGGCGGAGGGGGAGTGCCGGGCGCGGCGGCGGGGCCTCCCGGGCTGGCTCTCAGCGGCGAGCAGGCGGCGCTGCTGCGGAGGAAGAGCGTCAACACCACCGAGTGCGTCCCGGTGCCCAGCTCCGAGCATGTGGCCGAGATCGTGGGCAGGCAGGGTGAGTCTGCGGGCCCAAGCTGGGGAGCGGGTGGGAAGGGGTAGCGGCTGCTGCTGGGAGGGACGGCTACTCCCGAGGAAGCTCGCAAGCGAGAATGGGGAAGGGGCGTATCTGATGCACTGGGAAGCGAGTGATACCGGGTGGGGGGGGGGATCTAACAAACAAGGGTAGTGGCTTTGAGAAGATGCCTTTATGGCCCATTCATTTGGGATTAAATCCTTGGACAAAGCAGGTTGAACACAGTAAATGACTCCCGAGGAAGCTTGCAAGTGATAATGTGGGGAGGGGTTAATCTAATGCAATGAGTTGCAAGTGATTAAGGGGGGGGTTATCTAATAAAAAGGGTAGTAGTGTGTAAAAGATGACTTCATGGCCCATTCGTTTGGGATTAAATCCTTGGACAAAGCAAGTTGAACACAGCGAGTTACTCCCGAGGAAGCTTGCAAGTGATGATGGAGGGGAGGGGTTATCTAATGCAGTGGGTAGCAAGTGATTGAGGGGTTGAATAAAAAGGGTAGAGGCTTTGAGAAGATGCCCTTATGGCCCATTTAGTTGAGGTTAAATCCTTGAACAAAGCAGGTTGAATGCAGTGAGGGTTATTCCCGAGGAAGCTTGCAAGTGGTATGGGGCGTGTGTATCTAATGCAAAGGGTAGTGGCTTTGAGAAGAAGCTTATTCATTTGGGATGAAATCCTTAATCTGGGGGAAAGCACCATTAGACCGAGGGAGGGTTACTCCTGAACAGACTTGCCAGTGATATGGGGAGTATATCTAATGCAGAAGGTAATGGCTTTTTGGAGATGCTTTTATGGGCCATTCATTTGGGATGAAATCCTTCATCTTGGACCAAGCCGATTGAACAGAGTAAGGGTTACTCCTGAGAAAGCTTCCAAGTTATGTTGGGTAGTGGCTTTGTGCAGATACTTTTATGGACCATTCATTTGAGACCAAGACCTACTGAACACAGGTTGATTGGAGATTAATCTTGCAACGGGTGATAGGGGCGGGGTGTTGCTGAACTAGATCCTAAAAATGGCATGAGGGTGGGCCCTGAGTGTGTGCTCCTGGGAACCTAACTATGCCCTGTTAAATAAAGTGAGATTTGACACTATGCTTCTGAGGAAATTTATGCACGCTCTCCTATCTGCAAGGAATAAACGGGGGGGGGGGGGCTGGATCTTATGCACTATTATGATCGCTGCATTGGGTGGAATCTGATGGACGGGTGGCTTTGCCGTAGGGCAGAAGTTAGGAGAGCCCTTGGGACTGAGTTTGGAGAGTTGCAATCCCAGTAAGAGCAAGTTAAGGCCTGAATTGGGCCCTGTGGGAAGCGTTTTGAGATTGGGAGGAGGTCAGCTTAGTGGGTGGAGAATCTGGGAGGTTAAGAGAATAGTAGGCCCGGTTGTAAATCGGGTCTTCCCCAGATGGACAAGAGGAAGTGAGACTGTGGAACCTGAGAAGGGTTTGTCTGGCCTGGGTGAGGGGAGAAGAATCTGCACTCTGTTTGGCAGAGGAAAATGAGACTGCGCTGACGTTGTTGGATGGCCAAAAAGGCGTCTCCGGGCGTGAGGCTGTCATGGTTATGCATGGTGGGTGGGCAAAGGGACGGCAGCCTAAAAGATGGAAAATGCTTTGTCCCTTTTGTGTCCAAAGAAGGAAGAGCTGATGTAGAAGGGTGTGGGTTAGTTTTAGGAAGAAAAGTTCCAGGCAGTTTAATATTTAATTCAGGAGGCCTCAGGCAAGCCTGGACGTGTTTCAAGAGACACCGGGCAGATTTTGGTGATTTTACCACGGTGGCACTGGCAGTTGAACTGCAGAGATCTGTGAAGCGTTTCTTAAGAACTTGCCAAAAGAATAATTGGGGGCAAATAAAATGTCCGTCCGCGTGAGGAGAGTAGTATTGCTTTAGAGCCGTAGTTTTCAAGCTTCTGACATCCCCTTCAATACTTCCAGAAGTCTGAAAACTTTCAAAACCTCCTTGCAAAGGAAATCTATGCTTCTTTCCCCCTGACATAAAACACAGGAATCTCACCTCAAATATCACAAAAGACATTTATATTTTATTTTTCACGTTTCGCATTTATAAATACTGGGCGTGTGCAGAATGGCTGTGAAATACATTATGAAAAGGCAAACCCACGTTTGCCATCAAGACTCCCACAGCTGCCTCTCTCGGCTTACCCAATTTCTCCTCCTCCCTCCTGGCCCTCAAGACCCACTTTTGATTACCCTTGGATCAGGGACAGAAGTGAGCTCAGAGTGCTTTGAGGAAATGTTGCGTTGGAGGAGATTTTGTCAGGAAAAATAAAAATTGTCACACATGAGAGATCTGATTCTTGCAGAGTGGATGAGGCACCCAGCTTTATTTTATTTATGTCATTTATAGTTACCTCAAGTCAACTTTAGGGTGGGCTTTAGGAAGAACTTCCTATCTAAGAATAGCAGATTCCTAGAACAGATTACCTTCGGGTGCGGTCCAGTCACCATCACTTGAGCAGTTTAGGCATGAATTGGGTTGGAGTTGTTGGTAGATAAAATTCTTGGGGTCACAAGGATTAAGTTGAGGACCTTCCAGCAGGGTGTTTGTGTGGTGGTAGTGACTTCAAAGATCAGTGAGTGGGGGCAAGTCATTATTTCAGCCTTGGCTGTGAGAATAAAAATAGCACAACCATCCCATGTTCCTTGGGAGAGTGGGGTTATTGATTTTAATTACATTGGAGCTCAGTAATTGTAGGTGTGTGTGCATGGCCCTTAGCTAAGGGCTCCATGAGAATTGAACTCTGTGATTCTGTGGTCACGTTCAGGGAAGGTTTTGATGCACCTTGTTGCACACAATTTGTGGTGATTTGCTATAGGTTATAAAATGCTTGTTAAGCTGCTGTTTTGTTGCGGTTGGTCCCTTGAGCAAATCTGTGTGGCTTGTAACTTGTGTATGGTAAGGGTAGGGTAGAAAGGCAGCTCAGGTGGAATTTAAGCACTTTGTTTCTTAGGCTGCGGTAATTCTGATGTGATTGGGGGGGCAGGAGTGTTGGTGGAAAGTAAAGAGCAGAGCAAGTCTCAGGCAACATACAAGTTCGATGAGGCACAGAGAGCTATTTTTCCCAGCTTTTAGAAAGCGACTAAAATTGTGGCACTCTCTTCACTCCCATGTCTGTGTGATAAAGTACCCCAAATTTCATTCAAGCACAAACAATTGAATGATTTTTTTATCCTCCAGTCTTAGCCAGTAGGGTCAATTCTCCAATGCTTTCCTGACATCCCTCGTCCCTTTTAAAAACCACCCCCATCTTTATTGTCTGGGGATACAATAACCCAAAGTTGGCGGGAAGGAACTCTCAAGAGTGCAGTAAAGGCCGCGGTGACCTTGGAAGCATAAATAAGGAGCTGAAAGGGGAACAGTTGCGTCTGCAGATGTAAAGATAAGCTGGGTTACTCTTTGCCGCGATTCTTATGTAGCAAACTACTTTGAAAACTTTGAAAACAAAGCGTCATGGTTGATTATAACTGAATGTGAAACCTTAAGCCAGCCGCTCCAAGCAACATTGTAACTACTGGTATTACTAGTCAACTGGCTTCTGAAGGGCTGCTCCTGCTAGTGAAGTTAAGATGTTTTAGATTTTTAAATTGTCATGGTTCCGTTCATGTGTCAAACCAAAACTTAAAAGGCAAGAGTTTCACTGTGACCAAAAGGCAAAGCATGTTGTGTTTACAGTTTGCCTAGCCAAGGTCTCTGGCCCTCCTACTCCGGCTTCCGGTTGTCTCTTCTGCCAATTGACCTGTTTTTCAAACTCCGCTTTTTATGATAAGGGCATGGCTTATGATGTGATAAAATCAAGTGCAATCACTTCCTTATGGAGGTTGCGATCACTTTTGATAAATACATTTCTGTTAAGCTAATCATAGCAGCATATCACTTGCTTGTTTCTTCTATGAAGATTACTTCAAAAGTAGGATATTGACCAGTTTAAGAGCTGATTAATCCTCAGCCTTTTAACCAATAAATTGATTAAATTCTTACATTTAATTGCTGAGGTTTTTAAATCAGCGTTTAAAAACCTCAGCGTGGGTGCCTGTTTGAAATGTTGAAGGAAGTGTCGAATTTTACCATACAGATGTTACCACTTGTCCTTGGGAAAGGCTATCATTATTTTTTCATTCTCCGTTACAACAACACATCAGAAACAAAGTAGCCTCAAAAAGGGAAATATGAACCCTTAATTTGTTCCTCCACCAGATAAGATTTGCCCTCACAAAAAAAAAAGGAGGCACCCCCACTGATTTAATCATTGAATGCTGTAGTTGATTAAAGTACCAACTAAAGCTTGTAGTCTTGATAAAAAGATACATAGCTGACTTCTTTCATATATTACCCATATGGTAAACAACTACCTAAAAACCGTATGTGCAAAAAGCGTTTATTATAACCCTCAGTGTCTTTTACCCATGGTAAATGGCAAGTTGAAGGAGAAATTCTCTCTCTAGTAGGATTGCCAGCAGCCTGGAGGGGAAAAAATGACCTATCCCTTTAATAGAATGTTATTTACCAGGTGATGTTGTTTACCTCTGCCATGAAAAGTTTTAGCTGCCCATTTCCTCACCTCCAGCCTCTATTAAAGGGGCAAGACATTTTTTTCAGGCCTTTTGGCAACCCTAGTTTCTAGTAGAGCTACCTATGAACCCTGTTGTAAATCATACACTGTAACAGGGCTCATTTCGAGGGGGAACGCACAGGAACGCAGTTCTGGCAGTTCACCAAAGAGATCACGTCACGTGGCCCCGCCCACCTAACTCGGCCATTTTGGACCTGTTTTGGCCTATATTGGGGACGAAACGGCCTGGATCAGGCCTCTGACGGGTGGTGGATCACTCTCCCGCTCATCAGTGGCCTGATGCTAACCACTTGGGGCCCCTTTTCAGCCATTTTCAGCCCTTTTTTGCTGTTTTGGGCCCAATTTTGGCCCTGACTGGCCAGGATTGGGTCTAAAGCAGCCAGGATAGGTGACGTCAGGGTGTGTGGCATATGCAAATCAGTTATGCTAATGGCATATTTCTGGTGCTGTCAAGGGGCATGGCATATGCTAATAGGTTATGCTAATGTGTTACGCTAATGAGTTCCTCCAGCTGTTTTTCTACGAAATGACCCCTGCACTGTAATATTCCCTGAGTAACCTTTACTAAAATAGTAATATAAAATAACCATTCCAGAAATCTCACTGATCCACCTCTTGGCTAGCTACTATGGAGGTTTCTCAGGTCCGTGCTTTTTCAACTGCTGGCTCATGCTGGAAAACCCATCTTCCCCTCTAAATTCATAGCGCTTGTACTCTTGATTCCTGTTCACAATTTGTCTGAAGATTTTCGGGCCATATTGTCTTCCAGGGAAACAGAAGGTGCAATAAGAGACCATACCTTAAAGCAGAAAATGAGAACATGCATTTTAAAGGCAATCATCTTACTCAGAGTAAAACAGAGAATACAACATGGTGTATTTCAGTTTCCTTCTACTTTCAAGATATTTGAGGAATTACTTGACTTGGTCTATCAGCAGTGAAAGTAGTACCAACTGCAGCTCCTAAATTGCTTGTCTATGTTAATGTCACTTGTCCACTCAAGTGTCAGGCTCTCTCACAAGCAGGCTCAAAAACAAGAAAGCGGATAGAAACTGGCACAAATGTCTGTTTTGGCCTATGTCATGATTTCTAAGTCCATACGAAGTGGACTTAGAACCACACAAAACAACTTTAGGTTGGTATCAGACGTGAAAGTGATAGGCAAATTATTTTCACTGTTTGCTGTTAAAATGCCACAAAAAGCTATTATTTCTTAAAGCTTGGGATATACTTCTTGTATGGTCTTTCCCAGTTGGAAAGTTTAGTTTAGTTTTTTTAATCGTGGAATACATTCTCAGGAACTTGATAGCTAAGGTCTTCTCAATGTTATTAGACTAACGATAGGGTTCCTTCATTATTGTTGACTTCAGCTCTTTTACTTTGTCTTAGGCTTATGCAGTTTGGCTTGTGACCCCAATATAGAGTTGCTGTGGCAAAGATCAGGTAATAACCTACAAAAACGATGCTGGTCTGATAATGCCAACCGACTCTTCTTTGTCCACAGTAAAATATTCTATAGAGCCAAAGATACCTCTGTGTAGGTGGCAGGCTTCCTTTTTGTTTCATGTCATCAGGGCTTTTTTTCAGCTGGAACGCGGTGGAACGGAGTTCCGGAACCTCTTGAAAATGGTCACATGGGCTGGTGGCCCCGCCCCCTGATCTCCAGACAGAGGGGAGTTGAGATTGCCCTCGGTGCCGTGCGGCGCAGAGGGCAATCTAAACTCCCCTCTATCTGGAGATCAGGGGGCAGGGCCACCAGCCCATGTGACCATTTTCTCCGAGGGCAACCTACTGAGTTCCACCACCTCTTTTCCCAGAAAAAAAGCCCTGCATGTCATTCTTTTTAGCAGGGGTCATTTCGTAGAAAAAGAGCTGGAGGAACTCATTAGCATAACTCATTAGCATATGCCATGCCACTTGCCATCACTGGAAGTGTGTCATTAGTATAACTGATTTGCATATGCCACACCCCCTGACATCACCTATTTTGGCTGTTTTGGACCCAATCCTGGCCATTCAGGGCCGAAATTGGGCCCAAAATGGCAAAGGGGCTGAAAATGGCCAAAAAGGGGCCCAAAATGGTCAGGATTGGGCCGCTGATGAGTGGGAGAGTGATCCACCACCCATCAGAGGCCCGATCCAGGCTGTTTTGGCCCCAATCCAGGCTGAAACGGGCCCAAACTGGCCGAGAGTCAGGTGGGAGGGACCGCCTGACATGTGATCTCTTTGGGGAACTGCCGGAACTGCGTTCCTGTGCATTCCCCGTCAAAATGGGCCCTGCTTTTTAGTAAGGACAGGGTTGGTGCTTGCATGGTCCCCAACCCTTGTTTCATGATTTGTTTTTGTAATTCTCATAAATATCATACTTTTTTATTATTCTTTTGCTATTTTTAATAAACCTAAAACTTTTAAACACTGGAACATCATTTGACTGTAGTTAATCAGTCTTTATCAACCAGGCAAATGACCCATCCTATCATGAATAACTTTGTGATATCAAGGAGAAACACTTTTAAGCCTTCTTTTCTATAAGGAGACACTGAGCCCGGGGTTCAACAGGAACTGAGAGAAAAGAATAGTGGTAAACAAATGCATGTTGCCGTATTTGTATACTTAAAACAATTCTCAGAATTTCTGCTGTTTGAAATGAAGAACCAAAAGCTGGCCATTTGAGAGGGCTGGGGAAATCCATATTGAAGGTTACACCATGTTGAGTATACTCCCTGCTGAGATCTGTGGAGCCATTGCTGTTTAAAGAGGAGGTTAAACCATCATCAGGGGTAAGTGTTTACCAGGAAATGCCATGGTGGCATTGCATTAGCAGGGGGTAGGGAGTGACCACAACTCATGTTTTGTGTGAACAAGGTTCAGGATTAATTCACCAGCCTCTCCTTTTAAAATGGATTCTGACGGAGGGCCATAGTCAGGGAGGGGAAGAGCAGAGTGGTTTTCTTCATAGAGCACCTTCATATGGTGTGAAACGTCACCTCTTTCAGATGACAGAATTATAGCACACCAGACAAAGCTGCAAACAGGTGCCTTGGTGCTACTTTGTAGTCACCGAGGGGTGCCATTTTTTAAAAAAAATTCTCTGTGTTTATAATGCTGAAAAGTATTTCCCTTGCCTGTGAAGGTACAGAGATGTTCAGTTTGAGCACGGTGGTAAGAACTTCCCGCAGGGAGTTGCGCCTGGCTCAGTTATCACACAATTTCCAGAAATCTCTGATATGGACCCTTTTAAAATTTCCTTTTGAGCATAACTATAGAAAATTATCAGGAGCCTTTATTGATACTCAGGAATTGACTGCGAAAATGGGAGCCTTCATGAGTACTCAAAAATTAACTGCAAAAATGGTGGTGTAAATTCTGCCAACAATAAAACTGAGCGTAGGCTTCTGAGCCACACTTGCCACAGCTCCATCCAGCATTGAATAATTCTACCCTATATAGTTAAACAATGTAAATTCCTCCTTGTGCCTCCCAACCTGACAGATGTTTTCTTGTTTCGGGACAAGCACAGCTTGTGCAATGCTGCAGAAAAGTGAAAGAAAAATAGACGGTGTGTGCTGTTACAGATCTCTCTTGATTGACTTAAGTAGAAAAGGTAAAGGTAAAAGTAGTCCCCTGTGCAAGCACCGAGTCATTACTGACCCATGGGGGGACGTCGCATCACGATGTTTTCTTGGCAGACTTTTTTTTTTACCCGGTGGTTTGCCATTGCCTTCCCCAGTCATCTACACTTTACCCCCAGGAAACTGGGTACTCATTTTACCAACCTCGGAAGGATGGAAGGCTGAGTCATCCTTGAGCCAGCTACCTCAACCTGACTTCCACCAAGATCGAACTCAGGTCGTGAGCAGAGCTTGAGCTGCAGTACTGCTTCTTACCACTCTGCACCATGGGGCTCTGTAGTAGTTTTATTTTTAAAAATTGTTGCAATTAAAAGAATGTTTAAAAATGCAAAGGTTTTGAAGTAGTATGAATAGATTCCCTGCTTGGCTGCTTATTCATGCCTACATCTGTCAGTCTGTTTGCTCTTTACTTAGTGTTAAGTCTTCATTTTAGAGGGTTTTTGAAGTCAACAGAAGTCGTGGAGGAGGATTTCTGAGCTTTATAAAGCAAAAAAAAAAAATACAAAGGCAATTTTCTTAGCTGGAAGTCACCATAAAGGTTGCATTTTGTAATCCATTTTCTGTAAACTCTACATTTGTACAGTAGTTTAAAAATAATATCAAATGGACTGGGAGAATATCTCTATCAGAAGCTCTTAGCCATAATAGCTAAATGAATTCTTCATATTTAGAGGCAGCACACCAGATGTTTGGAGTAAACAATGAGCATGAGATACTGCCTTCATCCACTACTTGTGGGCTTCCTTGAAGGCATCTGATTAGCCACAGTTGGAGATGGAATGCTGGATAGACAGACCCTTAAGCTGCATTTGGACATCATAATAAACTGTGGTTTGTTTAAACTGTGATTTGTGCAAAAAATTCTTTGTTTATCTACCAGATATAAAAAACAAATCCTGGATTGTTCACGTCTTGCCTCTTAGCCTCTGAACAGGGAAGATATCTCCCTGCACTGCCATGTTGATGGCCAAGTGGCCACAAGGGACACAGCACTACTTGGCTAAGGGGAGTTTTTGGATTCAGACATCGTGAAAAACAACAGTCAGTCCAAATTATGGTTAACAACGCCAGCTACAAATCAGTGATGGCTGAATGGAGTCTTAGGTGGTCTGCGACCCATTGTTTATTGTAATGTTTGAATGCAGCCATGGATGTGACAAAAAAGTTACAATTAAACCAAGACTGGACATGGACACTGCTTGTTGTGCCATGCTTGCAGGCTTCCCCCCACCTTCCATTTGTCCATGGCACTTGACTTTGATCATGTTCCAGTTTGCTGTGATGCCAACTGTAAGTACATGGACAAATTGCAGTTTATACCTCACAAACTGAGGTTACAAGGAGGGATTAAATTGATGTTATGAATCCCAATTTGTGTGGACTAAACAAACTCCAATTTGCCCAAGCACTTCCATTTGTCTGTCTTGGCGAATTGGCATTTGATCAAACCAGGCAGTTTTCGATCAAGCTGTGCATGAGATAGTTGGGAGTAGTTGGGAGGAGTGAATGTGTGAACAACTGAGATCGTGCCTGATCTCTGCTTAATCACAGCCATTTGTGACATCTGAATGCAGCCTTTGCCTGATTTAGGAGAACTATTGCACTTAGGGTGCCAACAGTAGAACCTGTACTGCAAGACATGAAAAAAGGAATGAAGTTGCATTAAGATACGGGGTAAAGAATGGATTTGGCAATTGTGATAAAAGAGGAGAGCAGTCTTTGTCTTGGCTGGCAGCGATGGTTTTAAAACTAGGTGCGGCTGGGCATCAAGATTGTAGTTTCTTGAGAGAGAATGATTTTAGAGTGGTGACTTAACAGAAATGCAATGATAACCTAACTGAGTAAGATAACAGCCTGATGACAGATGTCTTCACACCTGAATTAGTACAAATTAAAATAAGCCGTTTTTGTTTCATTTGCGGTACCTGCTGGAACATATATGGATCAAAACGCCCGGATACTGTAACCTGAACGGGTTAAGTGAGGTCTTTTTGCCTTCCTGTGATTCAAGGGTGGGAGTTGCGGGCACATCCCATTTCTGCAGCTCTTGAAGAATTTATAGCCTCACAGCCAGTACAGTCGATAGAAACGGCTGCTGGCAGGCTGCAGAAGTAGCTCTTGGCTCCTCCGTTCATTTTTACTACAAGCTTTGCTCTGTATTATGTGACACAGAGTCATTCAGAATGATTTAGTGTCCCCTCCCCCAAAATGAACACAGTTGAGCTCGGCTGACAGCAGGCGGAGGATTAAGGCCAGGAATAAGATTTAGTGACCTGCCCTTGAGAATTAGCTATTATCTGCCCACTGATTGGCTTGGTTTCCCTCCAGCCTCAGTTTAGTGGCTGGCCTTGCCCATTGCATGTGATGACATCACAGACTAATAGCAACCGTTGCAAAGTGAGGGACCAGAGACCCACACATGAGGTTTGCGTAGAATCTTTTCAACTTCCGGCCTCTTAGGAGTAAGATTGTGACGGTCAGAAGGTAGGGAGAGGGGGGGACTCAGAAGATGGTCTGAAAGCTCAAGGTGCTATTCCACCTCCGTAGCTGACCAGGTTTTATCCTGTGGAGGCTGTCTGAGAATTGTGTGGAAGTCAACCTGAACTGTTGGGGGTTTTCCGGGCTGTATTGCCGTGGTCTTGGCATTGTAGTTCCTGACGTTTCGCCAGCAGCTGTGGCTGGCATCTTCAGAGGTGTAGCACCAAAAGACAGAGATCTCTCAGAGATCTCACACTGAGAGATCTCTGTCTTTTGGTGCTACACCTCTGAAGATGCCAGCCACAGCTGCTGGCGAAACGTCAGGAACTACAATGCCAAGACCACGGCAATACAGCCCGGAAAACCCCCAACAACCATCGTTCTCCGGCCGTGAAAGCCTTCGACAATACATCAACCTGAACTGTTTGGGGGAAGCCAAAGAGTGGAGTAGTGGTTTGAGTGACAGACGAAGAATTGGGAGACTTAGGTTTATTTTATCTATGTATTTTATTTATGTCATTTATGGTCCGCCTTTCTCACTGAGACTCAAGGCGGATTGCACAGTGTGAGATTAGTACAGTCAGTATCAAGGACAGTTTCATAAATGATGCCATAGGGTAAATAAATAGAAGTTTACAAAGACATAACATTAGCAGAAATCCAATACAGAGTTGAAGAAATGCTGAAACCTAACTTAAGCAATTCTAGAACTGACATAGGAACACGTATTTAAGCCACAGACAGTATGTAAGGCAACGTAGTGAAGTCTATGGGTGAAGTCTATGGAGCATCTGAAACCCTTACTCAAATCCTGACTCTGCCATGTAAGCTCACTAGGTAACCTTGAGCCAGTCACACACACACTCAGCCTAACCTACCTCACAGGGTTGTTGTGAGGGTGAAATGGAAGAGAGGAGAATGCTGTAAGTCGCTTTGTGTCCCCACTGGGCAGAGAGGTGGGGCGTTGAGGGAGAATGCTTCTTGGAGACTAACTCCAAATGAGCAAAGGGTCTAGCAGACAGAATTTATTCCTTTAGTTATTCGAAGAGTTCCCTGTAGTGTTCAACACAACAGCTAACAAACTGTGATATGATTGTAAGATGAAAAATACAGTATATTGGATTATGGGGCTCCGTTCCATGAACAGTAGAGCCTTCTTCTGAAGCAACATTTGGATCAAGGGAATGGACCTTGTGCCAGGCTGTGGGTCACCACTGTCCATGGAACAGATCCACAGTGGCAGAGCCTAGCCATGTAGTACCACATTATAAATATTTAATCACGTAACACAGGAAGACCCTTTTCGGTTAAAACCAGAAGCACAAAAATTAAGATACATTAATTCAAAAGCAATGGAAGTACAGCAACAAAACATAATAGAAACAGCCATAATTAAAATGCTACTTTACATGATAAGTTACATTACATTGGCCTACAATTGGTCCCCCACCCTTTTACTCTGTGGGCACCTTTGAAATTCACAGAGTGGCAAGTGCAGCCACAGAAGGCTGAACGAACCACAGAACAGCAGGGGGTGAGGTTATGCATAAATCCAAGAGTGACTCTTCAGCATTTCATCCTCTGCGTAACAGGATGCCATTTAAGATAAACACATTGTTTACAAATATTTTCTTGCATATATATGTACGATTTGCCTTTTAGGCCTGCAGTGAAGATTCTTGAGCTGTGGTGGCAGCTGCTGCTGAAGCAGCTTTTTAAAGGAAATTTTCACGGTCAGTCAGAAGCGCTGCTGGACAAAAGCCCCACCTGGCCCTGTCAACTTTCTAAAAAACACTTGGCAGCAGGGTGGATTTGATTTAAATCAAACTGATTTAAATCATGATTTAAATCACGATTTAAATCACTAGTCATTAAGGCTTGATTTAAATCATAGTTTTCTACATAAAGACTAATTCTTGCTGGTATAACTTTTAATATGCAAGTAGATGCCTGCCTTACCGATAGGTAAAGGAACTTCATTAAAGTATTCCCAAACTGGGTCTCTTTTACGGCCTGCTGCCATTATAGGTTTTTTCCTCCAAGGAAAGAATGTGATAAACGATGTATTGTCGAAGGCTTTCACGGCCGGAGAACGATGGTTGTTGGGGGTTTTCCGGGCTGTATTGCCGTGGTCTTGGCATTGTAGTTCCTGACGTTTCGCCAGCAGCTGTGGCTGGCATCTTCAGAGGTGTAGCACCAAAAGACAGAGATCTCTCAGTGTCACAGTGTGGAAAAGATGTAGGTCAAGCACCAATCCATATGCAAAAGAACCGCCTCAGGATACAGTGAAGCCTCCCGCCATTAGCATTCCACACCCTGGGAAACTCTTACAGAATGACTCAGCTCAACCCCACCCCTCCTGAGTAGATACAAATGACCTACATCTTTTCTACACTGTGACACTGAGAGATCTCTGTCTTTTGGTGCTACACCTCTGAAGATGCCAGCCACAGCTGCTGGCGAAACGTCAGGAACTACAATGCCAAGACCACGGCAATACAGCCCGGAAAACCCCCAACAACCAATGTGATAAACCTCAGGTCATACACACAAAAGATCCAAAGACTTGTGCAGTATTGTGCTCAAAAAGTTTCACTTTCATTTTGTACTGCTTGCCCCTCCCTCCTCACACTTAGTTTCTTCTTGTGCAGATCTATTCCACTCCAAACAATCAGAAAAATATTGTTTCTATTCACTGAACTTCTTGAAACTTAGCACTGGAGGGGTTGATTCTGTCTTCATAGGTTTGTAGAACAATAGGATTAAGGTCTTTTTCTCAACTCTGTTCATGTTATAACATTTTTGCTGTGAAGAAGAGGCACGTGATCTCTGCTGAGCTGACACAAATTCAGTTTTGAGAACTGCAAAACCAAGCATCTGTGATAATATCTTGTAGGCAGAGAAACTGCCCAATAATCTTACAAAAACCTCTGGAAGAGCATGACATTGTGAATGGATTAATGGAATTTATTTACCAAAAAAATTAAACATATACAGCCTTATTCTACATAATTAAAAACTAATCTTTATTTCATGATGGAATAACCTTTGGATGGTAATATATTTTCCTCAAAAAGCATTTTATTTTAAAAAATCCGATTTAAATTTAAAAAATCCGATTTTTTTGATTTTTAAAAAAAAATCATTGATTTTTATCCACCCTGCTTGGCAGGCACCAGGACAGGTGTAAGTGGGTGCAATGGCACCCATAAGCATCATGTTGGGAGGTTGACAAGTTAGCTCCTTTTCTGAATACAGAGTGGCGTGCAGTTGTTTTAACATCATATTTATATCTTAGGTATGAGTTGTTATTTGGGAAAAGTTAAACATTTTCTAAGGTGGGGGGGGGGCTTGGGATATTTTTCATTACTCAGATGTAGCTCTCCTTAAAAAACAGGCTGGCAACCCCTGAGTTCACTATATAATAATTTAATAATAATAACATTCGATTTATATACCGTCCTTCAGAACAATTTAATGCCCACTCAAAGCAGTTTACAAAGTATGTTGTTATTATTAGATTTGGCATGAATTGAAATACAAAGCAAGTTTTGTCACGGAACAGCGTTTTGTGGGGCCGTGGTTATCACGAAATTATCACAACATTCACGACTTTTTGGCCTGTTTCATTAGCTTCATGAACGATTTGTAATTGCAGACAGGCTGGCAACGATCCATTGACTCCCTAGGCAACAATGGGTCCAGACCTTTTGTTGCCATTGGAACCCCAATCATAGCCCACTTACCCTTGACTAGCAGCTCTCTGAGCCATCTGGAGAGCTTCCATTCTGCCCTGGCCAGGAGCTGGGGGTCAATCCCCTAGGCGACCAAGGAGGTGGGCCTTCTGTAGCCATGGGTACACCAATCTCACCATTCCAAGCCCTGTTAGGCAGGCCTGTTAGCCAACTATAGACCTCCTGTTCTGATCTATGTCAATGTTTTGCTAGGATTGGAGTGGGAGAGTGTGTGGAAGGATTTGGGGTTGTGCTTTTGGCTGCTGCTGCTTTAAAGAGACTGAAAGAAGCCTCTTATTTCCAGCTCTTGGCCTTGCTGTGGGAAGGTCTTTGGGTGAGGGTGCCTTTTTTCCTCCACCCACCCCTCACTCTGTCTTCCTGGCCCAGCTCCACCACGGCCGGTCCTTCGTCCTCCTCTGATCCAGCAACTCCTGGTCCCCGTTTCAGTCATGCACTCTGGCAGCACTTCCCTTCCCACCCTTCTCAGTCAACGCATTGCAAACTGGGAGGGTGGGTGGAGGAGAGCCTGCTGAAGTCTCCCTGCGAGTTTGGCATCTCCGGGTATGAAAGGGGATGTTGAAATGCCCCGGGTTCTTACGACTCATGAAACTAACGAATCGTTTCAGCAAACATGTCAATTTTGTGAAGTTTCATGATTCGCGATTCGTGGATTGCGACGAAACACGAAACTCTCATTTCAGGCTTTTTCCATTTCGTGCCCATGTCTAATTATTATCCTCACAATAGTCACCCTGTGGGATAGGTAGGGCTGAGTGAGCTCTGGGAGATCTGTGACTGACCCAAGGTCACCCAGCTGTCTTCAAGTGGAGGAGTGGGGAATCGAACCAGTTCTCCAGATTAGATTCCTGCCACTCTTAATCACTACACAACAGTTTTTCAGAAACTTAATAGCGCATAAGAATACTACCAGGTATGCTTATTATAGACCCCAAGTGAACAAAAACATTTAGGGAACATGAGCATATAACAGGCTTACATTCCTGACTGTCCAAACTAGAAATGTAAAATTTCCAGAAAGCCATGAGCAGCAGGAAGTGGAGAAAAAATGGAAAATCGAGTTAAAAATAGGAAGATATGCTCCCATCAAACCTGATCTCTGTTTGCTGATCTAATAATATAAAATGCATCATTTGTAATTAGGTTAGCATATACTATTGTACTGCTTGATATATTTATGAAATAAATGTCTTTGTTTTCTAAACAAAAAATAGCCAGTATACACAATACTTGAGAAAGAGTTGCAAACTGCTGCAAGCTATGCTACCGGAGCATATGTATCTTACTTTTTGCCATCTGAGAGAAAAGAAGAAAAATAAAAGTTGAAGATTATATTATTTGATTATTAAGTTAACTTTATAAAATTGAAAAATCTGAACTATTTAATAATGTATTATCATTAAACATATTATAGTATATTAAATGCTGCCAATTATTTCAATTTTTAAAGAAACCTTTTAAAAGTTGTATATGTCTATAATAAACATAAGAATGATCATTATATAATGCTGTAGGATGTCATACTTCACATTTTGAGTAAAATCTTTTTTTCATTTCACTCATTCCAAAATGAAAAGGTCAGGGTTTTTTCTTTGTTTCCTAACATTTCCCAATTTTTCCATCACACTATATATTTTGAGTGGGTAAAACCTTTTCTTGAAAAGCATTTCACTTATTCTAAAATAGAAAATATTTCATAAGAAATATGTTCCCTCTGTTCCCTCAAAATTCCACTGTTCCCTCAAAATTACAGATATTTCCTTTGAAACTCTCTCTCTCTCTCTCTCTCTCTCTCTCTCTCTCACACACACACACACACACACACACACACGGCCTTCACATCTCTAGTCTGAACACATCTCTAGTCTGTAGCAAGGATATTTGGTAAATTCCCTTGTGTTTAAGAAGTTCCTCATGTTGTGAGAAGGAAGTTGTAGATAAGTACAAGCAAGGGAAGCCCCAGTACATATGTGCAGGTTCAGGCTGAAGTTCAATCTCTTGCTATAAAGGGAAGTTAAAAAATCCCATTAAAACTGCTTTTAATAAAGTTTCGTCTTGAATGTCACTTTGTACAAATGTTGCATCCCATACTTTCCATTCTCCAGATGATTCTGAAGTATTCCTCCTGCCTCCTCTTCCCCCTAAGCATATTTCTGTAGTCAGTTATTTTGCAAATCATAAATAAAATTTAAAAAAACAGCAATGCTGGAGTTTGGACATTGAAGCTGATCCATAGTTTTTTTTTCTTCATGAGTTGTTTGAGGCTGTACCTGTGGGGGCAGGGTATGAGGTGCTCTAGGTACTGTAGTATAAAGATTGGACTTGAATTAAGGAGACCTTGTTCCTATCCCACCTGTCCGTGAAGCTCACCTTTGACCTAATCTAACCCTAGGGTTGTTGTGTTATTGTAACTCACCTTCAGTCCTTAGCTGAACAATGGTGGGCTAAAAGTGCTCCAAATGAACAAAGATAAAATAGCTATCTTGGGAACCTTCTTAGGTCTGAAGTAAAGAATATAAATCTTTTAAACAATAAATAAAATAGAACAATCCGTGTATGCTACTTTGCACTGCTACAGGGAAGGGTTGGATACTAGTGCCATAAAAAAAATGTCTTCCCAACCTCTGTTTATAATTTGACCCTGATTGCAATCTAAGTGAAGGAAGAGTTGTTGCAAACTTTTTTTTGAACATTACATATCTGTTGGAGCTGAGAAGAGAGGAGGTAGCAAACAAAGCAGTAAATTCTGCAACAGCAAGACCAACGAGGCTGTGGTGTGGGCCTAGGGAATTGTGCTGATTCACAAAATTCTGCCCAGGATTCCTTGCTTACTTGCTGTCTAGCTTTTGGCATCTTTTGGCAGACATCGGCTATGCATGAATCAAGGTTTGCTTGATTGCCGTAAGGGCTGGAAGCACTTCTCTGTCTATGTTTAATAAAAGCTGAGATTGCGAAGTGGCTGGGCTGCATGAACTGACCATAGCTACAAAGGCTTGTTTTCTAGCCTTTCCACATTTTTGCAAATGTTGTGGCTCGTGGAGCTCTCTGGAGCCTTTTGATACAGAAGATCATGCCATCCTGTTGAGACACTTGGAGGGAGAAGGGGGCATGCTATGGACTGGTTTAAATTGTTCCTCGTAGAACAGACCCAAAGGGTTGCTGTTGGAGACCAGCTGAGTGTGGGAATTATCCTTCATGTTATTCTGTCTCTGTGTAAAGGAGAAATCATTCGTACCTATGGAATTGGAGGTCATCAATATGCGGGTGACACCCAGTCTCTATATCTCTCTGTGGGCCAGAAGATGGCCTTCTACCTTGACACAGCCAATTCCTCCACCTGGATAGATGCAGTGATGACATCAAGGCTAGACTATTGTAATGCACTCTTGATAAGTCTCTCCTCAGTCAACTCGGAGACTCCAGTTGGTGCAGAATGCCACAGCTTGATTATTAACAGGAACTAGGCAGAGCATGCATATTACTTCCATTCTGCAGTCACTTCATTAGCTACCCATCAATTACCTGGAGCTGTGCAAGGTTTTGGCTATCACTTACAAAGCCCTTTATGGCCTTGGTCCCTTATATCTACAGGTTTAATCTTGATGTTACCATGGTGTGGATCCAGGTGGCTAGATCAGGTAGGGGCCATCTTCCGGGTTAGACTGATGGTCTCTTACCCATCAAATCACAGCTGACTTATGTGATGCCATAAGGTTTTCAAGGCAAGAGATGAACAGAAGTGGTTTGCCATCACCTGTCCCTGTGTAGCAACCCTAGACTTCCTTGGTGGGCTCCCATCCAAGTACTCATCAGAGTTGACCCTGTTTGGCGTCTGAGGTCGGATGAGATTGGGCTATCTTGGACTATCCAGGACAAGGCAGTCAGACCCTATCAAATGTGAAAAGTACACTTTCCTTTGGGACTTCAGCCTTCACAACCAGCATTACCATTGTTTTGTCAGGATTCAGTTTCAATTTATTCATTCGTAACCATTTATCAACTTATTAATAACACCTGCCTCCAAAACCAGAAATGTTTTCTCCTAAGACCTTTACATAAAGAATGAGTATGTGGGGGGGGGGGGGGATCGGATTGAACCTTATGGAATCTCACAGGACAAATCCTTCTCTGGTGACAACTGGTCTCCAGCAGGAACTCTGTGAGTCCAATATGTAAAGAAAGATTTAAACCACTCCAAACTATGTACACTTGACACCAACGTCTGTCTCCAAATGTCTCAACAAGATGGCATGGTCCATAGTATCAAAGACAAATCCAGTTTGTGACCCGGTCTACCAGCCAAAGAGCCTTTCATAGCATAGAGAACAATTGTTTGACGAGTAACTACTCCTAGCCCTTGCCTCTGGCTGAAATTATTTACTTAATGGCACTTAATAAGTGGCACTTAATAAGACAGCTTTAAAAGAGATGGAGCAAACAAAAGAGAATAGCGGGGGTGGGGGGATGGACATTTTCTAATGTCGATTCCCTCCCGCAGTGGTTGACAAATACCTGTCACGGCCTCAGTTAGTGAACGAGACCCTATTTGAAGTCTCAAGCATCATGTAATCTAAAAATAAGCAATCTGTTGTGTATATAATTTTCAAAAATGATAAAAATATTAACATTAAATATTTAAGAAATGTGTAGTGTGCCTTCAGAATTTTAACAGCTCTGTTTAGTTTTAAATCAATGTATTTTATGATTATAGCAATGAATTAGGAAGCATTAGTAAGTATCTGAAAATAAATGGAATTTTAAAAATTAAAATCAATACATTGAATTGCCCTTTAATGACTTAAATCAGTCTACCAGGGTGCTGTTGGTTGAGGAAACGAGCAGTATTTTGATGCCTACTTTAATAACAGCAAAAACCCCACATCTGTATGTTACAATCGCAGGCCTAACAGAGTAGATACAGGCAGGGAATTTTGGGCCCTGAAGTATGAATTTAACATCCTCCCCAAAAGCAATGACCGTTCCATTGCTTACATTCACCTGAAATTGTTTTTGAGAACCATCCTAATCCAGGAGTGGTTTTTTTCATCCAGTTTTTGTTTTGTTGTTTGAACGTGTGAATAGGTGACTGAAGCAAAGGGTTTTCAATTAAGGCCTAGTTTTTCAAAGTGTTTCAGTGCAAGTTCTTAGCAGGGAACACTTGCTTGCAATCTAACTCCTCTCCTGTCCCCACCCCCCAGCTATGCTTTCTTTATGTTCCTTTCTGCCCGATCAGTCTATGGACAGAATCCTTGGGGAGGTGAGGGCTGCCATTTATTCGTCTGACCCTTGTCCTTCCTTGCTGATTAGAGTTGCTAGAGCAGAACTAGTTGGCTGGTTGGGAAGGATTATAAATGTTGCTGGAAGGAAGGGTAAGGTCCATAGCATGTTGAAAGAGGCTTTGGTGATACAGTTGTTAATGGAACCCTCCCTTGATCCGTCCAGCCTCTCTAACTTTCTGCTAGTCTCCAGTGTTTCATTCTTGGGCAAGGGGAGAGTGGTGGCGATTCAGAGGTTCCTGGAAGATCCATTCCAGTTTTGATTTGTAGCAGATGATCGCAGTCACCCTGCTAGATGGCCCATACCAGTTGATGGATCCCAGTTGACTCTTCCAGACCTTTCAGTGGCTTTTAATGTTATCAATTATTCTCTCCATTGAGACTGTTTGGCCAGATTGTGCGGCCTTGTTTTGCAATGACTGTCCTTCCTGGAAGGTAGGTACCAGAAATACAGTATTTGATGACTTCTCTTCTGCCTTGTGGCTTTTGAAAGCCCTGTAGAATTGCATCTGGTTCTGTAATGTAATATCCGTCAAACAACTAGGAGAGGTCCTGTGGAAATTTTGGCTTCATTGGCATCAGTATGCTTCTTGCTGTCTGCCTCATGGGTAGGGGCCATGGCTCAATGGTATAGCATCTACTTGGAATGTAGAAGGTGGAAGGTTCAATCTCTGGTACCTCCAGTTGAAAGGATCAGGCAGGAGGTAATATGATAGACCTCTGCCTGAGACCCTGGAGGGTTGCCAGTCTGTATAGACAAGACTGACCTTAATAAACCAAGGGTCAGACAACTTCATGCATTCTCTCCATCCCATCAAATCTTGGATGGTAGAGGAAGTTGTAAACCAGTTTGTGAGGCCAGTGATGGACTGAATAATAGCAAACAGACTTAATCCTGGCAAGACAGAGCAGAGGTATTTTTGTCAGTAATATCTGATCCAGGAGTAAGTGTTACCTTTGCAATATTTGAGGTTGCATTTGCCCTGAAAACTTGCGTATCTATTTATTTTATTTACAGTCTGCTTTCCCAGCCAGCAGGCTCAGAGCGGATTCACAACATAGATATAATAAAAACATATAATAAAACATCGGTAGCAATCATATAATACTGCACTGAAGTCTTCAGTTTTGTATACTGGGAAGAGCTGCAGGATCCATTGTTGCTCCCAGATGGCAGACACTGGCAACAGTGGCCTGGAGCAGTTTTTGTCAGTTTTAACTGGTGTGCCAGCTGTGCCCTTTCTCAGGCAGAGGGAACTGTCTACATCTACTCTTCCAGACTGCTGTGACATGCTGTACGTAGGGCTGCCCTTTAAAAGGTGTTGTGAAACTGCAACAGGTTGCAAGTGTGGCTGCCAGATCTCCATTTCTGCATTAGTATCATTGATTATCAGTTGATTTCCAGGCCTGGTTCAAAGCATCAGTTTTGAACTTTTAAAGTCCTAACTGGTTGGGGCAGGAATATCCCAATGTCTACCTTCTCCCATGTAGGCCTACCCAGATAGTGAAAGACCTATCTGTATGTGCCCACCTTGAGGTAAAGCAGATAGTCACAAGAGAAAGAGAAGGCCTTTTTGGTAGCCCCACTACAGCTGTGATATGTCCTGCAAAAGGGCGTTCATCTTGCTGCCTTCTTTCCCGTGTTTCAGTGGAAGGTGAAAAAGCATTCTCTTCCAGCCAGTCTCAAGCGTGTAAAAGACTTTAATATTTGGCAGTTGACTACTGTTAACTGAGTAACGGTTTATTTTTAATATGCTGTTGGATCTGGCTGGCTTTAAATGCTGCCAGGTTTGATTATCTCTGCTGGTCTTACTCGCTTTTTGGGGTTTGTTTTTGTGCTGTGTAGTTTGTAATCGCAGCGGTGAGCAGCCGTAGGAATCCTGCGCAGGATGGAAATGTTTTAAATAAAGGGCAGGACACAGCAAGGGGGTCGCAGTGATGCAAGAGGCCGGCGTGAGTCAGCTCAGCAAACAGCAGCTGGGAAGAAAGGAGTTGCTCAGTTCCTTGTCACTCAAGCCAATTCCTAGAACTGATAACACCTACCAGTGCCAGCTGTATCACCGAGGTCACATCCACTTGCACATCACTCAGTTTAATATACGCCACGATGTGCCAGCAGTGCCCTTCTTCTGTCTACATGGGGGAAACGCGTTAGCGTGTGTGAGAGAATCAATAAACGCAAATCGGACCTAAGAAATCACAACATTTAGAAGCTGGCAGGGGGTGGGAACAGACATTTTAAACTTTCTGGAAATACCGTTACAGACCTGAAATCACTGTTCTACATACGCACATACCCAGGCTTCAAAGGGAATGTGTCACACGAAAGTGCTGAGTTAGAACTCATCAAAAATTGAACACTTCATGTCATCCTGGCTTAAACAGGGACTTGGATCTCCTCAGTTACTACACTCCTTAATAGCTCTGCAGTACCTGCTTTTTGGCTGTTCTTAACATATAAGCTTTTGTCAATATCAATTAATTTTCACTTAAACTATGTGCTTCTCTGCTTGAATCTCTGGCCCAGTGTGTAACTGCAAATTCTTTTGATTTATGGCAGGATTCCCATCTATCCTTTCTATATCAACTCCTTTTCCCTTATCTGATGAAGGGAGCTTTGACTCTCAAAAGTTCATACCCTGAACATCTTGTTGGTCTTTAAGGAGCTAGTGGTGGACTCTAATCTTGCTCTTCTACTGCAGACCAACACATCTGCCCACCTGAAACTCCTTTCCCCTCCTGCATTGAGAATTTGTACTTGAAAGACTCATGGTGTAGCACACACCAATCCTTGGCTTCCTCCAACCTTTCCCGTAAGATTTCGCAATGTGATATGCTTCACATATCTGAAGAAGTAGGTTGTGACTCATGAAAGCTCATATTGAAATAAGTTTTGTGATCTTTAAGGTGTCTCTGGACACTGCCTAAAACAGCCCTGGCATGTCCCATTACCGTATCCTCCAGCTGTCCTCCCAGCCCTGCAGCACCCATTTGTCATCTGGGACAGGGTAGCTCCTTGCCACGTGCCAGACAAGTGGTACCAAGACCTCTCCCAGCATGGTTATGTGTTGGTTCCAGCCAGCTCATATCCCTGTTCCTCCACAGAGGTCAGTCTTACAGGTGAGTGGATAAATAACAAGGCCTAGGGGCCAGCAAGAGCCCTGAAGGAGAGGAGAGAGCATTCTTCCATTGTTTATTGAGTGCCCCATCCTGTTGATTGCATTGACTTGCTCTGTGTAATTTTCCTTGAGTCCAAGTGAGGCTGGCAGACTATAAATAATGTAAATAAAACTGAAGTACTTCTAAATATCCTTTTGTCCCTGCAGATTTTGTGCCTGCACGCAAAGAATCTCTGTGCACGTAACCCGTCAAGTCAATAGTTAGCTCTGAATTGGGGAGAGGAAGGCACTGACAATGTGGAAGGAGGTGCAAATTCAGATATTTGAAAAACAGTGGTATAAAGGTTAACTTGTGAACACATAATAATAACATTACAATAATAATATTTAATTTATATACCGCCCCTTCAGGACAACTTAATGCCCACTCAGAGCTTTTTACAAAGTGTGTTGTTGTTATCTCCACAACAATCACCCTGTGAGGTGGGTGGGGCTGAGAGAGCTCCGAGAGAGCTGTGACTGACCCAAGGTCACCCAGCTGGCTTCCAGTGGAGAAGTGGGGAATCAAGCCCAGTTCTCCAGATTAGAGTCCTGCCACTGTTAGCCACTACACCAAACTGGGTCAGTGCAGAAACAACTCTTGGGATCTTCATAGCTGTGCTTAACGGATTAGCCACGGGACACCTCCCTTCACTAGAGCAAAGTTGCTCTTTTTTTCTTAAAACAATAACAACATTTGATTTATATACCGCCCTTCGGACAACTTAATGCCCACTCAGAGTGGTTTACAAAGTATGTCATTATTATCCCCACAACAAAACACCCTGTGAGGTGGGTGGGGCTGAGAGAGCTCCAGAGAGCTGTGACTAGCCCAAGGTCACCCAGCTGGTTCAAGTGGAGGAGTGGGGAATCAAACCCGGCTCTCCAGATTAGAGTCCCGCACTCTTTAACAATTATTCTGTTTACTGTCTTTAAATTATAATGGCCACATAAAACAAAGCAATTCTATATCTTACAATTATTAAAATACAGGTACTCTTGAAAAGTGGCGGTATAGTCCTTCAGTTGCAGTGTCTATTTACATTGTATTCTACTTCTCCCACTCCCCCAATCTCCCAGTTTTAAGACCCAGCCTCGGAGAATAATTACAGTTGCTGTTGAATAAGTGCTCCACCCCATTTAGTTTAATTAAAGTTGATGAGGTTAATTCTCCTCTGTGTATACTGTAGTCACTGTAAGACCAGTTGAGCCAGTATAACCTGGTTGCTAGCTTTAAAATCTGCACAAAATGGTTCCATTTTTAGGAGCAGGATATAAGGAGGTGGTCCGTCTAGCCCAGAAATTTCACCTGTAGCAGGCAATGGTTCTCCCCAGTTTGTATAACACCTGTCAGTTTGCTGCCTGCCCCATGGGATTTGGTGAGGGAAGGGCAATGTGAATGCCGCAGGATTTTATAAACTGAACCTAGTTTTATCATGCTACCTGTTTTTACATTTTTATGTAATCTGCTCTTAAGCCTGCTCATATAATAAATAAGATCACAGACTCCCCAAATTTGTATTATCTCTTCTTAACTGGAGGTGTTTGGGGCTGAACTGGTATCTGATGAATGCCAAGTGTGTGCCCTGAAAGTGATCCCCTAGTAAGGGATGCCTTCTCTGAGTGACTGAAGAGATTGTGCATCTTGTCCTATGCGCTTGTCAGTTGCAATGTACACTTATTTGTGCTAAGAATTATTCTTCCAATATCTATAGCTGGTCAGAAAAATAACATTTGTTTACTACATGGCTGCTGTGAATTGTCTTCCTGAGAACTTATCTTTCAGTGTTGTTGGTTTTGGGGGTGGGGGGATTATTAAGAAATATAATTTTCCCGGGTGTCGTTTCCTTATGTGTTGGCTTTCCAGTGGAGATGTAAACAGCATAAAGCTGAATGCTGATTTTGGAAACACTTACGGGAGTTACTTGACAAAAGTGACTCGCACACTCTAGCAATGGCTTGTTTTGTAGCAGTATGTAAGAATAGCTGCCAGGCTTTTCATGTTTCGTTTTTTGCCCCTTAGGAAAATGGTTTTTTAAACCTGTCGGTGTGGAGTAGACAGTTCTGTCCTTTATGTAAGATATACTGTAATGTGATTGGCACAGCCAAATAAAGTATCAATAGCATCAGGGCTGATTGGGAGATCTTAAGTGCTGTTGCCCCTTCCTCTTAAAGAACGTGATTCAACATGGAAACAGTGAATGTGATGTTGGTTCCAGCTATTGAATTGGTAACAGGGATGGCTACACTGCTGCAAGTGAAGATGGTTGTTCAGTGGCTTTTTAATGTTAGTGTCAGCCAACAAAGTGTGACAATTTTTTTCCCTTTGATGTATGAAATGTGTTCATTTTGTTCGTGGCCCTGTGGGGAAAACTAGAAGGTCTTTGGTAGGACTCTGGCTGTTAGGCATTCACCATGTGGTCACTGTTTGTAAATTTGCTATAGGGTACTATTTGGAACTGAACCCTTGAAGAGATTAATTCTGTCATGTGCCCAGCCCAGGTGAGCCTGATCTCATCAGATCTCAGAAGCTAAGCAGGGTCAGCCTTGGTTAGTAATTGGATGGGAGACTTCCAACAAAGACCAGGGTTGCAGAGGCAGGCAATGGCAAACCGCCTCTGTTAGTCTCTTGTCATGAAAACTCCACCAGGGTTGCCATAAGTCAGCTGTGACCTGAGAGCACTCTCCACCACCATCTCTACTTAGCAGGTATGTGAGGGAGACAGGGTATTTTTAATTTACAAATTTATTTTCCCAAAATATTTTTATAAGACAATCAGACAAACTTTTTTTCTGGTATCGTCCTTTGTTGATGGGAAGAAAAACGGACCTTTGGACAATTACCGTGAAGGGTCCTTCTCCTTTGAGGAAAGGAGGACATCTTGGGTGTTTCCCACCATCCAGTCAGGGAGGCAGAAAATTCAGTTTTCTTCCTCTTTCCTGTTGGGCGTGAATCACCCCTTCTGTCAGTTCAGTTGACTCCACGCAGCAGTATTCCCCGCCCCCTTTTTTTGGGTCGCTAGATTTCTGTTTAGTCTCAGCTATTTGCCCTGAAAAATGATTGATTAGTTAGGAATGAAAGGATAGAATGAACATGCAGCACTAAGGAGGAATAGGTAAGGTAGTAAAGGAGACTAAGGGCCTGGGAGGGCAAGATGTCTTTTGCCAACATGTTGTCCGTGCGAATCAAGACGTCCTTTCCAGCTACCTGCACAGAGAAGTGTGTCAGGGCTAGCCTGATTGCCCTCATCTCAAGGAGGTTGATGGGGAGGCAGGATTCCTCCATGGACCATCGTCCCTGAACCAGGCAACTTCCCAAGGACAGTCCCCATCCAATTAGGCTGGCATCTGTGAAGAGTTGGATCACTTGAGGCATTAGGAAGCTCTTGCCCTGGTGAAGGTTGTTGTCTTTGGTCCACCATAGGAGACTCTTCTTGACTTTCCAGGAGACTCTCACCATGGTGTTCACCATGATGAGGAATTGGTAGGGACAGAAGGACAGTAGGACCCTGATGTGAAGATATCCCCAGTGGATGGCCTCGCAGTTTGCCACCAGCATCCCCATTAGTTTGGAGAGAGTCAGTAGAGGAATGGATCTGTCGCGTATGACTGCATCGACCAGGGTCTTGGTCTTTTGTATCTTCTCCTGAGGAAGGAACAGGTGGCGTCTCTTGGTGTCCAGGATCATTCCTAGATGATATGTACTCTGAGAGGGTCCTGGTGTCCCACTGGGCCTTCTCCCGGAAACTGGCGCATACAAGGATATCGGCCAGATATGGATGTATATGAATTTCCCTCTCTCTGAGTCGAACGATTGGGTTGATTGACCTTGGTGAAGACTCTTGGAGCTGTGGCTAGACCAAAGGGCAAGGCTCTGAACTGATAATGCCTGTTGTTCATGTGGAACCTCAGGAAACATTGGTGAGATGCGTTGTTGGGAATATGAAGATAGACCTCGGTAAAGTCTATGAAAGTGAGGAACTCCCCGGGCTTTAGGGCTTCGACTGTTGAGCATAGCGTTTCTATATGAGAGTGTTTTAGCTTTATGAACCTATTTACGAACTTCAGGTCTAGGATCAGTCACTAGTCCCCGTTTCTTTTCGGAACTGTAAAGAAGAGGCTGTGAACTCAGGGAATGGGGATGGGAAGACCTTTTCTGGTGTGTCTGCCCTAGGGAAGAATTCCCTGCACCCTTTGGGCCTTGCAGATGCTTTTCCCGATTTGGGATCTTCCTCCACATTTGGTACTTCTTGCGGGTCAGGGGCTGCCAGGGACTTTGAGAGGAGATATTGATAGTCCTCCATTTTAAACAGCCTGTCTGGCTGCTCTGAAATGGTGACCACCACCTCCTCCTCGGAGAGGGGTTCTCCCTCCTCCCTGTCGTCACTATCAGAGGACATCTCTCCAGCTCAGGAGAGCCCCTTGTCCTTATCCTTGACTTGGATGGACTTTTGGGCTGCCTTAGTAGGCCATTTGGCTGCCGCCTTTCTGGGTTTGCGTTTGGGCCTGGTGGATGGAGTGGGGGAGGGATGAGGAGGACAATTCGCTGCTGGCCCTAGAAAAAGATTGACACCGCTTGGAGAGTTCATCTCTCATGGTCTGCTTTAAAAAGGAGGGAAGGCAGCTTAAAACACAGGGACGAAATCACCAGGTACATTACTCATCCTAGTAGAGCCGCTCTCCTTCAGAGGCAGGTGCCGATCCAAGCAAGAAGGGTCTGCAGAAGTGTCTCCTGGTGGGAGGTTGGCCAGCACATCATCTGAGCTTGCTGCGCTTGCTGCCGTCTTTTCCCACCTTCTCTGCGGCCTGCTGGCTAGCTCTGCACTCAGCCTCCCAGCAATGTTGCGCAGAAGATCCTACCTCTCTGCTGCCGCCGGGCCTGTTTGGTGGGGATACATGGGTCTAAGATCGGAAAGTTGCCGGGAGTTCACTCCAGCCGTGAAGGCAGGACGGCACTGGGAGGATCGGAATCTGACGCCACCACCACGGCAGGGAAGCCTGCTTCATCGCCTTCCTCTCCCTTGAAGCTTCCGTCAGAGTCTGCCAGTTCCATAGTGGGGCTGTGTGCACTCCTGTAGAATAGATAGCTGAAGGCAGGTATAGAGGGGAGAGGAGGAGGAAGGATAAGAAAAAAGACTTAAAGGAAAAGGCAGTACAGAGGAGGAGGAGGAGGAGAAGAAGAATCAGATAGGCTAAAGTGAAAGTGGAATAAAGGCCTAAAAAGCAGCAGAAAGATCTGCTGCTACTGCTCTCCCTGGAGGCAGGAAAGAACTGAGAGAAGGGGTGGTCTACACCTAACAGGAAAGAGGACGAAAATTGAACTTCCTGCCTCCCTGATTGGACGGACGGAAGCACCCAAGACGTCCTCTGCCTCAGAGGGAAAAATACCCGTTCTCATGAGTAGCCGAGTGCATTTGTCCGGTGCGCCTTCCAATATTTTTCTGCCACAGCTCGTATTATAAAAGACCTATATGAGGCATCATTTTGCATCTATAACGTGCACCCGCTTTTCCTCTTTGAGAGGTAAATTCGCTAGTCTATCACATTCTCAGGCATGTAGAAGTACCAGTAAACTTGTTTGTTTGGATCTGTCTTCCAAAAAGTGGGGAACTCTTTTCTTCCTGTATTGTTGTTTCTCTGAATTGTTGTCTGGAAATGCCTAATTACTGGGGGTATTTTTTATTTGTAAACGACTGAACTTGCGATGCTAACCTGATTGCACCAAAGAAGTTCAAGATAGTGTGTGCACTTGGTCATCTACAGAAGCTGTGTATTCTTGCTGCATATACTGCAAGTGAAGCCAGCAGATTCTGGGGCACCATGTGTCTAAACAGATGCAACAAGAGAAGTAAGAAGCCTCTGCCCCTTAATGGCAACTCTCCCCTTCGACCTGAACTGTCTCTGTTCCCAGCCAGCTGCTGCAGGGTTAGCCAGAGTTATCTTGTTTCAGGTTTCGGTTCCTTATTCCCCGAGAGACTATCAGCCTCTTGTAAGCAAGACTTCCTTATTTTGGTGTGCCTCTGCAAAGTGGAACGACCCAGCAGAAGGGAACAGGTGGACTTTGCTGCTGGGAGGAGCTGTGCATATTAGCAAGTTGTGTGATGACTGTACACAGCTGCAGACAGAGACAGACCTCTTGGAGATTAGTGATGGCTGAGAAAATGTTTAGTTGGGATGTTTGGATTGTGGGGACTTTGGCCACTTCTGCTGTGACCTCGCTCACCATGAGGTCACAGCTTGAAAGATTTGTTTACATTGACCATTGCAGGGAGGTAGCCATGTTAGTTTATTGTAGCAAAAAATCCCCACACAAGTTAAGTGGCACCTTCAAGACTAGCAACACTTACAGCAGCGTGAGCTTCTGTGTGTCAGAGATCACTTCTTCAGATGTATCTGAACTTGTGTTTTAGTTTAGGAGTTAATTCTTGCAAATGGCAAATGGCTTTTTGGTCCATAGCAAGTATACTTTTTTTGCTCATTCTGTACTGTAGTTAATCTGTTAAAGTCACAGTACCTTGCCTTGTAAAACTGAATATCTTTATATCCATTTTTCAGTAGGCACGTATCAAGGGGGGTATGTTTGTTTTGAAGAAATCATGGCATACACATGACAGAAAGCAATGACATAGGTCATGTTTAAAATGTATTTTCTTTAATGTTCTGAAGAACCTTTTAAGAGTATAAGAGTATCTGTAAGGAAATAAGTGTGATTGTAATGGTACGAGTGGAAGTAACTGCATAGCATGAACCCGTGGAGAAATATTTTCATAGTTCGGTGAAGATTCAGTAGTGTTTTATTCTGCAACAGAAGAGAACTTAACATGGAAGAACCATCAATTTTTCTCTCTCCTGGCTCAAAACCGCCATAATGATGAGTAAAACCCTTTTTGTTGTTGTTGTTGTTACACAGCATCTGGCAGTTTTTATCTCATTTAATTCCATTGTTTGCTTTTCTGACACAATGTTATGTCTGAGCAGAAGGAACCAGCGAGGCATTTCCTTTAAACGATTGTTCATCTGCCACGTGCTTGTCTCGACTGTTTTCTGAAGCAGACAGGTCAAACTTGGCTTCACCTTGGTGGTAAGCAGCTCCTTTCCTGCTGCAGAACTACGTCTCTGGTTCCTGGATGCATCTCCGATTGTTTGTGCACTTCAGAGGGTGAAGCGGCACTACTGGAATGTTGATTTGCGGAGGTCAGGAAACGAGGACTTGTTCTGCTGATTTGAAGAACACATCTCAAAAAAGCAGGGTATAAATTTAAAAAAAATAAATAGATTGGTGGCAAAATCAGAACGAGATTTCATTTGAGATGTGTGTCTAGAGTTTCTTGGAACTGATTCGTAAGTGATTTCAAGGTTCTGTCATTTTTCTTGTTACATGGAGAACATCCAGAAAGTTACCTTTAGTCCATTTTCTACCATTCCAAAAAATCCTCTTGCCATACTGTTTGGTTCTTCAGCAGTAGGAAGTTACATTTCAGAAGAACAAGCATTGCCATCATATCTCTGCAAGACTTTGCCTGTCGTACTTAGCATATTATTAGGATGCTGATCTTCACAGACTATATTATTGTGGCGCAAAGGGAAGGAGGTAGCCTGATATGTTTGTGGTGTCCCAGTTAGCTAGTACTCATAGCTCTGAAACAGACATATTTTGTTCGGTGACCCAGGTTGGAGAATAAGAAGATTCTAAAATGTAACTTGAATCATTCCTAAAAGCACAATTTTTAACTCCAGAGAGGACGTGATTAAAGACTTTGCTCTGTTTTTGGCTCGGGGTGGCAGTGGCAGCAGTCATTCTTTAGAAATTAAAACAGGTTGTGTGGCTATAATTGTTGACAGCAGGCTGGTTTAGGCATGCATCAGCCTCTTCCACAATGGCTGCCCTTGGGCGTTTGAGCACTCTTGATCATGTGGAGGTTGTGGACCTTAAATAACCAAGAAGTGCATATATTCCATACAATAGTCACAGTTTCCCCAAGCACAGCAGCTCCATGAACAGCTCCACCACAAATCACGACAATCTCAATTAACTGGATACACATTTTTAATCAGTTCCTGTATCACTTCTCCATGAAGTTGCACACAAAGCTAAGAATATCCTTCTGTACAGGTGCCGGTCCACGGTCTGAATGCCTGAGATTTAGCAGTTGCCCCCTTGCTGCTTGTTTAGTTTTCCTACTCAGGGCTATTTCTGTGTCCTTAGATATCACATGAATATACATTGGGGGAAATCGTTTCATTTATATTTTATAAGATTGGCTCCTTCGATGGGTGACAGTTACTGTTTAGATCCACAGATGGTACAGGCTTTGTTTTTTAAAAGATGAGAAGGCAGCTTCAGCCATACAGCTGTTTTACATCAAATCCCCTTTTATCAACATTGCAATTCCTCTTGATAACCCTGATGCTTGTATTTCTATCACTAATGCAGAACATATCACTAATACAGAAGTGACATTTTAAGAATCTCTGGGTTGGCTCCTTCCAGTCTGTTCCACTAACTTCTGCACTTTTCTCCAGCAGAAGCTGGTATTCTGCTATAGTAGAAGGTACTGTCTTGCAGAAGCAGAAAACTGTACCCGGAAAGAAAGTGCCACCATCTGCAGAACAGATCCAGAAGATCCAATCCTCAACTTCCAGCTGCTCAGAAAATTATTCCTAGTCCTTATGCTTATAAAAGAAGAGCTTAAAACATATTAGATGTGTCCGGATTAGAGACTTCTATTCTCTGGGTCCAGTTCTGCTTTTGTCCTCCCCTGTTCGGGTGTCCCACATTGCTGAACATCTGCATTCCCAATAACAGATCAACTAGAGAGATGAAATGTTTAACCTTCTGAAAAAAGCACCCCCACGTTGGGTTTTTGTGGGGTTTGGTGGAAATTTTGGGGAAAAATTTAAATATGCACAGTGCTTACTTTCCTATCAAACCTAAACTTCTTTTACTAATTTACTGATTTTTTTTTTACTGCCAAATTGTATTATTTGGCATTTTTATTGGATTTAAAAGTGTAAATATCTTCATTTTTTTAATAAGAAAAATGGCAAGTATTCCCATTCCTTGAGAAGGAGTTGCAGACAGATGTACCCTATTCTAGCGCAGCACAGTTTCCATCTGCGAGGTAGGGGAAAAAATAAAAGTTGAACATAGAAAACAAATTATGTAGTAAACAAAATTAAATTGTATTATTCTCTCATAGAATCACAATTGGTAGGACTATGGGGATATTTGGATATAGAAGCAACTTGGATGTTCATTACACTAAACTCTCTAATAATGTATTATCATTAAACACATAGCACATTAATTGTTGGCAACATTATTTATATGTAAACAAAAAAATTGCAAATGTATGTGACTACAGTATGGAAGTTTCCCCCCTGGTTTACTATGCAATTTCCCAATTTTTCCATTGGGAAAAAATGAAGCATCCTTAGGCTTTTTTATTATGTACACTTGGAATAAGTGAAATGCTTTATAGGACAAGATTTCATAGGAGTCTTTTATTCCAGTGCTCCACCAAATTTCCCAATTTTTCCATTGGAAAAATGGGGAACACCCTTAGTAGAGCTGGGCATGAACTGGGGGGGAAACGAACCATGTGGTTCATGGGTCGTCAAATTTCACGAACCATGAACTTTCATGAACCTGCCCCCCGGTTCGCAAACTGGTTCATTTGGTTTGTGAAAACCTCACATCCAGGTCAGAAAATCACTTCCGGGTCAGCAGAAGGTCACTTCTGGGTCAGCAGAAGGTCTGCAGGAAGTCCATCCCCTGTTGCCTAGGAAACATTGATCAGCACCAGGCTGTCCGCAGTGACAAACCAAAAAACGAACCAAACAAACCAGCCTAAAGTTCGTAGCAGTTCGTCAGAAATGGGATCTGACAAACCGCTGGTTCGCAAATCACAAACCGGCCTGGTTTGTCATGAATTTTGGTTCGTATTTTGGTTCATGCCCATCTCTAGCCCTTAAGACTTTTTCATGCTATATATTTTGAGTTTGAAAAAACCTTACCTTAAACATTTTACTCACTCTAAAAGAGAATACATGTCATAGAAGTTTTTTCCCAGTGCTCCTCAAAATGTTTATTTTTTTTTCTTTTGGAAAAATTAAGTTGAGGGGAGGAGCGTTTTTTCCTCTAATTTTTCCCAAGGATTTCCCCTCCCCCATTTTCAGCCCTTCCTTCACAACTCCAAGACCAACATGTGAGGGGGAAATGAGCTCTTCACTTCTGGGGCATGCAGGGCGTTTTTCTTCCTCATATGGATCTGAAAAACCTAAGTTTATGCAGACCTCAGAATTACACAGATGCTGTCTGTAGCTGGCATTTTCTGCTACATTTGCAAGTAATATCCATATACAAATCCTTTAGCTACCCCAGCCTTGGAAAATAAGTAAATCTGCATAATGATTTTGAGTTTAGGGTTCAGTATTGAATTTTGAATTGGATGGCTCTGCCTATTGACTTTTCAATAGAAAAACTTGAGCCTAGGCTTTGACTTCCCTTTGTTTACTCGTGTGAACAGGTTGAATATGGATGGGCCTGGGTATGTTGTAGGTAGATAATCCTACCTTTAGGGCATTGTATTTATTTAAAAAAACTACCTTTCTTTCCAATTTTATTATTCGGATAATATTTCCGAATAGACATTTCTCTGTTGGGATGTAGTGGATTGCATAGGGAATGTACAAAACAGATTAATACTCTATGGTAGCAGAATCTTTGCATAGTACCTAGATGGATAGATGACCACTCTACTGCAAATTTGCACCTGACATGTGGTAAAAGTTCTCCTTGCCACTTAGCAGAGGAGATGCAAACAACGTAAGTTACTCTAAGATGGGACAAGACAAGTCGGGGTTGTTTGTTCTTCCTCATGAAGCTTCCTACCCCATATCATTATTTGTTTTCCGTGAAGGAATATTTAGATATATGATACAGTGTATTTAAGCAGCGGCTAGATGGCCATCTTGACAGCAGTGCTGATTCTGTAAACCTAGGCAGAGCATGAGAGGGAGGGCAAGAAGCGTTACATCAGTTCAAGATAAATACATCAGCTTAGTAGCCCCTTCTTACTTGTGCAGGGGGTTGGACTAGATGACCTTGGAGATCCCTGCCAACCATATGATTCAATGTTTATATATGAAAGCAATTTATTTTACTCGCTTTTACATTGTTTATAGCTTAGTATATAAAACTCTGCTAATTGCCAAGCATCAATGCCTTATTTTCTACAAATAAAATTGCAAAAATCCCCTGTAATACAGAGAAAGCTATTGCTGTACCTTGTTCTGCCTTGTTCATGTATCTTAGTATTTTACAACTGAGAGATAGGAAAAAATAAATAAAATGGAACAACAAAATAGAAAAAATATTTTGTTATGATCAAAAAAAGTACAAAATTCACAGGTGCATAAAAAAAAAATTTTTAGGATCAGTCACCATTCCCAGTGAAGGCTTAATATGTTTTGGAAAGTATTTTATTCTGTGTATGAATTTTTGTTCCAGTGGATCAACACACAGCCGCTTTTCTCCCCATTCCTGTGTTCACATGTTTACAGAGGCATCAGCTCTAAGGAATCTCCTTGTTGGTGGCAGAGCAAATGATTCATTGTGATTCCAGATCAAGGAGTTCTGTTTATTTAACACTTCTGTTCCTGTTGCATTGCACATCTTATACCTCTCTTGGTGTATTTTAATCCAGAAACCAGTTTCCATCCTCTGGGCACATGGGGTGCGTCATTTCAAAGCTGGGGCTCTGGTGTGTTTGGAAACAATATTTATCCAACTTTTCCATTCTCAAGAAACCTTCAGAACAGCTAATAATCATAGAAGTCATGCTAAAAACAACTCAAACCATGTAAATATTAAGACAATGGTGAATAAAATAATACCCCCCCCCCCAAATTTAAAAGCGGCAGAAAAACATCACCAGAAAAATACTGAAAATGATATGTGGAATTGAGGAAAAAATTGTCACTCTCCAGGCCAAACTACACAACAGGTTGGATCCACTTGTGCAAGATCATGTGCAACCACTTTCTGGGCACCATAATATAAAGGGAAGAAAGCACTCAACGTTGCACAAGATCTCGCACAAGCAGAACTGTGCCACGTCCATTTGTGTTTCCAGTTGCGCATCGCTGTATCCAAGCCAATGAAACAATAGTGTCTTAAACCTGTTGCCTAATCACTAGCAGAAAAGGAGCCCAAGGCATAGAGTTTCAAAGGCTGGGTGTCACCCAGGGGAGAAAAAAGCAAAATAAATATCTAAATTAAGGCAGGATTGACTGCATTTAGACATCACACAAAACTGTAATTAATAGTAATATCTGATTTATGTACCGCCCTTCAGGATAACTTAATGCCACACTCAGAGCAGTTTACAAAATATTATCATCATCTTCAAATTAACTGTGGTTATTAATAGTAATAATTGTGCTTATATACTGCTCTTCTAGACATATTTGGGCCCTACTCAGATCAGTGAACAAAGTAAGGCCACCTACTGAGCTCATGGCAGGAGTGGGATTCGAACCAGCAGAGTGCTGATTTGCATCCCAACCACTACACTACAGTAGCAGTTAATAAATCAGCTGAAGATCCTGGCTTTCATGGATCCTGGCTGAGCCATAATTATCAGCACGGCCTGCGTTCAATCACACCAGTCCACAGTTAGTTTAATCAAACTGTAGTTTGTGTGATGTCTAAACTGAGCCATTGTAATATCTAAGTAGGTTTGCTCTCAATTCGGTACTGGCAGAAAGAAAGGCAGGATATGATATTGAGGCAGGAAGACAAAGCAGACCACACCAGCGAGAACAGGATCCTTCCTCTCCCAGGTATACTTAGGTTTCCTTCTCTTCTTCTCTCCAATCTACTTCCTAGACGTTGTTCACAAGTTTTGCATCCCTGCTACAATGCAACTGTGACCCATATTTCAAACTCCGTTTCTACTCGTGCAAGCAGATAAAGGTTTAGCTAAGGCGTGCATAGGGCTATGCCAAACACTTGCTTATTTTTAATTTAAAAGTAGACTTCTGGAGTGGGGAGGGCAAAATCCCTCCTCGCTCGTTAATGTTTTAACTGTTTTTATCTTTTGTTCTTATTTTAAGTTCTGGATTTAAATTATTTTTATAATGTATTCATGTGCTATGTATTGTCGAAGGCTTTCACGGCCGGAAGGGGTTGCGATTATTCTTCGTGAGTCCTTCAACTTCTGCAGATCTCCAGTAAAAGCTATAGCTGGTATTGATTGCATGTTCCTGTCTCGGGGAATTAAAGATAGACTGTGGGTATCCTGCTTGTTTACAGACCACCCAGGTTCCCTATAAGCACCCTTTCCGAGTTGGCAGAGCTGCTAGCAGACGTGGTGTGGGAGACACCTAGACTTATTGTTCTGGGAGACTTCAACATCCATGCTGAGTGTTCCAAGTCAGGCCTGGCTCAGGAATTAATAGCTTCCCTGGCAACCCTAGGCCTCTCTCAAATAGTGTCACACCCTACACATGAAAGAGGCCACACACTAGACTTAATATTTTGCACTGAGCCTTTGAGGGAAAACCTTGGCTCAACATTGGAAATTCAGCCAGAACCATGGTCAGACCATCATCTGCTGAAGGCAAAAGTGAATATAGCCCCAACACCCCTCAAAATGGGAGGTCCAGTTAAAATGATTTGCCCACAAAGGCTCATAGACCCTCCCAGATTTCAAAATGCCCTGGGGGATTTTAGAATTCCAGACACGTGCTCCACAGAAGCTGCTGTAGGAGTGTGGACCCCAAAGCTCCTTGAAGCTATTGACACCATTGCTCCTTGTCAACCCCTCCGGCCCTTGGGACGGAAACCAGCACCATGTTTTACCATGGAGCTGGCTGATCTGAAGAAGGCTGGAAGATGTCTAGAAAGACACTGGCAAAAAACCCGCAGAGAAGCTGATGGAGCTTGCTACAGAACACACTGGAAGACCTATGAAGCAGAAGTGAAAGCGGCAAAGAAACATTATTTTTTGGCAACCATTGTGTCGGCTAGTTCACAACCCTCCCAACTGTTCAGGATATCCAAACACCTTCTAACCCCTAAATCTGAACCTTTACAGTCAATAGACAATTTTACAGAACAGACAATTAGCTGTGAGGTCTTTGCTAAGTTTTTTGGTAATAAAATAGATCTAGATGCTAGATGCAATGCAAACGAGATAGGAGAAATGCTTAATACACTGGCCTACATTTAGACTGCTTTGAACCAATTACATTGACAGACCTTAACAGGATCCTGGCTTCTATGAAAGCCACTACTTGTGTGCTTGATCCTTGCCCTTCTTGGTTGTTAAAATCAAGTAAAGATCACATAAGTGAACCACTGAGATCTATTGTAAATCAATCACTAACTCAGGGCACATTCCTCCGGCCACTTCTTACCTCAACACGGCTGACCTGGCCACCTGGATCCATGCTATGGTAACATCAAAACTTGACTATTGTAGTGCACCATACATTGGTCTCCCATCTAAGTTAACTAGGAGGCTCCAATTGGTGTAAAATGCTGCAACACGACTGTTAGCAAGAGCGAGCAGGAGCATGAACATCACTCCCATCCTGCAGTCACTCCATTGGCTACCTATCAGTTACCATGCTCAATTCAAGGTATTGGTTATTACATGCAAAGCTCTTTATGGCCTTGGCCCAGCATACCTATGAGATTGTCTCACTCCTTATGTCCCTCCACAGCAGCTTCGCTCATCTGAACAGGGTCTCCTGCAGGTGCCACCCTGCACATGGGTGAAATCAACAGCAGCCCACACAGGCTTTCTCTGAGGTGTCCCCCACCCTATGGAACGGTTTGCCTGAGGAGGTCAGGAGAGCCCCCACTCTCCTGGCTTTCCGCAAACGATGCAAAAACGAATTATTCAAAAAGGCTTTTTACTCATATTGGAGGGAAGTATAGGGAGGGGGTCTCAGATGCTTTGCTAATGAGTTAGGGACCATAGACTTCAGCACTATGTTGCCTTGCATATTATCTGTTGCTCGAATATGTACTCTTATACTACCTGTATTTCATGTTTATCTAATGTCAGTCCAAGAATTGATTATGTTCTGTTTCAGCAATTCTTGAACTCTGTACTGGATCCTTGCTAATGCTACGTCTTTGTAAAATCCTATGATAATGTTGTGGAAATGTCCTTAACACTGTATAGAAATGTCTTTGTTGCTGTATGGAAATGTTCCCAATACTGATTGTACTAATCTCACCCTATGTAACCCGCCTTGAGTCTCAGTGAGAAAGGTGAACTATAAATGACATAAATAAAAATAAATAAGAAGGGATTTGGAGGGGGAAACTGCACCAATAGGAAAGTAGGGGGATGGTGCCTGAGAGAAGGGATAAAAGGGCTCACCCACAGTCGGAGGAGTTCACTCCTAGGGAGCAGAGCTGAGGAGAGGCTGCTGCAGATGGAGGGGATCCCTCATCCAGAAGGGGGGAGACAGTTGGAATCCAGGAGATAGTTAAGAACAGTCTAGTTAGATGTGTTAGGGTGTGTTAGTTTGGTTATTCCCCAACCTTTACTATTCTCTTTAGTTTACAAAGTTTTGAACACCAGTTATTAATAAACCTTTTAAATAAAGTTCTTTATTATTCTGCCTGGGTCCTCACGTCTCGTTTGATCACATAATAAATCAAACCTACTAGGAAAGAGTAAAGAGAAGGGGTCGGTTGGGTGCTCTGGGTCCTTCCGAGGAAACCTATACCAGAGTGGTGGCAGCCTATAGAGAGCTTCCCTGGACCTCAGCCAGCTGTGATTACCCCCGTTCTAAAAAAAACCCCTGTATTTGTCATTCTCAGGGAGAGGGGGTGTGTGTGCATGTGCAGATATCTTTAAGTAGAAGGAAAGATCCCACAGTCCTTGGAAAATAACACGGGGGCTCAGAATGAAACTCTTTTCTAAAACCTGAGCTGCAGCTTTTTAACACTGCCATTGTGCTGCCCCAGGATCTTGGCAACAGAAAATACTGTACAGACCAATAAGGCTAAAAAGAAGGCTGCTTTCTTCCCTTTGGCCTGGGAGGATCTAAACAAGAGCAGAAAATGGGGTTGGAGGGCACAGACCTTGTGGGCATGCACCTTCTGAGCTCAGTGCACTTCCCAATCTAAGCTGTGATGAGGGCTGTCAATTGTTAGCTTAAAGGGTCACAATGGGAGAAGATCCAGAGGAGTTAGCCGTGTTAGTCTGTAGTAGCAAAATCAAAAAGAGTCCAGTAGCACCTTTAAGACTAACCAACTTTATTGTAGCATAAGCGTGATTCTCGAAAGCTTACGCTACAATAAAATTGGTTAGTCTTAATGGGAGAAGATGAATCTTGAAGAATACGCTTCCTTTGAGACCAGCTCTTCCTCTGGTTTCACCTGTGAAGATATCTTGAGGTCTCCCCTTTGTTGTCTATGCGAAGCCCTGGCAGAGTGCTTATATTGCACACCTACTATTTTGTAAGAAATCAGATGAGAAATAATTGGTGGGAGACTAAGGGGGAGTTGTTACTGGCTTTTTCTGTCACTCAAGGGAAGAGGTCTTTATTTGCCTGCCATGTTCTTGTTTGTCTCATTCACAATATTCCTGTTGAAAAGAGTGCATGTACTTGCATTATAGTTTTCCAAGTATATACATAAATCTTGGGAGTGGTGGGTGTATGGGGTGCAGTTGCTGTGGCATTTTCCTATATGTGATACCTACTTCTTTGACTGTATAGTGCAAGTTTCAAATGAAAAAAAAAATGAAATCATGCTCTCGAGTCTTAGTTGACTTATGGTGACCCTGGTGGGGTCTTCGTGGCAAGAGACTAACAGAAGTGGTTTGCTATTGCCTGCCTCTGCAACTCTCCCATCGAATTACTAACCAAGGCTGACCCTGCAGTCAGGGGAAATTCAGGACCCCTCTAGACAACAAGCTCAAAAATGAATAGAAAAAAAATCTGTTTGTTTTTAATTTTCATTCGTTTAGTATTAATTTTCATCAGTGTAGCTCTCTAGGGGGGACATTTTTCCCCTGGTTGTTTTTGCATGGGTGGTTTGGGCATTCCCCTTTTTTCCCTCACTGTCAAATAAGGAGTAGCCCAAATCTTAAAAGCTGCTTTTCCTTTATCCGAATTATTTCGCTTTTTAAAGGAAAGGCCTCAGCCCTGGAATAAACTATGAGTGAACAGTGTTACTAGCTCAAGTCTTATCACATATCCACCTAAATATGTCCCTAAAGCTTTTTAAGGTCTTTTGTTTGCCTGAAACATTTTTCCCTGGCATGTGGCCCTCAGGCACGTAGCTTTAATTACTTTCAAGGAGCAGGTGGGAGGTGGACAGCCATTGAAGACAGAGAGGGAAAGAATGGACCGCAGAAGTTGTGGGTCAGGGTCAAACGGGGTAGGGATGCAAGGAAGAGGCCTGGGGAGGGGGTTGGATTTGCGAGGGTCATAAAAATAAGTCCCAGCCAGGTAATGCACCATGATGTGTGAATTTCTAAATAAAGCATGGGGTTTGGGGGAAACCGATGCACGACTGACTTGTTGTAGAATTTGAAGCAACTGGGATATAATGCAAAATTTTCTCATCACAGCGGCCACATGTTGCAGCCTCTCACGTGTCCAGGGACCTGGAAACTCTGTGTGGGAGGCAGATGCAGGTTTCCCTCATTATAGCCTTGGGCTTCCTCATCCAGTTTTGTATGGAGGAAGCAAAACAAAAAAATATATATATCTTTGATCGTACATTCCCTGTGTGACTCACTGTAGCTTAACGCCTCCTCGGGCTGCCGGGTGGCACGTTGGGAAGCGTCACGTTGTAGTATTTGGGGAGTGGAAACGGACCTGAAGGTCATCCGATGGGACAGCTAGATGAGAAGTGGCCTTTGTTTTGGCCTGGCAGTCTTTACAGTAGTTCCTTGTGCCTGTATTTTGTCAGTGGTTTCTTATGAACCGAACTCACTTAGCATTGATTGATGACGCATTCAGCAGTTTCAGGTGTCGGAGGCTGCGGCTTCCTTTGATGGCAGTTCTTTTCCCTCTGAGCAACGGAGGTGAAGTTGACCTTGGAGCTTGTAGAGTCAGCTTTCCTTTCAAAGTCACTCTGGAAAATAGATTTGTAAGGCTGCTGTTTGGTGTTAACTTTTAATGTAACAAAGAGACACCAGGGGGCTTGAATGTTTCTGGCAGGGTCTTCCAGCCCACCTGCGTCTTTTCCGGTGAGAAACCAGGGTAGACCAGTAAGTTGGGCCCATATGCCCAACTTCCATTCATTAGTTAACAATAGCAATAATAATAAAGTGCTTATGCTGCTCCTCTAGACAGATTAGTGCCCCACTCAGAGCAGTGAACAAAGTCAGTGTTGTTGTTATTTCCAGAATGCGCTTCAGGAGCTGGAGCTGAGAGGAGTGGCTTACCCAAGGCCACCCACTGAGCTCATAGAAGTAGTGGGATTCGAACCAGCAGAGTGCTGATTTGCAACCCAACAATTTAACCAATATGCTAAAGCTGCTCTCTGTGTATTCTGCCTCTTCTTACGCTCAGTTGCTTGCTGCGCCCATGTATTTTTGCATGTTTACAAGTTGGACTTTCAGTAAAAACTGAACTAGACAGCACATTTGGCTTCTGCCTCTGGGACAGCTGAGACTTAACCTGCAAAAAGGAGCAGCCAACTTCAGTTTTCCAGGGGCAGTGAAGATAACTCTACTCATCAGATAGCTAAGCTTCTGTTTTGTAGTTTGTTGGGATGTTGTACAAGGTTACTTCCAGACTGCTGCTGCTTGCAGTGGCATTGTAAAGCAAAGATAAGACCTGGTATGTTAGGCTTAAAAAGAAGCTACCAGTCATGGTATTACGCACATAGCTGAGTAACTATTCTGCACTCTTTTTACAGTAATCACTAAAGCAATCACGAATCCTTCCTTTTAGATGGGATCCTTTTAGTTTAGATGGGTGAGGCAGGAGTGACCGTCTGCATTAGGTCAGCTTTCACTGTCATTGGAAACATCACAACTCGTAAATCAGGACGGCTTTTAAAATGCCATGTGACCCTGGAAGAGCTCAATCTGAATGGTGTTCTGGGAATGGGAAGGTGTGACTGTTTCGTTGTGCGTGTTTCACCTTCTGAAATTTCCCTTGTATTGGATGAGTAGAAACAAGGGCTATCTAAACAGAGAGGGGTGGGCATATACCATTCCTCCTCTTCATTTTTCATCCTGGATTCATACACTGGGCCCACTTACTTAATTTTGAGCCGAGAAAGAGCTCAGATGGTGCCTTTCAGTGGGCTATTATTGATAGGCCCAGCTGAAGATGAAAGATGAAGAATTCTTCTTTCCCCTCCAAAAGAGTCTGGGTTTGATTCCCCGCTCCTCCACTTGAAGCCAACCGGGTGACCTTGGGTCAGTCACAGTTTCTAGGAGCTCTCTCAACCCCACCCACCTCACAGGGTGTTTTGTTGTGGGGATAATAGTGACATACTTTGTTCATCTTCGTTCTTCTGTGCCTCCACACATCCCTCCCTCCTACCCCGCTGTGAATTCCAATGCACAAAAATATGAGGATTATAACAAAGAAATTGATATTTTAAAGGATATGGCTATGTGTGTTGGATAGCGGCGGCAAGGGAGAACTGAGGGAAGGGGCCATTTGTCGCGCCCCTCAGCGACCGTTTTCCTGCCTAAACGGTCACATGTCTTCCCAGTGACCAACGGCCCCTTCCCTCAGTTCTCCCTTGCCACCGCTATCCAACACACACAGCCATATCCTTTAACATATCAATTTCTTTGTTATAATTCTCATATTATTGTGCATTGGAATTCACAGCGGGGTAGGAGGGAGGGATGTGTGGAGGCACAGAAGAACGAAGATGAACAAAGTATGTCACTACCCCAAACCGCTCTGAGTGGGTGTTAAGTCATCCTGAAGGGCGGTATATAAATTGAATGTTGTTGTTGTTGTTGTTGTTATAAGCAAAGCATCTTCAGGCACCTTAGAAAGCTTACGTGTTGAACACCAGTTCCCTGTCCAGCTCTGCAATCTCCATGTAACTTCTTCCATCCAATTAGAAAGAAATAGAAAATGCTCACTGTCTTTGGTAACTGGTCAGTTTCAACTAAGCACTTGGAAATCAGAAAACCTGGATCAGTATGTAGTGCAGGTATCACAAATGGATTTGGGAGCCTACCATTCCCCACTCTGCAGTGAATCTCTGCTCTGTTGCCTTGGGCAAGCCGCCGTTCCTCAGACTAAGGCGATTTGGGGGTTAAATTAATTGCTTTGAGTTCCATCCAGGAGAGGCAGGATAGAAATATACTCAGAAAAAGAAATGTTTTTGGTCTTACGGCAGTAGATTAAATAAAGCTTGTAAATAGTTCCCTGCGACAAGGAAACATTACTTCCAAGCAAAAGGCATCTCTAAAACCTGTTCCATTTTTTTCTTCTTTTGTGGGGGGCTTCAAGTGTGATTAACTGCGGGCAAGCAGGCGGATGAAGGTTTCTTGTGAGCTTACTTTTGAGAATTTATCTGCAAGGCTGACTTAGCACAGAGCTCACAGCAGCAACCTCCTGTCCGGTGTTCTTCATCCTTCTATTTTTACTAAACAAGAATAAGTGATGTGATAGAAGATTTCTGCTAAGATTGATGGGGGCAGACAACAAAAAGCTGTTAGGAGGCTAAGCTTTTCGTTTTGGTCCAGGATCCCTCACTAAAATGGTTCTCTCTCTGTTTGTCTTGTCTGTGTTCCTAAAAACAGGTTGCAAAATCAAGGCCTTGAGAGCCAAGACAAATACGTACATCAAGACCCCTGTCCGTGGAGAAGAACCCATTTTTGTCGTCACTGGACGCAAAGAAGATGTAGCGATGGCCAAAAGGGAAATTCTTTCTGCTGCTGAACACTTCTCCATGATAAGAGCATCGCGTAACAAAAACGGCCCAGCTCTGGGGGGACTGTCCTGTAACCCCAACCTGCCAGGCCAAACCACAGTCCAGGTCAGGGTGCCTTACCGTGTTGTTGGGCTTGTGGTTGGCCCCAAAGGCGCTACGATCAAAAGAATCCAACAGCAGACTCATACTTACATAGTTACTCCCAGTAGAGACAAGGAGCCAGTCTTTGAAGTCACCGGCATGCCTGAAAACGTAGATCGAGCCCGTGAAGAGATAGAAATGCACATTGCCATGCGCACTGGAAACTACATTGAATTGAATGAAGAAAACGATTTTCATTACAACGGTACGGACGTGAGTTTTGAAGGAGGGAGCCTAGGATCCGCTTGGCTGGCTTCCAACCCAGTACCTCCTCCGAGCCGCACAAGGATGATTTCCAATTACAGAAACGACAGCTCCAGTTCTTTAGGAAGTGGCTCCACCGATTCCTATTTTGGAAGCAATAGGTTGGCTGACTTCAGCCCAACAAGCCCATTCAGCACAGGCAATTTTTGGTTTGGAGAAACGTTGCCTTCTGTAGGTGCAGAAGATCTTGTCGTTGATTCTCCTGCCTACGACTCCTTACCGACACCTTCTCAAACCATCTGGACACCTTTTGAACCTGTTAACTCGCTCTCCAGTTTTGGGAGTGATCCTGCTAGTAATGTGAAGGCTCCGCTGAGAGGGAGTCAACCATCCACTCCTCGTCTGTCGCCTACATTTCCCGAAACCCTCGAACATCCCCTGGCTAGGAGAGTAAGAAGCGACCCACCCAGTACAGTCAGCCAGGTTGGCCTTCCGATCTACATCCCTGCTTTTTCTAATGGTACCAACAGCTATTCTTCTTCCAACGGCGGTTCCACGTCTAGTTCCCCTCCGGAACTGAGACGGAAGCACGACTGCGTGATATGCTTTGAGAATGAAGTAATCGCTGCCCTGGTTCCGTGTGGCCACAACCTATTCTGCATGGAATGTGCCAACAAGATCTGTGAAAAGGAAACACCATCATGTCCAGTTTGCCAGACAGCTGTTACTCAGGCAATTCAGATTCACTCTTAAATATATAGAGATATTATATATGGACTTTTAAAACTCTTAATGGCTTGGATGTAATGGTACCCCCTAAGTAAACTTATAATGAATTCAGACTGTTATTGGGCTTTCTTGGGGTTAGGCTAACGTTCTTTGTGAGGCATGTGCTCTTTTTGTTGTCGTTTAAAAAAAAGGCTTGTGCAGTTAACACTACACCTAGCCAATCTTTGTCCGTTTTGGTTCCAGCTGTGGCGCCTTGTGGCAGAATTTTGACTGGGAACGAAGCTGTGATGTGTTAGGAGTGATGGGAACTCAAATCAGTTTTGGAACAGGATAAAACACAAAATGCTCATGTGCTTTCCAGATCGTCTTGACTATGTGTCGGTGACAACATTCATGAAGGCGCGAAGCCTTGTACGGCCCTGAATTGTCAGTTGAGGGGGAGGGTGAAAAGGTTTATCAATGTATCAGACACACTTCCAATGCTGCCTTCTTTACACTGCCAGTTTTTCAAAACAGGTTTGGGGGCAACTTTTTCCCCTCTTTACAGCATGGGCTTCTCTTATCCAATGTTGCCAATAATTGTATGATGCACAAATCCGATGTCCTGGCATTTGGATGAGTCATATAGTGGTAATTTTTTTTTTAATTAATGAAATCATTGTTGGGGGGGGGGAGGTCAGAGGAGGCAAATGGTATGAATTGACCACCTTCTCATCCAATATGCAAATTAAAGAGAATCAGGAATGTGTGGGTCTTTCACTGCTGAATTGTGAGAAAGTCGGCCTCGCTTTGAACATCTCTGCTGATCACGCCTGCCTGCCCCGAGTTCTCCTACCAGCAAGGGCTTTACTTCCCAATACATTTGAAGCAGAGGAGCATGTCTTTTCAAGCACACTTCTGTGCATGGACAGATGGGCTTCCTCTCTTGAAACGATTGGAACTTCCTTTGTGCACCCAGCACCCCATGTGCACATTGGAGCACGCATGGGATCCTGAATTTGGGCGAGTGTTGCTAAGGACTGTAGCACTGCCATCCTGAGTGCAGTCTGCTCAGCTCCCCTTCTCCCCCGGCATTTGTTGGGGTGTGTGCATGAGGCGGGGAGAGAACCGCAGTAGGTCGAGGGCTTCGGTTAGTGCCGAGAGCGAGAATTGCTTACATTCCACTGGCTCGTTTGATCAAGCTGTTCTTAAATTAACTATTTTAGAGAATGTGTTGGGAAAATGTGAATCAATTTTATGTTTCCTCTGTTAACTTGCACATTATGTGAAACGCATTTTGTTTTTAGTAACGTAAGGGGGGAAAAAAGAACTCTCATCCACATCTTTGTATCATTCGTGGAAGCAGTTGGGTTTGTGGTCCCAAAAAGCAGTTTATCTCATTTCAAGACAACCCTTCTCTGTTTCAAGGAGCTTCCCCCAGGCCCTTGTTTTTCTTTACATTTCAACCTGTGGATGTTTCTTTCCTCTTTATCCTCAGAATGTTCCCAAATCTGTGCTGGCGTTTGAAAAAAAGAACACTCAGAAGTTCTGGTGGATTTCTTTATTTTTTTAACTTTATTTTTTTTTTGAGCAATATTTTCCCAAGTTGAAACAAATATTTTTGTTTTCTCAGTATAAGCGAATTCTACATGTATTGAACTAGAAAATATACAGAAATCTTTATTTTTTATTTCCACTTGAAAGAGTTACATTTCGTATAAAAAGTTTACAGATAACGGTTTTTATTTTATGATTTTTTTTTCAGTATAAAGGTTGCCTTGATGGCATATTATTATATTATTATTATTATTATGAGATGCATAACTTTAACGCTAACAGCTTGTAGGATAGTTTAAATGTCAGTATTGAAACCTGAATCTCATTAGCTGCAGTCTTGTAGATACGAACCATCTCGTTCACGGAGCATGTAATTTTGTAATCTATTGCGTTGTACACTGCAACTACTAAGCCAAGGAGTCTACAGACATTGGGTGCGTGTACTGTTTTCTATAAACCACAGACTCAAGAATGACACAGCTCTCGATATAGTTTAGTATTTGCTAATTTTACTACACTCTTTTTTGTTATGTATATGTAGGGAGGTCATAGGGATTATAAATTCAATTTGAGTAAAGTTTAAAAAAAACCATATATATTTTATGATAAAGGGCCTTTAACTTATGGTGGCCAAAGCACTGATATTATATATTTGCTGTAAAGAGAATTATAAGAGTTTTATTTTTCTGATATTAAAAGTTACTTAATAAAGACTTGTTTCCATTAACTTGAATGTTTTTCTTGACTTTGCTGCCTTCGTGGTCTTCAAGCCACTCAGGGTGTTGACTAGAGCCTGGGCCTTTTCTGCTACATCCCCCCATATTGTGGAATGGGCTCCCAGTAAAAAGGGGGAGGGGAGCCCTTTCATTAGGAAACACTCGGGAGGCATTTGCAAGACTTGTTTGCTTGGCAGAAGTTTTGATGGGATGTGAACAATAAGACATCTTCGGGGGAGGTAGGTAAAGGTAGTCCCCTGTGCGAGTCATTACTGACCCATGGGGGGGACGTCGCATCACGACGTTTTCTTGGCAGACTTTTTGTTACGGGGTGGTTTGTCATTGCCTTCCCCCGTCATCTACACTTTGCCTCCAGGAAACTGGGTACTCTTTTTACTGACCTCGGAAGGACGGAAGGCTGAGTCAACCTTGAGCCAGCTACCTGAACCCGGCTTCCGCCAGGATCGAACTCGGGTCATGAGCAGAGCTTGGGCTGCGGTACTGCCACTTACCACTCTGCACCACGGGGGAGGTATTTGGGGTTTATATTAGGTTTTAATCTGTAATGTTTAAATAGTTCCTTGTAAACACCTTGAGCCAAAAGGAAAAAGCAGAGTAAAAATATTGTAAAGAAATAAATAAGCTTTTTTGCTCTTTACAAACAGTTGTTATGTAAGGAACTGCTTAAAGTCTACATGAGACATCTTACATGGGGAAGCTGAAGTGTAGGGAGACACAATGTTAGCAGGGAAGCATAGTTTAAAAAGACAGAGCAGAAGGCTCTGTCCATTTCACCTCTCTACACAAGGGTAGTTTAAAAAGACACAGTCTGCCCTGATGGCTCCTCAGAGAGCTGGTTTATTTCATCTTAGCCTCCCTTAAGGGGAGAGGAAATTGACAGAGCCTTTGGAGAAGTGAAGATGAAATTAACAAACCGTCGGAGGAGTCATCTCCCAGGCTCTGTCTTTTAAACTACCCTGGTGTAGAGAGGTGAAATTTAAATTACGCTTCCTGGTTAAGATGATGATGATAATAACATTCGATTTATATACCGCCCTTCAGGACAACAATGCGCGCTCAGAGCAATGACAAGTATGTCATTATTATCCCCACAGCAATAATCACCCTGTGAGGTGGGTGGGGCTGAGAGAGCTGTGACTGACCCAAGGTCACCCAGCTGGCTTCAAGTGGAGGAGTGGGGAATCAAACCCAGCTCTCCAGATTAGAGTCCCATGCTCTTAACCACTACACCAAACTGGCTCTGGACTGTCTCTCCCTACACTTGAGAGCATCTCCGTACAAGATGTCTTGTGTAGAGAGACTCTTGAGTCTTAAAACTGCACAAATGGGATCCTGCACCCCCAAAACAGCTGGGCTGTGGCCCCAAAGAAGACAATTCAAAAACAAAAGAGGAAGAGACATGAGCAACAAGATGAATGGGGAGAAACTGAAATGATTTGGAGTTTGGCTACTGGTAGGAAACTGAATAAAAGGAGGACTTGGCGGAGGAATTTGGAAAGGGAAGTGATAGGCAAGGGGAAGTGGAGGGAGCTCCACACACAGTAGGTAGTAAAGGAGGGAGGGCAGAGCCCTGGGGGATGATATAGTCAGGGTACGGAAGGTTCCCCTGTGTGGGAAAGCAGGTCTGCAAGTTCAGGTGGGATGCGGGCAGTGGCCAGTTCTGAAGGTACGGGCAAGGAGTTTGTGCTGGCTGTTGAAGGGGCTGGGAAGCCAGTGACGCTGGAGAGGTATCAAGTGGTCTAATGGGCAAGAGAAAGGAATTTGGGCAGCAGGGTTTTGGAGCAGGGTGTGAAAATGTCCGAAACAGTTGGCTGTAGTCAAGGAGGGTGGTGCATGAAGCAGTGTTTTAGCAAAGGGTAAGCAGAGCAACAGGTGGGTTCTTGCAACAAAGAGCAATGGTGTGACTTACAACACACTACTGGATGTGGGGAGGAAAGAAGAGGAAGGAATCGAAGAAAGCCAGCATTTCCCCTCTGGGTGGCTGGTGATGTCTGTCTAGTGCACTCTTGCCCTGCCTTTCATTCATGGAGTCCAGGGCTGTGTACATAGTTCTTCTCAATTTATCCTCACAGCAACCCTGTAAGATAGGTGATGACGAGTGTGTGACAGGCCCAAAATCACCCAGAGACTTTCCTGCCAGAATGGGCATTTGAAGTTGGCCCTCCCTGCTCTAGACCAACATCAACTACACCATACCAGCTAGCTACAGAGTAGATACTTCACAGTACGGAGAGAGTGATCAAGGAGAAGAGAGCTGGGGAGACAACATGGGCCTTTGGTCGTGTTGAGGTTGAGAGGATGATGAAAAACCCAGCTAGACCTAACTCAGAGCGGCAGGTGAAGATGTGGGTCAAGATGGGAAGGGTGGAGGTTTATGAAGTGAAATTGTCAACAGCACAAGTTTGCTCGAAAGGAAAGAACCCTCTTTTGCTGACTCCAAAAGACATTTTTTTGTTGTTGCTTATGATTTTGTTCCTACATTATCTGGGATGTTTCATGTATCCCATGCAAGTACCATACCAGTAAATAAGTCTTGATTAATATTGTCCAGTTCTGTTTTCCATGTGTTAAGAATTTCCAGTCTTTTGGGGAGATGCTGTGGTTTTTCTTAAAGTTTGTTTTCTTACTGTCAGCTCTGTGACAAATAGTACAGGCTGTGCATTCTTTCCCAGATGTGCCTCAAAGAAGAAGAGGAGGGGAAAGAGGGTTACATACAACATTATAATCTGGTTCACACCAAAATGGATGGGTCTTTAACACTTGTAGGATTGTAGGTTGATATTCAGCAGGACTGGATGCAGTGTCCTACAAACCTAGTTTTCTGCATATTGAAAACTAGGAATCGAATCATAGAGTTGGACCATCTAGTCCACCCCCCTGCCAAATGCAGGAACAGCCTAAAGCATCCCTGACAAGTATTTGTCTAGCCACCCCTTGAAGATTGCCGATGAGGGGGACTGAACTAACCTTAATATGAAGAAGTGTTTCCTAATGTTCAGCGGAAACCTTCCCTCCTGTAGTTTAAACCCATTTTTTCAAATCCTATCCTCTGCTGCTAAACAGGAACGGCTCTCTTCCCTCCTCTAAGTGACAGCCTTTCAAATACTTAAAGAGAGGAATCATGGCTCCCCACAACCGCCTCCAAAAATGAACATTGCTAGGTCCCTCTGTCGTTAAGAGTTTGGTCACCGGGCCCCTGATCATCCTGGCTGCTCTTCTCTGCACCCGTTCCAATTTGTCCACATCCTTTTTGAAGTGAGGCCTCCAGAACTGCACACAATACTCCAGGTGGGGCCTGATCCATGCAGTATATCGTACGACAATGACATCCTGTTATTTGGATGTTATGCTTTTGTTATAATACATCCCAAGATTGCGTTTGCCCTTTTTGCTGCTGCATCTCATTGACTGCTCATATTTAACTTCCAAATGTATCCCAAGATCTTGTTCACACACACTGCTACCCATAAGTGTATTCCTCATTGAGTATGCATGCTTTGCATTTTTGGTACCCAGGTGGAGAACGTGGCACGTCTCCATAATAATACAAGGTGCATATATACTGTTCTTCTATACAGATTAGTGGCTACCCAAGGCCACCTGCTGAACTGGCTGTGGTGGGATGCAAACAAGAAGAGTACAGATTCATAGCCACTGTGCTACAGAAGTGGTTGATCCAATGGAGAAAATGTTTTCGTGGTGCAGCAGGCTCCATCAAGTAGAAATGTCATTCCCATTTTCCAGATGGAAAAACTGAGGCTGCAAGTGTTAATAACTGTGCTTATATCCCACTCTTCTAGACAGATTAGTGCCCCACCCTGAGCGGTGAACAAGTTGTTATTATCTCCACAATGCAGCTGGGGAGCTGGGGCTGAGAGGAGTGGCTTACTCAAACCTACTGAGTTCATGGCAGGAGTGGGATTTGAACCAGTAAAGGGCTGATTCGCAGCCAAACCACTTAACCACTGCTACAGCAGCTCTCAACTGCTGCATGACTCTACTTGGGTGATCTGGGATTGGAACTTAGCTCTTCCAGGTCCAACTCTAGGCTATTATACCCTTCAGCCAAACAAGGATGCTTCAAGTCAATGAAATTACCACCTGCACAAGGGGTTTCTCAGGCCGCTTCACTTGTTTGCCTTCACAGCTTATGCATTTCAGACTTTCGCTTTTCTACCGCAAGAATGCAGGAAAACCTCTGGGTCATTTCTGTACAAAGTCCCTTTCCTAACTGGCTTTTTCTCAAAAGCGTGAAAGAAGGGGAAAATTCTCAGATTCACAGCATGCTTTCTCACATGGCTGGCAAGCTGGTTTAAAATCTCTGCAGAACTGACCGTTACAGGCACCTACTAAATAGCTTGCTCAGTAGCTGATAGCCTAACACAGTTTCCCTGACCCTCTTAAAGCATGCCAGCTGCTGCGGCCCTACAAGGGAAGCATTGTTTAGAAAGCCTAATTATACTTCACCAATTTTTCCCCCTCCCTGCGTATGTGCTTTCCTCCTTCAACTGCCCTGCCGTAGATGAGTGAAGCATTTCACAGGGCTCGGCAATGGCTTTTTTGTAGTCCTGTTCTTAACCAAGTTGGGTTCCATAAAACATCTACTTAGTGATTGCAGCATCTTTTAGAGTATGAAATCCCAGTATTCAAAAACTGTAATTTAGCAATGAGTTATCTTTTCTTGGAGGTCTAGGAAGTGGATATGAAGTTGGATTTAGGTCCTCGTGGATATTAAAATTGCTAACTCTCAGTCCATGCTTTTATCCATGTGCATTAGGATTAACCATAAGGATTTGTATCCTGTGTTGGATTCGACCGGTGATGTGGTCTCCTTTGACCACACCAAATCTCTGTTCAGAGAACCAGTGTGATGTAGTGGTTAGAGTATTGGACTAGGATCTGGAGGAACCCAGGTTTGAGAGCCAGTTTGGTGTAGTGGTTGAGCGCAGGACAATTTGGAGAGCCGGGTTTGATTCCCCACTCCTCCGCTTGAAGCCAGCTGGGTGACCTTGGGCTAGTCACAGCTCTCTCAGAGCTCTCTCAGCCCCACCCACCTCACAGGTGGTTTGTTGTGAGAATAATAATGACATACTTTGTGGGCATTAAGTTGTCCTGAAGGGCAGTATATAATCGAATGTTGTTGTTACCATCGTCACCATCATCATCATCATTATGCCTACTTTGCCTTTTCAGATTCTCACATTGGGGAGAAAGATGAAATATGAATTAAGGAAACGTTCTAGGGACCTGCCAGATCAAAAACTATGTGGGGTGGGCTGTATTAAAGAGAAGAAAAGGATGTGATGGAGCCGTAAGATGGCTCGAACCACCACCACCACCACCCCGGCCTTTGCTTTCTGCCAAAGGAGACGTGTGTGTGTGTGTGTGTGTGTGTCTCCTTTTTATACTTTCCTGAGAAGAAAACTTTTCTGTACCAAAAAAAGGCATGAAACCTAGGACTGGGAAGTCATATTCAACCGATCCACCTGCTTCTCACGTCTTCCTCTGTTGGGAGGTGGTGTGTGCGTTATGTGCTCTCAAGACACTTCTGACCTATGGCAACCCTATGAATGAAAAACCTCCCAAACGTCCTATCGTTAATAGAATGGCTCAGATCTTGCAAACTGGTGGACGTGGCTTCTTCATGCTGGGTCATCCTCTTTTCCTACTGCCTTCAACTTTCCCTAGTATATTGACTTTTCCAGTGAGTCATCTTCTCATAATATGACCAAAGTATGATAGCCTCAGCTTCATCTTTTTAGCTTCTAGGGAGAAATCAGGCTCGATCTAGAACCCACTTTGTCTTTTTGGCAATCCGCAGTCTCCACAAAACGCTCCTCCGGCACTGCATTTCAAATGAACCAATTTTCTTCACTGTCCAGCTTTGCAGTGTACACAGAATGCAGAGTATCAATTGCAAACATCTTCCATCTTTTCTGCTGCAAAAAAACAGTAGCATCAGCTGTCCATGGAGCAGAAGGCCTGTTGCATTTCTGCGTGAGTCACGGCTTCCCCCTGGAGGAGGCCGAGCTCTGGGCAAGAACTTCTGTTAAGGCTCCAAAGATGAGCCAAGTCATTTTGGTGACTAAGGCAGAAAACCTGAACAGTTGAGCCCATGGTGGAAAAAATAGACCAAACTAATTGGCATGTGCTTTCCTTTAAAAGGACTAATGGTAGGGCAGGCCCTGCGTGGTTCATTTCCATCCGATTCTTGGAGGGGGTGGTGGAAATCATGCCTCCAGGTTCCTAGAGCTCGAAGAGGCAGGGAAACATGGCAGAGGAAGTGGCTCCTCAATCCCTTTCTGCTGATTAGGGAGTGATTTGAACATTAATTTGATTCTGTTTATGTAGTATTAAATATTGGGTTTTATCTTTCTTTCCCCCTTATGTGGATTGAATGGCAAAGTGGTTCTGAAACTCTGGGGAGCTCTTGAGGAATAGCAGGTCCCAGCTTGGACAGGTTAAAAGGTCCTTCCTCAAATTCTGCATCAATGCCTTTGCATTTTCCAGAGTGACTTACAACTCAAATTCTAATTACAAAAGATATTTCAAAATCCTATACAAGCACCCCATTAAGATCAGAACCAATTTATCAGTATGTTCCCTGTAGCTAAAGATTAGGAAAATATACCCCAGACAGAAAGAAATCATTCAAAAGCTTTAAACGACTTGGTCTAGGTACCAATTAAAGCAGGGTCGGAGGTTCCTGGCCACTGCAGAGAATGCCCCATGGCTAGCGCCTATTACTTCTTGAGGCAAAGATGTGGATTCTATTTTATGTGATGGTCAAGTTCAAGCTGAGCCTTTACCCTCTGCTCCTCTTCCCCCTGCCCCACCAAACAAACGCTGCAGGCTTGCCTGCCTGCCAGCACATACAGGCAAAAATGTTTGTTTCTGTGCCCAACAGGCCCAGCCCAGGTAACAAAACAGCTTAGGCAAATAAGGTCCACATTTCCATAAAATTAAGAAAACCCACCCAACAGCTGTGGGACGGTGCAATGATTGGCGGAAATGCTAATTGTGACCATCTCGTTCTGCAGAAACATGAGCTAGCTGTCCTGGATGGATGGTGTCAGACACTTAAATGAGTCACTCTCTTCTTCACTCCTGATCTCTGGGGAACTGAAACCAGACAGCCAGGTACCAGAATAATGGCCCAATTTGCATTCTTGAGACACACTGTTAATTAGGCCAGTTAGTTTGGCTTAAGTAATGTTACAGCATTCACTAGGTCCTCAGGCACAGACTTTAAATTCTGGTACCTGCGCTGCCAAGTGCAGAGTCCACATCAAACTGCAACCACCATATATGTTGCTCACTTAAATGTATGGTTTATTGTGAGTTTCTGTTAAGATAAAGCTCTAAACATAGTAAGTATGGTTAAGTTACCACCAAGCTAAGCTGTGACATTCAGTCCAGTGTTCTGGACTGCAATTTAGTAGGGTTGTCTCTTGAGAAATGTTGTTTCCAATCTGCGTTAGACTAGAATCTGAGGGACCCAAGTTCAAATCTCCACTCAGGCATGAAGTCAGCTGGGTGACTTTGGGCCAATTATTTTCCTTAGACTAACCCACTTTTTCATTTTGGACTGTTTCATCATAGGGTTTAGTGAAGAAAGCTGACAGGAAGAAAATTGATTCATTTGAAATGTGGTGCTTGAGGAGAGTTTTGCACATATAGCCAAAAAGGCAAATAAGTGGGTACTAGATCAAATCAAGCCAGAATTCTCCCTAGAAGCTAAAATGACAAAACTGAGGCTATCGTACTTTGGTCACATTATGAGAAGACAAGATTCTCTGGAAAAGTCAATAACGCTAGGAAAAGTGGAAGGTGGTAGGAAAAGAGGAAAACCTAAAACAAGATGTCTTGACTCAATAAAAGAAGCCACATCCTCTAGTTTGCAGGATCTGAGCAAGTCTGTTAATGATAGATGTTTTGGAGGTCTTTCATTCATAGGGTCACCGTAGGTCAGAAGCGACTTGGTGGCACATAATACACACTCAACCAAGCTTGCAGGGCTGTTGTGTGGATAAAATATGGGAGAAGCATGTACATCGCCCTGCCTTCCTCTGAGGAAGGTTAGAATAAAACTATACTAGATAAATTACTATTCTAGGGGGCAATGGTTTATCTGGGAGTACCCTAGTTCACTGGGCACCCTCTTAAGTCTTCTATACAGGCACATCATCTTTTACACACCATGGTGTTCTCAGTACGTTTCCTGCTGGGATTATAACCGGTGTTAAATATGACTACATACGAGTCAGCCAGCCTGGGTCTCTTTTTAGGGAGTGGCTCTTGCCCTTCTAGGGCCCATGAGGTACAGTTCCCTCAAAGGAAGTTCACTGATGACTCAACTGACCAACTAATAAAGTGATCCAAAGAAAAATATGGTTCTGTTGCAACATCTGGCAACAGTGCTTGCTTTTGTGATGGATAAAGTGGCTGGGTTTCAGGTCACACAAATCCAAAGGAAAGTAGGTGGGTTGACTCCTAAAGGAACAGGACGGGGAGTACAGTCATCAAGTTTGCACAGACCCAGAGTATTCAATCCCATTTACTCCCAGCCATACAGCGGTGACCTGAGGTAAAAGCATCACCTTTCCCCCTTGCAGCAAGACAGATCGTATTTTATAATAACACATAGGGCATGCCTGCACTGAACCCATTTATGCTGCAGTAAAGCCTCTGGTTCTGATTGGCTGAGCTACTGTGATGTCATGGAACATTCAGGTCGGGATCCCCAACTTTAGTCAGTCCTGTTAGCACTGTTAGAATTTTAAGGAAGGACAGTGAGTACCACCTCAAAATGGCTGCCTTAGGGGCTGGGACCAATTACTAAACTTTGGGGAAATGGCATGCCAAGAGTCCTTCTGAAGCGCTTGTAAGAAAGTAGAAAAAGCCAGGACTGACTTTTGTGGGGAAAGTAAGTGGACACCATGTAGGGGATTACAGGTTTAACGGGAAAGTAGCTGGGATTTAAAACTGAGGCCTGGGAAGAGATGTTGGCCATACAAAAGCTGAGTACCAGGGAGGCCCAAGGCAAGAAGACTGAAAGGGGGCAGAGTAGGAAGAGAGACAGGGTAGTGCAGTGGTTAGAGCCACAGAGGCTCTAACCTTGTTGTGAGGATAAAAATAAGAGAATGTTGCAAAGCCACTCCTCAACTGGAGAAAAGTAGGATATAAACAAAATTTTTAAAAATAAGAGTATGTAACCTACAAGAAGGGTGATTGGAGTAAAGCTTGAGAGGAAATGGGACACCAGAGGAAGTTTATAATTCTAAAGTGTATACAATGGGGGTAGGGTACAAGACATTAGAGGAAGCTGGTCCAGAAGCCAGGCCAGGAGGTTCTAATCCTTGAGCGTCTCCGACGTGATCGGTTCATGGCTTTCATATCTACCTCGCATGGAATACAGGCAGTCAAGTCCACAATCTCAGGAACATGCAAAGCAATGAGTTGGGTGGAAAAATGCCCTCGGTGTTCAGAGCGACTGAAGGGCCCAGGTTCTATTATGACCCAAGGAAAGGCTTCTTTCTTCTTCAGCACAGCATGAAAACACGCTTTCCAATAGGCGTTTCCTCTAAAGGTAGAGCAGTGGGGACACCTAGTGGTTACTTGTAATAAGCCACAGTGACTGCAAATGGAAAATAAAAGTTAAAACCAACCTGGCTGGCCTTCACTTGCAGCAGAAGCCAGGAAGAGGCTCAATCCAACCTCCATGTGTTTTGGAGGAAATGGCCTGCTCCTTACAGAGAGCGCACGGCAGCAGAGTCTTCTTTCAGGCATGAACCGAAGCTTGGACTATGTGCCAGCCCTTGTTGATGACTGTCAATCTCAGTGGAGCTCAGGTCACTGGCTAAGAGGCACGCGCACACACCCTAGGACCTCCTACAGTGTGACCTGGCGTTACACCTAGGAAAGCCCATTCAGCTGCTCTGGTTGTCAAAACTCTCTTGCAATGCTCCCCTACGTCTGAAAAGCTTCTGTTGCGGACTGAAGCTCAACAACAGTCTGCATTCTCTTGTACTGAACTGTGGTCATCAGAACCACTGGTCTACTAAACCCACTGAGGAGGAAGAGCGCGTGGGTTTCAGAACACCAATCACCTGCAGGAACCACAAAGCACCGAATGCTCTTTAGGAAGACTCATGGCCATACTTCGCACGTTGAAGCTATTCTTCATTGTGGCATATAAAGCCACGAAGGCTGTCACCCAGTTAAAGAAACCCAAGTTTATTCCCTGCATGAGTTTTAATTGATTAACCAATTACATCTACATCTATTTGCATATGGAATCAGTTGTGAAGGAAACAGGCAGGGTTTATGATACCCCAACCTCACAGCAGGCACCAGCTGAGAGGCGGCATTTCCTCCTGTGGGTGAAAAGGAATGCTTCCTCCGCAGAGGGCAGCCTCCATCTCATTTCTTAATTTAAAAATGTGCTGTCTACATCGTCGAGCTACAGAGCAGACAGAGTACCCTCTTCCCTGGACACCTGTAGCAAATGGCAGTTCTTGGAGGCCATCTCAGCCACTGTACTGACGCGCTACAATCGTGCAAGAAAAGGCCACAGACAGTATGAAGGTAACGTACTGCCCTGGAAAAAATAGGCCACTGAAGTTTTTCATGGCATGGAAGTAAACATCCCCCAGTAAATAACACCCCACTAAGCCTCTTATTAAAAAGGGATGGTATTTTTCTCCAGGCCTCTTGGCAGTCCTAAGACACTACAAAATCAAGGAGATTGTGTAAGAACACCTCTGTCGCTTCCTGAAGAGCATTTGAGAGCACACTGACTCACAACTCCAGGCGAAGGGATTCCAAGAATACAAAACTATTTAAGAAGACCCAAGTCCATTAAATTTCAATCCGAGTTTTGAGAATTTTACTGGTAGTTTTTATTAACTAGAGAAAGCATAATATTGCGCCTCTCGTACAGCCAATACATTTGCAACTTCTACTTGAAATTCTCTATACAAAGTCAAAATGCAAATTTATAAGACCATTGATGGCGTAAGAGCTTAAAATAACCACGAGGTATAAAAAACAAATTTGCCATCTTGCCCTGAGTAGAAATACTGAACAGATAGGAAATCTGGATTCTCAGTGATACAACTGTAAGCATGATTTCCAGGACTTAAGATGGCACTCCATGTTCAGTAATGCGCACGCACATACACACACACACATTCATGCTATCTCGACTGCTCTTCGCTGTACTGAAAACCAGCTGGGAATAGTGACAAAAAGACACTTCTGTTATTAAACATTCGTTAGGTAATTTATGGGCAAGCCTCTTTTGAATTATTACATGTTGCATTTAAATTGAGTACCAGCTTTGAAGCCCATTCCTTTTAGTGTATTTTTTTTTAAAAAACGAGTATGCTTCCATAAATATTTTACATAGAAGAGTCTCCCACGAGACTTGCGCCTCTGCGCTACGCCATCCCTTTAGAATAATCAACATGATTTTGCTCATGGGAGGTGGACTCAATGAGAGGCAGGCTGAAACTGTGCAAGTGGTCATCTGTCTTCAGCCTTCCCCCGCATGCCTAAGGATCGTTGAACTCAACACCAGGCCTCAGCAAGAATTCTGGCGAAGTCCATCGATGGGGACACTGCAGGGACAGCCATACAAGTGACCCCCCCACCCCCCCACAGCCTCCCCTCAAGTACACTGTAAAGGAGTGAACTGGTTCAAATGACTGCAGGTTCAGACTCTTTCTGCTAAGTGCAAGGTGGCAAAGACATCTTTCTCTTTAAAACCTGGTTAAGAGATTAAGCAGAACGGAAGTGAAATATACCTTCCGGTTATAAACGAAATCGTATTTTACAATCCACCATCCTCCACTAACGCTGGTTCGCCGCAGCCAGGCCTCAGTCCAGAGGCTGTGGATCTGCGATAGGCATGGTATGAAGGACTTCATCGAGGAGCTGAAGGGCGCGGTGCAGGTGGATTTCGATCCAGCACGGCGTCTCTTTAATGCTCTGCCTCGGATAATCGGGACCCCACCCCTTGACGAAGCTCATCCGGAGTATGCACAAACGGCGAAGGTCATCCACACCGATCCCAGCAGCAGCCGACAAACCTAGAAGAGAAACAACGGGCGTTATCGCGTGGCTGGCTTTCAAGTGGTGGGAGGCTATCAAGAGCCTGCACGCCTAACCAGCTCCAAGTGCGCTCTGGGCTCCAGCCTCCACCACATACTTGTTATCAACCCAGACTCCTGTAAAGATTTTTATCAGACACTCTTGCCCGACAGTTTACAGTGTTTATCTGTGTAGTTCCCATTATTTCTTCACAGGTCATCTTTCTCACTGAGACTAAGGACAGATTACACAATGCAAGACAATGAAGTCAAACAGAATGAGACATCCAACAAACAATGCCATAGGACTAGGATCACAAAAGTTAAAAACAATGCCCCCCCCAAAGTGATATGGCATAAACACTTTTAAAAAACCAAATAAAAAAAGTAGAGAACTGTGCAGTAATAGCAAAATAATACAAACAGTGGAAGACTACAATCTAGTTTTCTTGGAAAGCTTCAAGAAGAACTCTCATAGACTATCTTCCAGAAATCAAGAGCCTTTCACCAGATTTTAGTAACAGGTCCTAGCAATACTTATCGACCCGGCTCCCATCTTGCAGAGACGTTTCTTGGAAGCAACTTCTAGCTAGAAAAATATAATTGAGCCAAAGCAGCAGGAGGTAATTCAGGGTATGCTTTAAGAACTGCTGCACCTTCTACATTCTGGAGTTCTCCAAATGCTTTCACGCGGAAGAAAGCAGCACGCATGGTTCATGCATATACATCCTGATTAAGATATTCCTAATCTTCAAGAAAGCCTGTCACTTTCCTTCGGAATTCCTCTGCTCTTTCGCCTGGGCAGGACCCTCAATTCAACGTGAATCTGTTTTAGGTCTAATCTGGTAGATGCCCATCATTGCCTCCCAGTCTGGCACAGCCATCAGCTGAGTCCGAGGCAAATTCCGGAGGTGCCGGGGTCTGGCCAAGTACAATCCCACCCCCCCATACACACACTTTCATTTGCCAACACACCAACGTCTTCACAAGTAGACACTTTCAGCCCTTAGGCCAAAAAGGTTGCCTACCTCTACCACGGACTAACATGGTCTTGTCTCGCTGAATTTCACTTTTTCCCAGGAACTATTTTTTTTTTTAAAGATACGCAGGAGAACAGCAGATGATCAATTTCATGGACCACTTACTAATGGCAGGAGCGATTCCCCCTACTGATCCTGGCCCAGGGATGTTTCCGGCAACTGCAGCCGCCTGAGCCGCTGCAGCCGCCTGTGCTGTGGCCGCCTGCTGCTGCATCTGGCGATGACACTGGCGTAAATCAAACACCTTTCGAAATTTAAAAAAAGAGAAGTGGTTATTGCAGGATTAAAGAAACCAAAACACTGACCAGACCAACCCCCCCATCAAGCCAAACTACAGTATGGGGAGAACAAAAAACCTGGAAGAGAGAGACCGTGTGGCTCAACAGATTACAGAAACCTTCCCTGTTATTTCATGGACTTAAACTGTCTACTTCTTCCCACCATTTTGTAGCTGCTTCTACGAGTGCAAACTGATCCACACCCGGAACCATTCAAAGTGAGAAGCAGCTCTAAGTAGGGACTAATTTGATTAAGTGGAGCAGGGAGAAGGACTGCTTAACCCTCTACTCCCCACCACCCACAAGTTTACCTTGTTTAAACCAATTCCCCTCCCCCCCCCCCTGAAATCGCTATTATCTCAATCAGGATAAAGAAAACAGGTATCTTTTCTTCTCCAGCAAAACTTGTACCACCTTTGGAAGAGACTTAGATCAGGAATACATCAGAGTATCTCCTTAAACTGAACTTTAAGGGGTGGGGGGATACTAACACATCTTCTACACCTCAAGATTCAGATGCCCCTGGTATCCAAAAGACAATGACTAGGATCCGAGCAACAGTCCCTGTCAAGCCTGCCATGTGGCAGCTGTTTGTATACTGCATGGTGAACGCAGCCTAATGAGCTTTTCTGCAGCTGCTCACCTAAATAATATGGTCCAAAAGCAGAGGCTACAGATGTCTGCCTCCCTACATTGTTTCACTTAAGTAGCTACCGCATGGCTCCTAGCCGGCATTCTGCCCTCCACACTGACCATTTTCTTGCATGCATGGGGACTCCGGTGCGCAATTTGGCACCCTTGAGAATTGCAGATTTTCATGTTTTCCAGAGTGGTGTTGGAAACGGGGGAAGGGCACCGCGCAGAGCCCTATCCCAGCTCCCTGGGACTCTCATGGCGTCGCCAGGATTCCTTTCTCAACCCATCAGGATTTCCATGAGTTTTTTAAGATCTTGTAAGAAAGAAGTTCATTACAGGATCACCCACGGTACGTTTATTTTCCATTATTTATTCTGAGCACAGAGTTTCCAAAGCTGGCTGCAGGGTATACACAGGTCTCAATTTAGGAACAGGAGGCCAGGGCCAGGCTGATAATGGCAGCTGCAGTGGAAAGGCACGTCGGCAGCCGAGAACCACAAAGGAGATGAAGCCGTGTGTGTGGGAGAATTCTTATGGACTGGATGAGTGCCAGTATACACAGGATGCTGCTGCTCTTGAAGTACGGAGCCCCACAAGTCCCAAGGCTGCTGGGGGAGAGGGAAGCCCAGCACAGAGGCATCCAACCCCTACTGGTAACCGTTCCACTAATTCAAGCACTAGGAATCTTGAGCTGGGCAAGTCCAGGTATACACACATACATAACACTCTCATAGGTCTTAACACACTCAAGGCTTTAAACCACTCAAAACATGCCCTTGACCCCACTGGCTGTACTTAGAAGGAATAATGTCACCTGTCCCTGGCTGATATGGATGCCATAACCTGAGTCTGGAGAATACCAAGTGATGGGGAAAAGTGGTGAGGGGGGTGCAGATACCTGTTGATATGTCTTTCCAAGCCAGGTTCAGGGAAAGAGGCAGGATGTAGGATTACATACTAGGAAGGATTTGCACACATTTTAGAATCATAAGGAACCTGAACTGAGTTATAAAACAGCTAATTTTTGTTAGCATCACCTGTCATCATCTGACAAAATTTCAACATGACCCAAAGTTTCAATTTTGATACTGAAAGTCAAAGTGGATACCATGATTTTCAGGGAAAAAACCAAGACCAGCTGCAGAATTTATTTGTGCCAATATCTAAAATATCTTTAAAAGCCTGACTGAGAACAGTTTTTAGAGTGGCAAAGAGTCCAGTTGCACTTTCAAGACTAACCAACTTTACTGTTACGTAAGCTTTTGAAAATCACAGTTCTCTTCGTCAGATGCATCTGACGAAGAGAGCTGTGGCTCTTGAAAGCTTATGCTACAGTAAAGTTGGTTAGTCTGAAAGGTGCTACTGGACTCCTTGTCATTTTGCTACTACAGACTCACATGGCTAACTCCTCAGTTTCTAGAGTATGAGTCTAGCCATCAGTGTAAAGTAGTTTGTCATCTGTTCATTCAACAAGCACGCTTTAACTCTCTGCTGTTCTTCACTGTGCGTTACTCTCTTCTGAGCTGCCACCCACCTTAATGTATGCACTTGGATAAATTTTGTGAACTGCATCTCCCGGGGCGCGTCCTGCTTCTCGATCCAAGTAGTAACTCTGCACAAAGACTGCGTGATCGCTGAGGCACCGAACCCAGACATCACCTTCACCTTTGCATTCCAACTGCACACCTTTACCTATATGCAACCTGTAAGAGACAGAGCACTCCAATGTGTACCCTAGGTGAACAAAAAATACTCTTCGTGAATTCCTGAAAAGATGTGCATTACAGGATTATGGATGAACTGCAGATGCTTTCTGAAGGTGTGTAACTATTCTCCTTAGAATGGAACACTTTTAACAGTACATACAAAATGTTTTCTCTCTGGCACAAACCACCGGACTCGCTTTGCCCTTCAGCTGGCAAGAAGTTAAAATCTGATCAAAGTACTATGCATTCAACCCTGCTATTATATTAGAAAGGACACAAGACTAGCCACCATCTGCAATACTGTTATCCAAATTGGCCATAACTGTATCCATTAGAAAAAATGAAATCGTATAATCAGGCTAAGAAGATGGAGGGTGGGGGGATGGAATAATGTCTCTCTCCTGAGCAGAAGACTTTATTTCATCTGCAGTTAGGGGGCTGTTCATATTCTGAGCAATGCTCAGAAGCCCCTCAAACAAGTATTTTCTGTGAGCTGAGCTCTATACAACCCCACACAGGACAGCTTGTATGTTCGGGTGATCTAAATCGGGCATTGTTGGCAGAAGTCTTGCAGACAGAAACTAAAGCTTAGGCAACTGAAAGGCTTAGTCAAGCACTTGCTACTGCCAGTAGCTACTTCATTTGGCTATTAAAAGTGTGAAAATGCTCCCTGGAAAAGCAAGTGCTCTGTAGTGACGGATCTAAGACATTCAAACATTCAAGTCTCATCAAGTGATGAACGCGCAGGTAGGAACCAGCGGCGAGTTTAAAAAGTGTAAAAAATGTTTCCTTTCCAATGCCAAAGTTTTGTATTGAATGTACTCCCACTTATTTTGATCCTTCTTTCCAAAGTCACAGCCCAGGTATCATGAGGACTAGCCTCATCGATGAAACAAACAATGGGATATAACCAATTCCAGCATTCAAACAACTTCAGAATTTCAATTCAACTAAAAGAGGAAAAAAATTACTTGGTGTTATTTTAGTCCTGTCTAATTTGTATTCCTTTTTGTTTTGCAGGGAAAGGAGTTAAGTTCCAAGACACAGTCCCTGGAGTCCTTTCTCTGCTTCCACTCCACAATCTCAAGTGTGCTGCGAGTAACTGTAAAAACAAACATTTGCTTTTATTCAGTGGTGCTTAGGCACTCCAGCTCACCAACGTTCAGCCTCGGCGCAGCCCTTTCATGGCAATAAAAGCTTTTATCCACACACACAGCACCACTTCATGAGATCAGCAGCTATCAAAATATAATTGCTTAGAAAGCTGCTTTGCCAATCGACTAGGACTTATTTACGGGATAAAACCCTGTGATAGCTCATCCACAGGAGCAGTTTCATTCCCCTGTACATTATCACAGGGCGGCTGCAGTCAATGTGAAGAAAGGGCTGTATGAAACCGGCCCTGTTGGCACGGTTCCTGACCGTAACTATCAGCATCTTTTAGCAGACTGCTCAGGTCCATTGTACCTCACAGAGGGCTTCTCTCATACGTCCTTCCAGTCCTTTAAGACCGGTTTGGGCCGGGGGGGGGGGAGAGAGATATTCAGGGTTTCTTCCACTCATAAGATAAAACCTAAAAACTCCTGAGTAGCAGCAACTCAGTTTAAGCGCTGCTCCTTTTTTAATTTGCCACATGGGATTTTTTAAAATGCAACTACTGTTAGACTTCAGTGGGGAGACATGCATGGCTTTTGGCATTTTTAATGGAAAGATTATGATGTTTTTAAATTCAGAATAAATACATCCACCAAAAGCCACATTCTTGGGTTACTAAGGAGTAAACACATCTAAAGGAGAGTACAGCTGCCAGGAGGAAGGGCTGATCCCAATCATTTCACATTTATGGGCACAAGACTTGCTATTTCTGACCCGGAGAGACCTCCACCATCATAACCCAGAATTCAATGTCGGCAGCCCCCTAAGCTTGACTAGGGCGCAAGAACTGCTTAGCTATGCTAGCCTCAATGCCAGTCATGGGCACGTGATTTCCCACAATCACTAGCCCCGAGTGTATGCGGGTGCCTTATACCAAGTCAAGTGACTGGGCCTCACCTAGCTTAATAATGTCTGCTCTGACTGGGTGTGGTTTTCAGGATCCTGTTGGCAGAAAAAAAAATATTCCCTGGCACACAAGATCCTTCAATGGGAGATGCCAGAAACTGAACATGGGACATTCCGCATGAAAGGCATGTGCTCTGTAAAACCCCTGCTAAAAGGAACAGATCCATGGAAATGAATAAACATGTTGAGATCATGTCCCCTATCTATATCTATTTTTTAAAAATCTACCACATTTTGCAGCGGTTAAAAGCATGTGCAACCGAAAAGCAAGAGAAGAATGAGGTGCTTCGTTTTCCAGGACCCAAGCATACCTTGCCCTCTCAATGGCTTCCGTCCTGTGAACGTTGGAGAGCTGACCGAGGCAAAAACGGTCCCCCCCTGAAGGGTCCACGTATCCATCAACAGTAACAATCGGGCAGCTCGAAGGGACTTTGAACGTTTCGCCAACTTGCACGTCCATCTCAAAGTAGGCAATCGAACACCAGTATTCCGGAGCTGAACAGGTAGGGGAAGGAGCGGAGTGGAAGAGAGAGACTTCACCAATAAAGAGAGGTGCAAGATCACCAGTGCTGAAAACTAGCGGCACGAAGAGAGCCCCGGGATAAGAGCTGTTCAAGCACCTGCCACGTCTGCCCATCGCGGGCCTTGGGAACAGGAAGTCTGTTCAACTTCACCTGGACGCTTTTCAAGGGTTTTATCCCCCTCCACCCCCATTTTCTTGGCATCGGGTTTTTAAAAAGTATACCCCTATCACAAAGGAGCAACAGAAGAGACTCTGGAGTGCGCGTAAGCAATAGCATGCATTAAGAACAGCCATTCAAATGGGAGGATCATTAAGAGGCACTTACCAGGGTGATTGGATATAGGAGGCTGGAATGCAAGTTCGTTATGAACTGGCCCTGGGAAAAAAAGATAAAAAGATCACGCTATTATCCCGCTGCCCTTGCGTTCATGAGGAGTGAGCAGTGCTGAGACATGCCCTGATCCGTCAGCAGAAGGCACTGATGGCCACTGATCCTTTCTTGCGTTCCCTTACTCTCTCTCTCCACCAGCCCTTCCCAACTCAAGGGACATTTATTCCTGGAGATGCAAGACCCACATGTACCACATGGATTGGGAAGATGCAGGGGAGAGGGGAAGCGACCAAAACTAGTATCTTCTTCCTTTCAGCAGAGCAGCTCTGATAGAAGAGGTAGAAAGAGCCATTTTACTCCTCCCCCCTTTTAAATACAGACCCCCCCCACTCCAAACCCACCTCCACATCAGTCTTGTGAACCCAGGAATAAACTTTCCCAGGATCAGGACAGAACTCCTCCACCCCACACCAGGTAGCTGCATCACAAGAAGAAATCGGTCACTGCCAGTGCCTTCAACTGAAGAATCATGGGATCTAACCCTAGGGATCTACAGGGATCCTACAGCTTCTCTTCTGTCAGCAGAAGGGTCTGTGTGCCAGAGGAAAGCGCTGCCATTAGCAGAGGGAGTCTTCCCCTTTCCATTTAAAAATTAAATGAACATGTACCACGGGGTACAGTACAGCACTTGCAGATACATTCAGCATAGAAAGATGAGGAACGCATCAACGTTTAAAGGCAGAAAGTGCTTTAGAACAATACCCTAACCATGGACTTTCCTCAAAGGTTACTGATGCTACAGGAGATCCGCAGCACATTCAAAAGAATGAGGGACAGGCAGAGCTTAGCATAAACCAGCCTGGATTCTCTCTTCCTACACTGATAACCCACTCTCCCCCCACAAAAGCAGCACCACAAAAGAGTGACTTGCCCAAGGCCGCCCAGGGAATTTCTTGCCGAGTATCTGAAGCTGTATCTCCCTCTTCTAAGTCAAAACTCTACCTACTACACCACACTGGCTCTTTCCGTAGCCATCATAACCCAGAACGGAAACATCCCTCCAGTCGGCAATGCAGAAGTGCTTACAGTAATGTCCAGGATGGGGCATAGGTGGATGATGCTGAAGATGTCCATTCTGATGATGAGGGATGGTGGGTGTGTAGGCTGCAGTGCGACTCCCAGTCCAAGTGGCTGTGGTATCTAAAAAAGACAGGAGGGAGGTCTGGCAAATTTGCTCCATGTGGAATGTTCCCCTGTATCGCTTGCACGTGCACGCGCACACGCACACACAAAAGCAAGCAAGCCACTGATACATATGAATAGGTAAGGTCGCTTACTGTGATGGTAAGTGGCTGGCTGAGCTGCAAAGCCATTCTGTTGTGTTCCTGGCTGGGGGCCCGAAGCGATCTGTAGAAGCCCATCACTGTGGCTACCTGGCAACATACTGGTGGGCTGACCTGGCAAAAGGGAAACATTTCACAATGATTTTAGAACCAGTTGCTAGAAGAGCTCCACCACTGGAGGTGGGGGGGAAGAGTAGGATTTTAGACCAGCGGCACCTTAAAGACCAAGGTTTTCAGGCGATGAGCTTTCGAGAGTCAAAGCTCCCTTTTTCAGATTCTTATCTCTAAGGGAGCTTTGACTCCCAAAAACGGATACCTTGAAAATCTCGTTGGGCTGCTTAGGATGGCACTGTAAGCTTTCTCATACATGTCTTAGTCATACATTCTTAGGCCCCGTATCTAAGGAAAGGAGCTCTGACTCACAAAACACTCTGCAAATCTGGTTGGTCTCTAAGGTGCCACGGGACTCAAATCCTGCTGTTCTACTGCAGACCAACATGGCTACCCACTTGAAACCACCTGGGAGCAGGATGGAGAGTCTGGAAAGGATTCTGTACGGCTAATTTATAATTTTGGAATACCTCCGGCTCAGTGGTAGAGCAGCTACTTTGCATGGACAAAAATCCAGGCTCAATCACTGACATTTCCAGGGAGCAGGGGTTGGGTGCGACTTTTATCTGGTGGCATTAAAAAGTTTCATCACTAACGTGGCTGCTTAATGCTAAGAAAGCTTATACCCAGGGGCCCCCCTTCGCATGCATAGAATCAATCATTATGGAGGGGAGGATTAACTGGTGCAAGGGAGTTCAATGTGATGACTGCCCAGCCTGTTCCTCTATAAGTTCAAGACAGGATTCAGTCCACCAGCTCCCACTTCAGGTAGCATCAAACTACAACGGACTGACAGGAGAGCTATCGCTTTCCTTTTTAAGCAGCATTACACAGGAAACTGCCTTACACTGAATCAGGTAACCGGTCCATCAGAGGCAATATCGTCTACTCAGACAGGCAACAGCTCTCCAGCGTCTCAGGTAAAGATGTTTCACATTATCTACTACTTGATCTCTAACTGGAGACACCAGGGGTTAAACCTGGGACCTTCTGCATGCATCACTGGAGATGGTCCACCACTGAGCCACGGCCCCTCTCTTATTTTGGAACCGCAGACCATGGCAGATCTTGCTTGGTTACTTTTCTTGTGTGTGGACCAAGGACAGTGTTTCACCTGGCAGCCTTTTTCTTAAGGTACGTCTGGAGGCGTACAGCCTTATTTTCTTGTCCTGGGGTTGTTTATTATGAGACTCTGGATACTGTAGATTTAAAACTTTCACCCAAGCGTATTAGATACTTTTCGGTCAACAGCCTTGGCCTACTTGCACACAGGAGAAACCATCTGAGGAGAAGCCCCAGGATCACTAAAATTAAGGCCTCCAGCTACCTGTTCCATCAGGGGAGGTGCGTGTGCATGCACCCCCCGCCCCCAACAAGGCTACTGACTGGCTCCTCAATCCTTGAGCAACTCCACCACTGACAACTCAACCTTGTCAAGTTTGATCATCAGTTTTTTGGCCTTCATCCATACTTAGATCCAGAGGAGTTAGCCGTGTTAGTCTGTAGTTGCAAAATAGTAAAGAGTTCAGTAGCACCTTTAAGACTAACCAACTTGATTGCAGCATAAGCTTTCGAGAACCACAGCTCTCTTGCATCTGACGAAGAAAACTGTGGCTCTCGAAAGCTTATGCTACAATAAAGTTGGTAAGTCTTAAAGGTGCTACTGGACTCTTTACTATTTTTCATCCATATTGTTATCTCCAGTTTGCAGACTTTATATATTCTGTCCTGTCACCTTTCCACAACTTCAGATTTGTTATATTTAGATTCCTTTAGCACATTCCCATCATTTAAACACCACCAGGGATGTTTTGTTCTCCAAGTCGGCAGTCAAATAAGAAAACCACTTGTTATAAGCATTATTACTCAAGGGCTGTTTAAGATGCTTTCTGAATCATTGTCACCAAGTTACAGAGATCAACAGAATACTAGCATCTGTTTAGGCCACTACTTGCACTCTAAATCCTTGTCCATCCTGGCCACCGAAATCTTGTAAAGACCATATAAATGAGCCCTTGATAGCTATCATAAATCAGTCATTAACTCAAGGCGCCTTCCCTCAGCCTCTCAAAGAGGCGGTCATCCATCCTTAGATGCTTGCAAAGAAATTGGAATGACAGTTGTGGTATTTCAAATGGTCAAAGTTCCCTTACTTGTGGAAGCGACAGGAATGTTGGGGAAGTTGGTAGCACTGGGCGTGCTAGACTCCGAAGGAGCCAACATGGCTGGGGTGCTGTAAGTTTCTGTGGATGCCCTGTTACTTGGGGGATGCTGGATAGTTTGAACCGAATGGCCTTCAGCAGCTGATAGCGATGGCTGCCCCTCAAACTCATGAACGTATTCATCTTTCACCAACATACTGGAGGGCGCTGCAACAGAATAAAAAGAGACAAGACAGTTACAGAAGGGAATCCACTCTTGTCTGCCCTACTGAAAGGAACAAGCAAGAAGAATTAGCCTCGTTACTCCACGAGGACAAAAACAGCAGCAACATTTTTAATTTGCAATGAGATCGGCACAGGTTAAGTGAATAGTCAAGTTTATTATTACACTCTGCGACCAGTACATATAAAACCATTTGCAAATCAGTTTAAAAACAGTTGAGACAATACAGGAGAAGAACGATGAATAAATATAAGAGTAGAAAAATAAGATCATCATAAATTAGTTGTTTAAAAGGTTTTTAAAATAGGTTAAGTGAATAATAAGAATTTCGCTAATCGGAAAAGCAGTTCTGCAGTGAAAAAAGCTGCCAAGGGAGATCTCGTGAAGGAGGCTGGACAAGCATCCATCGGAGATGCTTTCCATGCATGACAGACAATGTGATTCACAAATCCTTTCCAAATCCAATTTTGCAATCTCGCTGCCTTTCATATCCACACATATTCAGGCCCGTTATATTTCGGTGTCATCAACTGACAAGGGCCTCCATACCACTAAGGGAAGAAATATCTTAGCAGTGCCTGTTCTACACATTACGTAGACATATACATAGTACTGAAAAAAAACCCAGAGGGAGTAACTGGTTTAAAATCACAAATCTTCTAGGGTGGTGTTTCTCCCAAGGCCTGGCTTTGGAAAGCCAAGTGGTCTCTGTTGAATAAGAACAGTTGGGAAGGAAAGGCCCACATATTCACATTATCCAGCAGCTCATGAATACACAATTGCTATCATTCTGCAGTACAACGGAAGTTAACTGTAATGCTCGCAAAATCAGTATTAGCAGAGATAGGCTCAGTGTCTGCCCGCTAACACTCTCCCAGTGCTAGTTACGGATGAAGTTCACTGAGCACATGGGGTGCTTTTCCCTTTCACAGCAGGCAATGGATAAGATTTAATTGTGTCCATTAGGTTTAAATCACCAGCAATGTTTAAAACCTTGCTAAACCTCTGCTTTAGATTTTTACAAGCAGCTCGCACAGAAAGCACTGAAAATATGTGAAGTATCCCAGTTAACTGAATTAAGGGGCTTATTAGACAGATGTAATTAGAAATCTGTGATTTTAAATATATGCAGGACCTAAAATTGCTAAATTAACTTCAAGTGGTTAATAGTTTAAAGAGCTTTCATTAGCCATTTATCAGATGCAATTGTACTAAAGTGAATGGTATAAACAGGTAAAGTAGACAGCAGTCTCCAACTAAGGAAACTGCTGCATTAAACTGCCTAACCTTAATGCAGCTAAATTAAATTGTCGGATTTCTCCTTCCTCTCAAGATAGAACAAGTCTACTAATAACTACCTCAGCTTTCCCCCTCTCTGCTGTCAGGGTTTTTAATCTGATGAGAAAGACAGCATCCACATGTAAGATGCACACGTAAAGATCGTGGCACGTGTAAATTACCAGAATCAAAAATGTAATTTCCCCTAGAAGCATTCTATGTAAATCAGTGATACTCAAGGGCTTGGGAGCCACACCACCCATGGCTCTTCCAAGCTCTGTTCTCCCTGATGCCTGCCCCATATTCCTGGAAAGTGGACAATTGCCTCATCAGTGCTGGCCAAAATATAAAATGAATAGTTTTATTTTTAAAACACAACACAATTTGCCCATGATGATCGTATCAAGGCCGTGGAGAGGTAAGGGTTCGGTGAATGTGGCTGGGTGGGTCAACATAAGCAGTTAAATACAGCGGTATTTAACGGGGCAGACTGCTGCTGAATGGTAACCCACACAAAATTCTTTGCAAGCAGAAAACTTAGCACGGAGAGGGGTTCTAACCACCGCTTCTCCTACAGAGCTAGAATAAAACTTGAAGGGAACTTTTAACATTCGGAAGCACTTATTTTTTAACACCCATCCTAACAGAGGATGGAGAACTTGAAAAAGGACAAGCTGTTTTGCATTGCAGTTCTGACAGAGAGAGCTTTGACTCTTGAAAACTCACACCTTGGAAATCTACTTGGTCTCGAAGGTTGCTCTTCTACTGATCAACATGGCTACCCACTTGAAACTGTAATCCTGACTTGCAAGTCCTTCCCCTTACTCTAGAGACACAGGTCAGTAAAGGTGCAGCAACAGTGGGGAGAGCAATCCTGCAAGCTCCAGAGTACTACAGTAAGAGTTAAAATGCAGTCATATTACTGTTTGCGCGTATTCGGCGCGCCGTTTTGGGTCTACAGTAGCCATGCGGCTCTTTTGGTTGACGGGAACTGCAAGCGTGGCTCTCCGCAATCCAACCGAGTGAGTACCGCTAACGTAAATTAAGGAGGCCTGGTCTTTAAGAGACGTGATGGCACAAACAATGTTATGCATAACTTACCAGAACTCTGCAGTGTCAATCCTGAAAGATCTTTAAAGAGGAAAACAAAAAATATTTAGTCATCAGCTCAGTTTTAAACATGTGTACATATGTCATTTAGCATCCAAAAAAACCCTACAAATCAGAGGGTAGAGGATAAATAACACACCCAACACACACTTCTGTGAAGCACAATTAAATTCTACCCTTAAATCCCAATTCGTGGTGGAGAGTGCCCTCAAGTCACAGCTGACTTACAGCAACCCCTGTCGGGGTTCTCATGGCAAGAGACTAACAGAGGTAGTTTGCCATTGCCTGCCTCTGCAACCCTGGTCTTTGTTGGAGGTCTCCCATCCAATTACTGACCCATGCTTAGCTTCCGAGAGCTGATGAGATCAGGCTCACCTGGTCCGGGCTAAATCCCCATTAAGATGTATGATGTCAGGCTCTGTACTAAAATGGAGAAGCAGTTCCTGCCAGCTTCCCTCTGCCATCACTAGGTACTATTCCTTGGTGAGTATCCTCTACACTCAGCCAAGGGATCAACAAATTAATGCAGGATCCCCAAGGCTGGACAAGATAGCAACCTTTCCCATCCATCAAGCAAGAGCTATCTTTTAGTGTTCACCTTCAACCACTTCTGGGGGAATAACCTCAAGAAGTCATCCTGCAATACAGCCATAGGGCTGCTGGCCTAACCATTACTGCTGGGGAGAGCCTTCCAAGTCATGGTGAATCTCAGTAGAGGCGGCTTTGCTCTCAGGACAGGTGGAGGTGTTCCCTGGCAGGCATACCTGGGAAACACCACACCTAGCCTGGGAATGGACCTGGAGCCAGGCCAGAAGCTGGGACAGCTGGGAAAGAGAGGAGATGGGCTGAAGCCAAACAGAAGATAAAACTTCCTGCCACAGAGAAGCAAACTAGAGGAAGAGAAACTGTCAGGCTTGACAGCTGAGGCAGCAGCTCTCTCCCCGCCACCATACTCCGTACCCACAGAGCCTGTAACTGCAGAGGGCAGAATGGGCCTCAGGGAATGGCCGATCACTGTTCAGGCAAGAAGAAACTGCATCTGGCCAGACTGGTGGGAACAGGAACCCCAGCACCAGGTAATGGGGAGGAGAGCAACATCTCCCTCTTGGTCCCCCCACTTTCCTTCCTTTTGCCTTTACTGCTGATCTATGAGTCATACTAGTTTGCACTCCGCATTCGGTAGTTAGAATCTAATCTCTGCAGGGAGAGTGCAGTTGGCAGAGAATCAGCTTTGGGCACGGACAATGAAGGACACAAGCTTGATGCAACAGCTTCTCTTGATCTCTGCAGGTCAAAGATGCCTGGAAAATCACCTAGGATACCACCATCTTCGAGGCTAGTGAGGAGCTACCAGAATCCTCTCACTGTAATAATATAACAACAGTGTGCTTATTTATCACCCTTCTGGACAGATTAGTGCCACACTCAGAGCAGTGAACGAAGTTAGTGTTATTAGCCCCACAATGCAGCTGGGGAGCTGGGGCTGAGAGGAGTGGCTTACCCAAGGCCACCTGCAGAATTCATGGCAGTAGAGGGAGTTGAACTAGCAGAATGCTTATTCGCAGTCCAGCCACTTAACCACTAAGCTACAACAGCTCTCATCACTGTGATGACCTTCCAAAAGCCACCCAAAGCACATGGGGCTGGTCTTCCGGGCACTTTCCCCAAGAGGGTAGATCCTATGTCGGGGGAAGTAATCTGGATATCCTGCGCTACGCGTCTGTTATGCAGGCAGGAAAAGATCAGGGCTGTACTAAGGGCAGGGACACTTCACCAATCTTTTATACTGCATTTCTTTGGGGGCAATAAAGAAATAAAAAGACCTGAGACACGTGTAAAGGGCCTGCTCTGCTGCTGCAGGGCTGCAACTAAGTTTTAGACAGCACAGCTGGAGGCTGCAGAAAAAGGCAGAAAAGCAGCTGCTGTGGATGAAACCAACACACAGGCTAGATCCTCTCTCTCCCTTCCTCTCCCCCCAAATCAAGGGAACGGAACTGAGCCTTGATGAGAGACGGTCACCCATCCAGCCTCTAGGACCTTTGAAGAGAGTCTAACCAGTCAGCCATGTGAGAGAACGACCCACCATGAAAGGCATGGACCATGGAGAGAGTGAGAAAATATGCCTCATTAAGTTTTTTCAGCCCAACCTTAACGGCACAGTCCACATGGTAACACAAACATGCTTACCAATGCCAGGCGACACAACACGTTCATAATGATATGGATTTACACAGACACTGTCGCATTTCAAGTCAAAAGCGTACTGGCAATATTTGACATGCTTGAGTTCGTTTTTGTGGAGATCGGGCCACCGCCATAGCCGAGCGTAAATTACATGAGGGAAACCTTTACGACCAGCCACCTAGAAAGAAAACACAACTGGATGAGAAAAGCAGAGTCCTTTCTAAGACGTGTGACAAAACCTAGAGATTCAATGTGATGCATGAGCGCCACTTAGAGCATCTGGGCTCTTGCACACCGGGGGCTTACATGAGAATAACACTTTATCCTCCATTCCACATTGAGGCTACCTGGCCATCTTTATGCTTTTCTGACAAAAGACAATTGGCTTGGGCCCTTTCTGAGATGGAAGTACAGAGCCATTAAAATGGTAGGACCATCCTGTAATAATTCTCTGAGTAGTAGCAACAGTCCGTGACATCAGAGATGGAACTCTGATGGGGACTGGTTAGATTAATCAATCTCACCGAGGAGGCTTGCTTAGGTCAGACTCCATTGCCCGTAAATATCCGGGAGCTCTGGACTTTTCTCTGGTCCCAACTTTGGAACATCTAGAGCCCCCAAGACCAGTGGGCCGAAGGTTAAGGACTCCTCCACTATCTTGGTACTCTGAGGAACCTGCTACAACCTAGGTAAAGTTTCCTTAGCTGAGTTAGATCAACACGGTTTTAATCTGAGAGACTGTCTGCTGCGTGATAGTGTGCTCTTCCCTAGTGTGCCAACCACATTTGGAATCCACCCACCATTTCCCCCTTTTTTTATAATAAGCTTTCTATAAAGATATTTTTTGGCTTCCTTAGTACAATACATTTCTCTGGGAGATTTCTCTGAATCTCTTCCTTACATGCCACATCGCCTGGGCACTACATGGTTTGCAAGAAGGGATTTTCCAGAGTTTCTGCCCAGTTACTTTGTTATTTTGCTAGGACTGAGCTGAAAGGGCAACTTATTAGTGGGTGCGTCTAGATGTTCTCAGGAGGGACTGAATGGCGGCAGCCGATTACCAGGGTGTTTTCCAGGGAAACCTTGGTCTAAGAGAGCTCCCAGCAAGGAAAGTCATCCCCTCCACCTTCCTAACCATAACACATGAAACTGCCTTATACTGAATCAGACTCTTGGTCCATCAAGGTCAGTATTGTCTACTCAGACTGGCAGCTGCTCTCCAGGGTCTCAGGTTGAGGTCTTTCACATCACTTGATCCTTTTCTTTAACTGGAGATCCTGGGGGTTGAACCAGGGACCTTCTGTATGCTGAGCAGATGCTCTGCCACTGACCTACAGCCCCTCTCTAAGATGTAAGTCAGTAGCATGATGTTGAAGTAGCATAATACTTCATGCCCTGCAAGATGCTATTCCAACAACCCTACCAAACCTGCCCAACCCCAGGAAAATCACAGTATAGTGTCATATTCTCCTCCTCTAATTTCCTCCTGCCTGCTTGTACGCAGATATAGAAATCACCAATCAACGTGGTTCTACTAACCTGAAGCCTTCCATCCAATGTTCTCTGAATTGTAACACATTTGCTAGGATGAGATCCATTAGTTGTTATAGCTGTGATCAAAGAATCCAATTCATCTTTTTTCTCCTTCAGCTTTTTCACTAAGCTTTCGATTGCTCGTTTCGCAAACGTTTCACTCTCCCCTCCTTGTCGATGGCACATCAGACTGTGAACAATGCTCAAACAAGCATCGTTACTTGTTGGCGTGTTAGTTATTGACATACTGTCCATTTGATATAGCTTTTATCTCCAGACTAAATAGCAAAACTGATAGCAAAAAGGGGGGGGTGTGAGAAAGTGGTTCCAGGGTACACGCACCTAGAAGGGGAAAAAACACAAGCTTTACAAGCGGCCACAAAACACAGGTTATTGTTCGGACCATATCCTTCAATATCTCTGTACATTAACTTTATTGTACCCCATTTTTCCTTGAACATTTTAGTGCACTAATTCTATTTTAACATTTAACCTATTCCCATTCTCCTGAAGACCTGTATCAGCCTTGCCAAAAACATCCTTACTTGTATGTTAAATGTGTACATTGTCCTTTCGCTAAGTAGCTCGCAGGGCATACAATGGGTTGCTAGTGCAGAATGCTGGGGCGAGGAGACTGTTGGTCAGGGCCAGCTGTTGGGAACACGTGATCCCAATATGGTAACAACTACACTGGCTACTCATCTGCTCCCGAGCCCAAATCAATGTGCTGGTTCTATCCTTTAAAGCCCTACACGGCTTGGGACCAGGCTATCTGAACGACCGTCTTCTCGCGTACTTTCCTGTCTGGGAGTTGAGATCACAGGATGGCACATCCTGACTGTGCCATCAACCAAAGAAGCTTGGTGGGTGGATACCTTTTTGGTGGCAGCCCCACAACTGAAAAAACAATCTCCCCTAGGAGGTGTGTTTGGCCCCCTCATTCTCTAGCTTCAGGAGGCAGCTGGAGATTGTTTTATTTAGAACTGCATTTTAATGTATTTCTAGCTGCACTTCAATTATGTTTTTAACAGCTTTTTTATATTTTCATTGTAAGCCACCTTGAGCACCTTTGGAGGAAATAAATATTCTAAATAAATAAATATCAATAAATATTCTAAATAAAACAAATAAAAATTCTGTTATGACTTGCTGTAGAGCTAGAGCACAAACAGCCCCGCCTCACTCTTGCCTTTGCCAACAAATATCATCATAAAATAAAGGCATGTTATTACCTACACAGTGACATGAATCTCCGACCACCGTCAACTGCCAATATGTGATGCTGCTATATTCTGAGGCGGCCCTCTGTCTATCAAGGTCTGTATTGTCTATGCAGATTGGAAGAGGCTCTCCAGGCACAGTGCTTGCTACCTGATTAAACCAGAGGTGCCAGGGATTGAACCTGGGACCTTCTGCATGCAGAGCAGATATTCTGCCACTAATGGACCCCTCCCCAGGAATTAAATTTTGGAGCATGGGGAGTTACTGAAGATCAAAAGTTGCAAAATTTGTAAAAAGGAGCAACTACCCACTTCCTCTCCTCCAACATGACCAACTACTTTTAAGACAACGAATCACACAGTAAATTCACCACAAAGATATAATTACTATCCATTAAAGATGTTCACATTAAATCCTATCCTTATTAAATGAATTACTGAACCGTAGTAATTTAAGAAGCAAAGCGTGAATAATATTCTATAAATTGTTTCAGTTATTCACAATGAAGATATGCCTATCTAGTCAAGGCAGCTGGGCATGTATGTGCTGGAGCACTCACAAAAGTTCATGAGCTGCTTTGTTTGCGCAGAGACACTACAATTACTCTACCTATGCAGATTTTTACACCGAAAAGTTAGGAATTAAATTAAATTTGTGGCTGGAGGGGTTTACTGAAGATCAAAGATGGCAAGATTTGAAAGAAGTAGAAAATAACTTATTTTCCTCTTTTATTAGCATAAACCCACTCACAGCTGGAGTGGAGGAGGATAAAATGGGTGAGGACCAAAAAAAAAAAAGTGGAGAAACTGAACACCAGAAAAGAAATTCCAGATGTGAGGAGATTCAAATATATTAATTTAGTGTCAGTTAGTCTTTCCAACTCTTACTCATTGTACATCCAAAATATTTCTACCATTATTAACAGAACCATTTCAAGTAAGAGAAACGAAAAAGTAAACATCAAGATACACAGCAGCAAAGCAGGTTGGACCAAAAACATGCACCAGTGCTGTAATTGCTCAGAAAGATTTTCAGGGTAAAGCAAAAGGCCAGATGAGGAAACAGAACAAGTGGCGGTACAACATGGCCATACCTTTTCAGTCAGGAAAGACGTGGTTGTTACAAAAAACGTATGGCTGCCACCAAAGGCAACAACTGCAAAGCTCCCCTCCCTGTCACACGCGCAGCAGACCTTCCTTCATGGGGCTGGTGCCATTCTTTCAAGCAAACGGTTGGCGCAAGGGAAGCAGAATACGTTTTACAGAACTGGAGGGAGGGGGAACTCTGAGTGCGATTATCAGGAAAATTCTACTTCTGGACTCTCATCCAAGGACAAGACCCCTGAGATGTTTCCAGCTTTTTCTTCTTCTTCACTTTGTTACAGCTGGGGAGAAGGAGTACCTCTGAGCTTGTCCAGAGCAGCAGTGGGTGGAGGGGCTATGCAACATTTTTACCCACAGGACTACTGAAAATCCTCCTCCTCAACCTCCTTCTCCCCCACAGAGGAAAAGATACAAATGTGAAAGCATTTTGGAATAAATTTTTATTGGGAAAAGGCCACCCTCTACCACAGCCCGTCATATCTGGAAGCTCCTGTGGGTTCAACAAAATAAAACTGCAATACCCATCAGGAGACATTTCAAATGTGTCCATCATTTCCTGTTTGATCCTCTTCGCCTGTGCAAAATAGTAAAGAGTCCAGTAGCACCTTTAAGACTAACCAACTTTACTGTAGGATAAGCTTTCGAGAACCATAGCTCTCTTTGTCAGATGCATCTGACAAAGAGAGCTGTGGTTCTCAAAAGCTTATCCTACTATATAAAAGGCTAACCATGTTCCAAACAACTCACTTCCTACCCCTGGTGTGCCTCCAGAGGGTGCTGCTGTGGAAGGAAGCCCAGAAGAGGCAGCTTGTCCCTCCAGAGAGCACGCCAGAGTCAGAAGCCCAGGCTGGGATCAGGCGATTAACAGGCGGCAATAACTGCCCCAGCCTTCACCCAGCTGGGATCAGGATAGGAGCAGGTAACAATGCTCGCCCCCCAACTTCACCCAGCTAGGATTGGGAGCGGAGCAGGTGACAATACCCACCCCTGCCTTCAACCAGCTGGGATCAGGAGTAGAGCAGGTGGCAATGCCCACTTGCCGCATTCACTCAGCTGGGATCAGGTGTGGAGCAGGTGGCAATGTCCAACCCCGCCTTCACGCAGCTGGGATCAGTCATGGAGGAGGCGCCAATGGCAGCCTGCCTGCCTGCCCCTTTCTAGAGCCCTTTGTATTTTTTCCCACAACGGGGTTTGTTACTAGTGCTACAACAAATCTGGTTAGTCTTAAAGGTGCTCCCGGACTCTTTACTATTTTGCAACTACAGACTAACACGGCTAACTCCTCTGGATCTTTCCCCTAGGATACACTAGCCTCTTTTCTGCAAAAGGACAAATCACATTTGTACAAAATCCAGGTTCTGGCCAAATGGTGTGGTGAGTGCTGGTCAGCACCAACAATCTCTTTAGGGGTATGACATCAACATGTGTGCCCTTCCCCTGGAAGCTGGGAAAAAGCATGATGTTATTTTACTTCTCATAAATCCCTTTGTTCAATATCTCAAGTGAAACCGTTTCACAATCCTGATAAGCAGTTCCAATTTACTCAGTTATTCTGCAATAGTATTACTTTGTACTTCTCTTCCTTTCAAGCCTAATCTTCCAATTACACTACATTTAACATTCAGGATAGCCGGGAAGTTAGGAACTCAGTTCCAAGAAAACATCAGTAACATACAAATGTTTTGTTGAATCACGGCTTCATCATCAAGCCTTTTTTCCTGCACGTATAACTTGTTGGTCCCTAACAACTGCCAGTTCTAGCTCACCACTGTATTCATTTGCTATGGGGCTATATTGGTTTGAAAAAAGGGCCACGGAATTCAAAACAGATGGCAGATCTTCCAATGAACAGTGCTGTGCTGGTGCAGCGTGCTGCCTCTCTTCGTTCCTCGGGACATTTCTGGCCCCGAAGATCATCTGAACAACTAAGTGATGGCAACGGCAAGCATGCATTACAGAGATTAAGCTGCGCATGCTGTAAGGGTCATTACAGCCTCTGCACAGCTTGCACCAGTATGTTCCCTATATTCTGGTATTTACAACAATGTGAAAGTTCACAGTTCTTCAAATAAGTCCACTGTCCCATTTCCTTACGAGCCTCTGGGTCTGCAAAGAGGCAGCCTAGACAGATCGTAAGTTTTGTGTGTGTGGGGGGGGATAACCCTTTCCTGTTTCTTTAGAGCCCAATACCCCTTTCCTGTTTCCACTTCTCTGCCAGACCGGCATCATACCCTCGCCTAGCTTCCAGGTGGCCCCTTGTGTGCCTATTTCAAGGGAATTCATTCCAACACCCTAGTTTGTTTTGGGAAGGCACGATTTCTGTTTTCAACAGAGACCAACTCCTATCCCTCTGACCCAGTATGGCACCCTTCTACATGTCAATATATCCCACTTTACAAACAGATAACACTGGAAAGTATATACAGACTACAATAAACTCTGGTGGTGGTAGATATAGGGCGAAGAGGAGTGAAGTGGGTTTTGCCCTCCCTCATCACTTGACAGGAAGCAGATCCCCCATCACTTGACAGAGTCCTCACTTGACAGGAAGCAGATCTTCAGGAGGGTGCTCTATTCTCTCAAGAGCTCTCTGGAAAACTCCTAGCAGCAGAGAGCCACGTCCAGCCACAGCTTTTAGGTAACTGAAACACCCTATGAATTAGTTTCCTTGCCTGCAGCAACAGCCCCTGGAGTTGAGTTACAATTGAAAACCTCCTTCCTCTGTTCAGTTTTGAAGCTATCGTTGAGGAAGGTGCTTGTCTTAGCACATTATTTTCACTCCCCCATACTGGGTCCAGGACCTAAGGGGTGCGTGCAAGAGGAAGCGCATGCGCACACACACACAGAGCAACATGGATGTGCAATTCTCAGCCTCCAGTATTTAGTCTTCTCATGAGGCAGCAGGGGGTCCTTGTACCCCCCTGCTATGTTTCACCCAAAGGATACTAGGGCTCCATCTTGGGGACAAACCCTTACCCTCCCAGTCTATTCCTCACTTTCCACACAGGCAGAAGACACATTACCAACAGATGGATTATAAAAATTGGGCACAGGCCCAGGAATCTAAAGACTGCTTCTCATGAAGCCTCTACTCCATTTGGTAAGCCGCTCCATGAGTCCTGAAATCTATCCTACATAGTAATAAGCTAGTAGCTGAAACTGCAATCCATCTGTATGTTGAAGAGTTAGAAAAAGGAGATAAACACGTTGGTCTTTAAGGTGCTATTGGTCCTGGTTCTTGCCCTTTGACTGCAGACCAACACAGCTGCCCATGTGAAACTGGCTTCCAACTTGACTTCCATGTTCTTAGTAGCTTTGGCCTACCCTGTCTTCCTTCCATCAGGCAGCCACTACTTCCATAACCACTACCTCTTCCCACTGCACTGTACTCTGTCTCCTTTCCTAATCCAACGAATGTGGCCATGATCCAATGGCCCCAGCTTCACTACCACTTGCCCCTGCCCCCACTGTTTTGTAACAATGCGACCAGATTCCCCTAGCAGCATCAGCATTCCCCTTGCTGCTGCAGAAGTGGCCTTTGGCCACAGATCCAAGATGGATAAACCGACATTCAGGCAATGATATGCTGTTTTGCAACGGCTGATTCAGCTGACTTGTCAGGTGGGGGGAGGAGTGTTGCATCTCTAGTTTGGGGGATGGCTCACAGGGCATACGGTCATCGTGTGGCCCTTCTGCTTGATGCTAACTGCAAATGTGGCTCTCTCAGAGCCCTGAAGAGAATATCGCTATGTTAATTAGAGTGTTGCAAGCGGTGTATTGGCTGAGGAAGAAGAAAAGGCGAGAGAGCACACCACCTAGCAACTGTTAATCTGAAGCAATCGGCAGAGTAAAAGTTCAGGCTGAACAATAAGGGCCAATATACTGCAAATCGGGGAGGGGGGGAGAGAAGAAAATATTGTAAACTATTTCAAGCACCTCACAATCAAAAAGCGGGATATAAATTTAATAAATAAATGATGTTGCAAAGGGGGAGCTGGCAGTGGCTTGTTAGTGAAGCACTAGTATTGTATGCAGAACGAAGTTCAATCCCTGACCTCTCCGACTAAAAGGGTCTCACTGCCACAGGTGTCATAAAATATCCTTGAGAGTCAGTGTTGTGAAGTGATCAGAGCACTTGAAAAGAGTGACCTGGGCTCAAATCTCTGCTCTACCATGACTGAAGTCGCCCAGTGAGCTTCCCCAGACTCATTCCCAAACGCGAAGTTGTTGCGAGGATGAGATAAAGGAAGAGAGAACCAACCACACGCGCTGCTCTGATCTCCTTGAAGGAAAGGGAGAATTAAAATAATAGATTTTACTCATCCGGTCTTCCTTGGGCTTTCACCTCTGCAGCTCTTAGGGTGCTGAGACTAAATCCAGCCCATCATCTTCCCTCTTTCTAAGCTTCTAATGATTCTTTCCACGGCCTCTAAGTGTTATAGGAGGAAAATGCACACAGACACGCACTCATAGATATGTTTAACATTATATGCATAAATCATGCTGAAAACACAGCTGGCTGTGTTGAATATGCTAAGAATTGGCATCTTCTGATACACTATCAAGAAAATCTATACAGACAAATGAAATTGTCAGTGGAAAAATTCAACACTGATTTAAAGAACGTATACAACTACTGAAATATTGGATAAACACTGAAGAAATGCTCGAACAAAATGAAGTTACAGTATTAATAATAAACTCATAGAAATGTTAATGCTTAACCACTGAAAGCATAGCTATTAAATCCCACCATCTTCATCAATGACACCAACTACAATAAATTTCAAGACCAGGACGTCTGAAGTAGCACAGCTGCTCGCGTTTGGTGAGTGGGCTGTCCCTTTAAGGACGTGTGGAAATGGCCTTTAAAAAGGAAACGCGAGTTGGAAAAGCAGGAAAATACATTTCTATTCCAGCCTACAAAGGAAAATGAAGTACGGAAAAGACAAACCCATTTTTTAAAAACTGGAAGCATAACCTGCCCTTGCTATATACTGGTAAATTTCTCAACGGTGACCTGACTGAAATAACTAAATATGAGAAATGTTTGGATGACAGTCTTAGTATTTAATTCTGATCTTCTAAAATAATGTGTTTGTTATGTGCTGTCAAGTTGCCTCTGACTTATGGCGACCCTATGAATGAAAGACCTCCAAAACGTCCTCTCGTTAACAACTTGCTCAGATTTAAATAATATCTTTACAATTGTTATGTGAGTGCTTAATGCTCAGATATTATATATTAATCACTAACAAAGGCCTTAATACTGACCCACTGAAGTTATTTCCAGTGCCTTCAGACAGCTGCAGCCTCACCTCAGTATGGTAAACAATATAATTTAGTTGCCATTTTCAAAAGGGATGAAAACATGCGTATTAATTCATGCTTGTAAACAGCCTATGGCAAGTATCAATTGCCTCCAGGTGATCAGACAAGGAAGCTTTCATAAACTGGAAACACTGGCTGTTCTTTTCTTTTGAAATGTTGATGTACCCAAATGTTTAATAATGTAATCCTATGCATGCTTACTCAAGAAAGCTGGCACACAATTGAGAACTTTAAGGGGTGAGGCACGAAAAGGCCCTTGGAGGTGAGCTAGTAAAAATGGTTTAGGTGCAAACAACTTACATGGACTTAACTTCAAGGCTGTATTAATCTGAAATTATCGTATAAACAATAATAGCTTAACAAGGTAAAGGTTACATTCAGAGTCTGAAAAGTTTACTACTTTCCACTATATATGACTTGTAATTACATCCACCAATGTCAAAAATATTTTTTCAGCATGGGCTTAATGAAGATAAACCCAGACCTTTTTTTGCTCAATTATTTAAATCCTTATTTAGATTGCTGATTTAAAGCCCATTTAATTAAAGCCAGTTTGAAGGTACAGCAGATTTGGGTATGTCAAATCGGTTTCTTGTCACCTCGTAAGACCTTCTCTTCTCTGCAGCAATCAGAACATCTCGCTGCTTACACGTAACAAGTGGCTCAAGTGTTTCCTGGGACTGCAGAAAAAGAATCCTGAAAACAAGAGTATAACACATGTCCCAACATGTGTGCCAAATACTACAGCAGTCCAAGGAAAATCCCAATCCAAAATGTGATTCTTCTACGCACTCAGATACTCCCTCCCCTTCGGGAACTGTGAGCACATGACTTCTTAAAAAAACTTTTTATCTTTTTAAAACCTGGAATCAGTTTGTTTAAAAAAAAAACCTGAATAGAATATATCTGACTTGATAGCTTGTCAAGACTCTTCAAATGATTTGCATAAAGTCATCATGATTATCTAAAACCAGCAGACAATAGATTAAGCATCCAAAACCTGCCTGAGAGCCACTACTATCAGATAATCATCTGATAAAAATTCAATAAGGAGAGGCCCTGGGAAGCAGGTTGCATAGCAACTACTGAAAAAGTCCTATTTCTTGTAGCCTTACTTGTGAAGGAAGGCGCATTTTAAGAAAGACTTCTTCAGGTAATTCTCAAGCCTCCTGGGGAACACGTTATTTACAAGCTATGTGCAAAGGATGGGTAATATTACAGATTACTTCAGGAAGCAAGTACTTCTTCAAGAAATGTTACTAAGATTTAAAAATAAATGGGCATTACTCCCTCAGTTTATTGCAGTTCAAGACACAAGAGCCCCAGAAAGTCTAACAAAGAAGATTCACGTATATGCAAAACTGTCTGTTGGTTAGAAAGTTACACCGTGCAAAAACCGAAGTGATAATTAATAGGGAGCCAAGGCCAACTGTAAGCAAATAGCAGGAATCTAATCAGCATAAGTAGTGCTGTTCTGCTTGAACTGCTGTGCACAGATTTGGATTTCCTAATGGGACAAGTGAGAGAAATTCACTATTTCAATGAACTGTCAAAGAGCAAGCCTCAGATCACACAGAGAAGGATAAAGTAGCAAATAAAGAGCAATTTGTGGTCAGCCTTGCTCCAAAGCTCCCAGTCCCTCAAAGAGCAAACATACGCACAATTTACTGTGGATGAGAAGCAAGCATGGTTTAATCATCAAAACAGAAGGATAATGAAAAGGGAGCACATACAGAAAAGCTAATATAAAGGAGATATTTCACCAGAGCAATATAAATACCTTAATATAAGAGAGTACAAGTCAGAAGCAAAACAAAATCCCCTACACTGTGAATACAGACAAGAATCACTCGCAACAGTAACAGGCATTCTATTTAACAAGAAAAGAAGAGAGAATGACAAGGAAAAGCGGAAAGGTCAAATTGGAGGACAGTAGGAGAGCTTACTCCATGCAGCAGTGGGGGGAAATTAGGATGTTCTTAGAAGAAATTCAGATGCTAATCCAAAGCGTCCTCTCAAAATGGCATGAAACAAAAAGCATCAAGTGGGTCTCACCTGCTTGGTCTGAAGGTTCAGAACTGAGCCTTGGGCTCTCAGACCAACACTTTCCATTTAGGAAGGATTTTAAGAACTGCATCTGTGGGCCAAGCTACAAGTGACGAATGACACTTGAACAGCAAGTGGATTAAGTGGAGGGCAAGTGAACAGGGAGAAATACACTTGCCGTTCAAGTGTCATTCGTCACTTGTAGCTTCACCCTGTATCAGGGAATTTTAAACCCAGCTGGAAAAAAGGGGGGGGAGTCCATAAGACTCAAAAAACCTCATAAATCAAAAGGAACTGATCTAAAGGAAACAGTCCTTCCCATGTCCTTCAAGAGACTTTATCAATCCCCTCCTTCTAGGTAATCTCTAGTACTTATATAATGGAAAAGACCTTTCCTGAATGCCAACCTTGATCTGGTAAAGAAGGATAGCTGTGTCTATTAGGCATGAGATGTTTGCAATGTTATTGGTGGTGGAGAGGGCCTCAAGTCATCGCTGATTTATGGTGACCCCAGTGGGGTTTTCAAGGCAAGAGACTAACAGAGGTGGTTTGCCATTGCCTGCCTCTACAACCCTGGTCTTCACTGGAGGTCTCCCATCCAATCACTAGCCAAGGCCAACCTTGCTTAGCTTCTGAGATCGGATGGGATCAGGCTCACCTGGGCTATCCCGGTCAGTGCTTACAATGTTATTATCCACCTCTATTTGCTGTCCCTGTTCAAAGATGTTTCCTCTTTATCCTATATTATGCCATTTAACAAACTTCCCAATCCCACATTCATACAAAATAGCATACTAAAAAGTCATATCTTAAGCAAAGTGCTTAACAATTTTTCTCAGGGATGGAATTTTTCCATTCTATCAAAATGTCCACCAAGATGGAAATACAAATTAATAATACTGAATAAAGATCAGAGGGGTGGTGCGAGAGAATAGTCACATACTCCAACAGTAAGCCCTATGAGAATGGGGAAAAAATGTTTGTTTGCAGAAAATACATCCCTACGTTTTATAGGTATAATCCATACCTCTACAGATGAAAAAAAAATACTCCACTATAATGACTAGCTCATTGTCGCTTATAAAACTGTCTTTCACATGTGGACTGCACAGCTACCATTAGGACTCCCTTAACCCAATGACGCATTAGCTTTAACAGTGGATTGGGAAAGATTTTGTGATACAGAAAGACAATGGATTTTTCATCCCTGACCTTTAACAAACTGGGGATGAAAGGCAACAACCAATTCAGCCTATAAATGTTTGAAAGGTGGGCTATAAACAAAATAAAACAAGATGGCACCCCAAAGCTAAATCAGTGGTGTATTATTCTGTAATACCATTCAGCAAACAAGTGCTTTAACAGAAATAACACGCATGCATTTTGCATACTATCATCATCATACAAATGTTAGCACCTTTTTATTGTTTCACAATTCTCATGAACTTTTACGTAGCAGCTCTTCAAACAAAATTCATCTAATTTATTAGCACTCATCATTACCTCATAGTCAACTTTTTTCCTTCAAGCCACAAAATATTTTATACAAAGTTTCTTTCTGACCATCAGACACCTTCCTTTCGTGGAAACCTATCCTAACTTCTTCCTCCTCTATTTAACATCTGGATGAAGAAAATGGCATATCCAGACATACACAATTATAATTTATTTTAAATTCAACAGCACCTTTTAAGACGAATATTTAGCGCAATGTAAACTTCTGTACATTACAGCTTACTTCATGGTCTCTACTTTAGCATCTGAAATAGTGATCTCCAAAACATAAGCCATATTAAAATTTGAAGAACTACAACAGCTATCCGAACATATCCAAATAGCCACAAACATAAACAGCCACATCACAGAAGGAGCTGTATGATTACAGTTCATAATAAACAGTGAATCTTGCAGCATCCAAGTGACATAATTTTTGTGGCACAGGCACTAGAGCCCACTATACCAGATACAAAAGAAGCTTCTGCCACAACAAATATTTTCATCTTTAAAATTCCCAAAGACTCAGAATGCCTGTATCAAATTCGTAAGAGGGACAGCTAGCCCGCTGTAGCAAAACACAACAGTCTGGTGGCGACTTAAAAAACAAACAGACGTGTTGTGGAAGGAGCATTTGATGGAAGTCAACTCAGATCCACAACAGCAGTGTAATCCTAACACGTTTACTTAGAATTAAGTCCCACCACATTCAAAGGGGCTTATTCTCAAATCAATGCAATCCTACTCAACAAACAAACAGAAAGACCCTTGCAGCACCTTAATCAGCAAATTCTTATCCTAGCATAATCTCTTGTTGATCAGAGCCCAGCCTGCATAAGATGGCCTGTTACATCTTTAAGATGCCACCACACAGGCAGGAGCACTGTTGTATTTGTAATGTTTATAAACCTGCATTCTCCCCAGAAAACTAGGACCCAAGGCAGGCAATAGTATAAAAGCACAATTCTAAACAAAAGATTTACTCTGGATTGTAGCAAAACATTTGCTGCTTTTAGGTTTCTAATAGTACCAAAATGTATGTGAAGCCTTTGAATATTAAATCACACAGATCTTCCTAAAATTATCAGATTCCCCCCTGCATCTTACTAGGGAATACATGCCAGGCACTTGCACCACCTTTTCCCGTCACGGCTTTCTCCGCTCCCACATGACCTCCCCCATATTACCGAACCTGCAAAGCCAGAACAGGAGTAATGAATTTATAGAGCACCTTAAAGACCAATCAGTTTTTATTCTAATGTAAATTAGAACTTGCTCTGTCAGAGTGACTGCAGTGCAGGCTTAATTCAATGGGGCTTATTCTCAAATCAGTGTACGCTGCTGTACCTGCAGCATAACAGTCAAAACAACAGACTTAGAGTGAGGCTGCGTAGGATTGCACTTTAGATCAGTTAGGTCACCAAACAGGCAGCAGCACTAATGAATTCCAGAATACTGCAGTCAAAATAAATGTTTTGGAACACCTTACAGATCAACAAGTTAGTATCCTAGCACAAACTTGTCTGGATTAGAACCTAATTTGCAATTCTCCTCTCATCCTCTGCCTGGATTACAAAGACTCCCACGTTTGTATCTGATGAAAGGAGCTTTGACTCTGCAAAGCTCATACCCTGGAAATCTAGTAAGTCTCTAAGGTGCTACTGGACCCAAATCTTGCTCTTCAACTTTGCACAGTAACTCTAGCCCATTGTGCGGTATCTGAAGGGAGCTTTGATTCTCAAAGTTTATACCCTGAAAATCTTGTCGGTCTCGACGGTGCCACTGGACTGAAATCATGCTGTTCTACCGCAGACCCACAGGGCTACCTACCTGAAACTATCTCCAGCCCAGAGTTACTGGAGATAAAGTCCACTGAAATTAACACATTTAGACTGAAGCACGTCTGCATAGAGCAGCACTGTAAACCTGTTAGGATTCTGACAGATTTATTTTTATTTATAGGATTGCCTTGCTCACTGAGGCAAGGCTGATTACACAGCATGAGCCAGTACAGTTCATTTCAAAGACATTTCAATAAACAATACAATAAGGTATATAAATGCAATGTAGCAGGTGAGGGGAGCAGCCAAAAAAAAACCCCATGAAGTTTTGAATTCCATGTTCTCTGCTATGTCCATCTCCTTGCATCTAAGGGTACACATACAACGCAAGCCTAAACAGAGTTAATCCGGTTTAAACCCACTAGATTTGACTGTTATGCTGCAGTTGCACTGATCTGAGAGTAAACACTATTGAATTCAGCCTAAACTGCAGTCACTCTGACAGAGACATTAATTTGGCTTATTTTTTATTATTTATTTTATTTATGTTATTTAGAGTGTTCATTTCTCACTGAGACTCAAGGCGAATTACACAGTGCGAGTCAGTACAGTCAACATCGAAGATATTTCAATAAACAACATAACAGAGTACATAAATCCACACCCACAAAGATTTAAAACCAGCAGAGATCCAACACAGAGTCAAAGAGATGCAGAAACAGAGCATAAACAAGCCTAAGCCTGGCATATTTAACAACACAGAAACTACCCAGTACAGAGCTTAGGCTTGCACCAAGCAATTTTTGCAATTCTTTTTTCCAGGGCAGCTGCAATTTAAATGGGGGAGACCAGAACGAGAAGGGTCCACCGATGCCAATGTTGCAAAAGACTTTATAACCAGAAAACAGATTTCCAGGCCAACTTAGGGCAGTCTTGCAGATTTCACTGAGTTTAGACTCCACTCGCCTTCAGCCTGGCGAGCAGCATTAAATCATGCTGCAGAGGTGGGGGAAACGGGTAGGGGGCGGGGGGGCTTTTAAAAAAAAACTTTCCATTTTGCAAACTGATTGCGACAAGGAGAGCCCGTCCGTTTGGGAGCCCGACATGGGATCTTGGCCTTAAAGGCGCTACTGGACCCAGACCTTGTTCTCGGGCCGCCCATAAGTCTTCCGAAGGGGGTCCCAGGCTGCTCAAATTTGGGAAATTCCTGGAGATTTGGGGGATGGCGCCTGGAAAGGGTAAGGTTTGGGGACAGGAGGGACCTCAATGGGGTATAATACCATAAAGTCCGTCCTCCAAAACAACGGATCTCTGAGGTCTGGAGATCAGCTGTCATTCCGGGAGATCTCCAGCCCCCACCTGGAGGTTGGCAACACTACGAGTGACAGGATGAAGAGACTCACCGAGGAAAGAGGGACCCGCGGAGGCTGGCGGAGGCCCGTCCCGAGAGCGGGCGCGCGAGGCGGGACTGGGCTCCGAAGGCCGGAGAGGGAGGCTGAGGGGGCGTTCTCTGGACCTGGGCCGGGGCCCCGCGCGGGGCTGCGGCCTGCTCCCTGCGCCCTTCTCGGCCCCGCTCGCTTCGCCTTCTCAGAGGGAGCCCGGGAGGGGGAGGCCGCGACCCTCCGGCCGCTACGGGAGGGAAGCAACGGGGCTTCGGCCGCCTCCTCCGCCGCAGGGACGGCGTTATTGTGACTCCCGCCCGCCTCGGCCTCAGCAGCTGCAGACACGTCCAGTCAGGAGGCCCCGCGCATGCGCCGCATCCGGGTCTCCGCCTCGCTCCGGCCGGCCGTTCTCCCTCGGCGCATGCCCAGTCGGTGGGAATCACGCGACGACAGGCCTGAACAGGGGGGTGGAGCTGCGTCGCTCAGCCCGAGCGAAGAGTTTGGATTCTTGAGAATGAGGCCGGAGGGCGCGATAAGCAACCGATCTGTGTTTTGGCTTTGGAAAGTTTGGTTTTTTGGTTGTTGCCTACATCGAGGGGTATAAGAATAGAGTGGGAGGGTGTTTACTGTCAGACGCTGTTGAATTGCAGGTTAATAAACAGGAGTCCTGAGAAACGTGAGAGCCATGTAGTCTAGTGGTTAGAGTGTGAGAGAACCAAGTTCGATTCCCCGCTTTACCATGAAAGCTCACTGGGTGACCTTGGGCCATTCTCAGCCTAACCTACCTCACAGGGCTGTTATGAGGATAAAATGGAAGATATGTCAGCTGCCTTGGGACCCAACGGGGGAGAAAAGATGGTGTATAAATAAAGGATTTTTTAAAAAGTTTTTTTCCAAGCCTTTGTGGTCTTCAGGCCACCTTGTTGGGTGCATGAGGCATAGGTTTGCCAACTGCTACAACCTAGCATAAGGTAGCCAGATTTGGGTTGGGAAATTCCTGGAGATTTGGGGGGTGGAACTCGGGGAAGGAATGGACCTCAGCCAAGTATAATTCCATATAATTCCATAGCACCCTCCAAAGCAGCCATTTTCTCTAGGGGAACTGATCTCTGTGGCCTGGAGATCAGCTGTAATTCCGGGAGATCTCCAGCCACCACCAGGAGGCTGGCAACCCTAATTTTACATTGCAGACGAGCTAAGTTTCACCTACTGGCCTTCACCTATAGCAGCCAACATTTCCGCAACAGGAAGGACGGATGAGCCAACTGTTGACTTTTCCATTAGAACAGTTGCTGTAACTGCTTTACTGGTGTTAGAATTTTATATTTTAAAAACTGTAGGCTGACTCTGGTGTTTCAGGATCTAAGCCAGAGGAGGAAAACCGGCCAGTGAATCATACACGTTTTATAGAAACCTCTCCTTACATTGTTAAAAGTTATAATGACCTGTTAATACTTTTTAACAAGTTCATTATTTCACTACAGCAGTTAACTAATTTGTTTCTGTAACCAGTATAAATCCTGTAATGATTAAAGTACCTTGTTTGTTCTTATAAAATCTGTGCTTTTTAATATTGGCTGCTATTTGGTTAGCTAATCAAATCTTTTGTGACCAGTCAGACCAATCTTTGTTACTGAAAGCGGTTGCCATTACTTTGCTGTTACTTAATTTCTTGATTCATGCTCTGGGGGCCAGTATGTACAGGGACTTTCCTGTGGTGGCATCTTGACTCTGGCACCTGCTCCACAAAGCGGCTCTCCAAGCGTTAGGTGACTTCTTTTTACCCCAATGTCTGTTGTTGTTGTTGTTTTTGTGGCAGTTGCTGCTCTCTGCTGGTTTCACTGTCATGCTGATTATAAGGACTGTAAATGTGGTAGTTCTTTTAAACCATTTAGCACTGGTTTTCCTGTATTTTAACTGGGTTGTTTATTTCACATTTTAAATTGCCGTGAAAGCCACAGGCTGAGAATACAACCCTACATTTTAAAAATAAAATACATATATTTGAAAGACTATTAAACCCTGATTAATCGCTCCTTTTGTCCTTTGTCTTTACTCTGAATTTGCAGATTTGGGGAGATATTCTCTGGGTCTCTCAAGGGGTCATGAAACCGTCTATCTTCAACCAAACCATTGGGCCATTAAAATCAGTATTGTCTACTTAGAGCGGAACTACAAGTGACAAAAGGCACAGGTTGGACACTTGTCAGCTTCCCTCAAGTTTTGATGGGAAACGTAGGCAGCTGGGCGGAATGTTGGACAAGTGACAGTTGAAAAGTCCATTGGACAGCAGTCGGAGAGCCAAGCTGCAAGACTAGGATGCCTACATTTCCCATCAAAACTTGAGGGAAGCTGACAAGTGTCCAACCTGTGCCTTTTGTCACTTGTGGTTCCGCTCATAGACTGGCAGCAGCTCTCCAGCGTCTCAGGCTGAGGTCTTTCATATCATCTGAGAGATCCTTTTAACTGGACATTCTGGGGATCGCACCTGGGACCTTCTGCATGCCAGGTAGATGCTCTCTTACAAGGGTTGCCAGGTCCAGGATGGGAAATTCCTGGAGATTTAGGGGGTGGGGCCTGAAGAGGGTGGAGATTGAGGCAGGAAGGGGCCTCTGTAGGGTTTAATTCCATAGAGTTCACCCTTCAAAGCAGCCACTTTCTCCAGGGGAACTGGTCTCTGTTGCTTGGAGATCTCCAGCTATCACCTGGAGGCTGGCAACTCTATCTCCCACTGAGTCACAGCCCCTTGGGAGGGATGAATTCATGTAAGACGAGGAAGATGTTTTTTGTTGTTGGCAGTGCAGCACTATTCCCAGGGCTCATTTCGAGGGGGAACACTCAGAAATGCAGTTCCGGCAGTTCCCCAAAGAGGTCACATATCAGATGGCCCCACCCACCTGACTTGGCCATTTGGGGCCCATTTCGGCCTGGACTGGGGCCGAAACGGCCCGGATTGGGCCTCTGACAGGTGGTGGATCACTCTCCCGCTCAGCAGCGGCCCGATTTTCAGCCCCTTTTCAGCCATTTTCAGCCCCTTTTTGCCATTTTGGGCCCAATTTTGTCCCTGAATGGCCAGGATTGGGTCCAAAACAGCCGGAATAGGTGATGTCAGGGGGTGTGGCATATGCAAATCAGTTATACTAATAACACACTTCTGGTGATGGCAAGAGGCGTGGCATATGCTTTTTTTTAAATTTTATTGGTGAGTACATAAAGTATTATTAAATACACAAATTCCCCGTCTTATCTAAATTATATCAGCCCCCACCCTTTCCCCCCTCCTTATTGACTTCCAACAGCTTTCCAACCCCTAACCCATCTTATTATTTAAATTACTCTTAACTATAATTTTTATAAATCTTATATATATTGTATCACTTATTCTAAGCATATTCAAATTCTTCTATATCTCCAATTTTCTAATATATCAATCTACATTTCACTGTTTAAACTATCTATTTTTAATACAATTTTTTATTACTAATATTAGCTTAGATAAGTTAATAACTAAATTTCCCCATTAATGGTAAAGTTACTTCTCTCTCCCCTTTATAAAGTCACATATTAATAATTCTCAAACTGCCACAGTTCTCTTTTCACATCCCATTTTTTTTCTAAATATTGTTTCAGCTTCTCCCAGTCTGCAATGTATTCTCCTGGATCAAGATCTTTCAATTTTCTTGTCATTTTGTCCATTTCTGCCATGTACAACAATTTGTAAATCCAATCTTCTATAGTTGGTATTTCTTGCACTTTCCATTTCTGCGCGTACAAAAGTCTTGCCGCTGTAATCATGTAAAATAGCAATGTTCTATGCTGCTTTGGAACATCTTCCATTCCCAAGTTCAGTAGCAGCAATTCTGGGTTCTTATTTATTTGGGTTTGCAACACCTCATTAATTATTTTAATTATATCTCCCCAGTATTGCTTATCTACCTCACAAGTCCACCACATATGATACAATGATCCTTTGTGTTTTTTACATTTCCAGCATTTATCTGACATATTTGCATTTCCAAGCGCAATCTTCTTAGGCGTTAAATACCAGAGGCGTGGCATATGCTAATGGGTTATGCTAATGAGTTCCTCCAGCTCTTTTTCTACAAAATGACCCGACTATTCCTATTTACTGCAATCTCTTTCAAGCTTCAAATGAGTAATGAACATATCTGACCATTTCAGTATTTTGGATTGACGGACTTATCAGTTAAATCCGAAACAGAGTTAACACCCTTCTAAGCCCATTAACTTCAATGGATTTAGAAGTATGTAACTGTTTAGGACTGCGTTATCAATTTCTTCTCATATAAAAAAAAGAATTGATCATCTCTTTGACACAGCAACTTATTACATATTAATATTCCGCATGGTTATCAGCGGCTGAAGCTTTAAAAGGAAACTCTTCAAATGACATTGACACTGTAACGTCGCTCTATGATAACATTAAGGCAGGCCATTATAAAATGCTTTTTGACTGGCATCTCATTTTCTACAGACCACAAAGAATTTGCAGAACTAGGCAGTATGGTTGCCAATATTGTGTTCGTTCAGAAGTGGGTTGCATACCTCCAAACAGATGCTTTTCTGCACAACAGTTTACCCAATTAAGTGAATTACAAATGACACAATCCAGTTTAATCTGATACAAGTACAGTACAATCCTAAGTCAGTCTACACACAAATGTTATTATTTTTACTTTTATAAACCTCCTCTGTCACTGAAACCTATGCTTACTCCCTAGTAAATGTATTTAGGATTGCAGCCATATTGTTGGGTCACATCAGTTCTTAGAAACTACCACACCAATGCATATAAATATTCACTTCTAAATGTCACTCAATCTCCCTTCGTTATTGCAAAATGGCTCAGCAAAGACTAGAAAATAAATGTTCAAAATAACTGAACACATACAAATCCAGGGAAACGGAAAACTGCAATAAAATTTGTGTCAAATTAATAGCATTTTACTGACTTATTTAAACAATGGCACAATTTAAATAACTATCGTTTCCTGTCATCCAGTTTAATTTTGTTCGTTTCATCACCTAAGTTTGTTATATAAAATATGTTGTGTTTCTCAAAGGAGGGGCATCTTCCTTTGAAATATCAAGCCAAATGGAATAAGGATTGCAATATTTCTTTGTCCGATGCTCAATAGGACACAATATGGGCAAGGAAAGCTTTACTGTCTAAACCAATCAATATTAAAGTCCTGTCTTGAAAAATTAATGGCAAGATGGTATATGACACCCCTTCAATTACACCACTTTAACCCTGTTTACCCATTTTGCTGGAGACTCTGTGGATTAGTTGGAGACCATCTTCATTCATGGTGGAGCTGTCCCAAAGTTCAATCCTTTTGGGACTTAATTATAGCAGAAATCCAAAAGATAACAGGATATATAGTCCCTAAGCGCCCCGAAGTGACCCTCTTATGTCTCTGGGACGATCCCACGATTCTGACCACTAGAAAAAAAATTGATCTTTAGTATGCTTTTTGCTGCAAAAATGTTAGCACCTTCTTGGAAACAAGAAAAGCTTCCCTCCCTATCAACTTGGAATAAAAAATTATAAGACATTTTCATCATGGAAAAATTTCCAGTTGTCTCCACTCAGTTGAAAACTCACAGTACCAATCAACCTTTATTGAGCAATGGTTGCCTTTGGTAAGTTATACATGCAGTACAAAACAATCACACACCCCTGACCTTTTGTTTACAGCTTTGTCGGCTTAACTTGAAAAGTCACACTATGTATATACTAATGATAATGCTAGCCTTCAGAGTCTGTAATGTTACCTCTTTCATGACAACTTTATCTCCTTTGTATTGTAAATAGTTTAATGTTTTGTTATTCTGTAATGTTTGGGGAAATTACAATATTTTTAAAAAGTGTGTTGTGTTTATTCCTGTGCTTGCATGGTTATATGAATTGTTTGTCTGGTCCTGCAGAATTAAAAAAAGGACAAGACACATGTAGCGTGATGTCATCGCTCCGCATTTCCTTGCCTTGCAAACAGTAATGCATTTCAGCAGAGGTGGGGGGAAGAATGAAGGGGATGATGTCACATCACATTTTTTTAAAGAGATGATATCAGCGAGACATGAGTCACAGAATCACAGAGTTGGAAGGGGCCATATAGACCTTCTAGTCCAACTCTCTGCTCAGTGCAGGATCAGCCTAAAGCATCCCTGACAAATATTCATCCAGCCACTTTTTGAAAACTGCCAGTGAAGGGGAGCTCACCACCTCCCTAGGCAGCTGATTCCACTTTTGAACTACTCTGACTGGGAAAAAGTTTTTCCCAATATCCAGCCGGTACCATTCTGAATGTAATTTAAGCCCATTGCTTCAGGTCCTATCCTCTGCTGCCAACTGGAACAGCTCCCTGCCCTCCTCCAAAGGACAGCCTTTCAAATATTCAAAGAGAGCAATCATGTCCCCCCTCAATCTCCTCTTCTCCAAACTAAACATTCCCAAGGCCCTCAGCCTTTCCTCGTAGGGCTCAGTCTCCAGACCTCTGATCATTCTTGTCGCTCTCTTCTGCACCCTCTCAATTTTGTCCACATCCTTTTTGAAGTGAGGCCTCCAGAACTGCACACAGTACTCCAGGTGCGGCCTGCCCAGGGCAGTATAGAGGGGGGCTATGACCTCCTGCGATTTCGACACTATGGCCCTTTTGATACAACCCAAGACTGAATTTGCCTTTTTTGCCACAGCATCACACTGACTGCTCATATTCAGTTTACAGTCCACTCTTACCCCAAGATCTCTTTCGCATACACTACTACCCAGAAGTGTATCCCCCATCCTGTGCTTATGCTTCACATTTTTGTGGCCCAGATGTAATACTGTGCACTTATCTAAGATGAATTGTATCCTATTCACAACCGCCCACTTCTCCAGAGTATTCAGGTCTTGTTGAATTTTAACTCTATGTTCTTGGGTGTTGGCCACTCCTCCCAGTAGCTACCTCTGAGGCTCTATGCTTGCTCTCTGGATCCACACTCCCCTGCAGCCATTTTGTAAAGCAACAAGGCAAAAATGTCATCTGCAGTTAAAGGAAAATATGCACAAACCCAGCTTATTCCCAGGCACGAACACTTATTTATTTACTGCATTTATATCCCACTTTTCTCCCCAATAGGGACCCTAAGCAGTTTACATCCTTCTCCTCTCCTCTATTTTATCCTCACAACAACCCTGTAAGGTAGGTTAGGCTGAGAGTATGTAGCTGGCCCAAAGTGGCCCAACGAGCTTCCATGGTAGATCCTAGTCTGACATTCTAACCACTATAACAACAAAGGGCTAACTCCGTAATCTATTAACTAATGCGAATAAAGCCAATAAACAAAATAAACACCAATCAATTAACAGAAGAAGCTCGTACCAACAATTCATTAAAGATGAGTAACAGAGCATATATCAATGCCGAATAACAACCTGGCAATCCAGTATATAGAGATGGATAATCATAAATACAGGTACAAAGCGTGTTAGTAAAGAGAGAGACAATTTGTAAAGCTAAAAGTCAATAATGAAAGTCCAATAGATGTTAAGAGTGACTCAAGTGCTTATTGTCTCTTGCTACTTACAGGAGAAAAAAGTTTCTCCATCATTACAGTGTTTCAAGTCACTGAGCCTGCCATGTTTCTATTCTCAGTATGCAATGAACTGATATGCGCTTCTCCTGTTCATTGACTGGCGTTTATTTTGTTTATTGGCTTTATTTGCATTAGTTAGTAGATTGGAGTTAGTCCTTTGTTCTTAACAGTCATTACCGTAATTCTCTCTTTGGCTTGTTAATCATTTTGGTTGAATTCTAAACACTGTGCTACACTGGCTCTCACACTGGATGTGTACCTCACTCCCATTCCCTCTAGAGTTGCCAACTTCCAGGTCGGGCCTGGAGATCTCCCAGTATCGCCACTGATAACCTGACTACAGAGATCAGTTCCCTTGAAGAAAACGGCAGCTTCAGAGGGCAGAATCTATTGTATACTTTACAATGAATTCCCTCCCTAGATTCCCTTTTCCACAGGCGCTGGTCCCAAATCTCCAGGAATTTCCCAGGCCAGATTTGGCAACCCTCTTCCCCTCCCTTTTCTCTTTGAGACGCGCAAGTGAACCAGAGTTAGTCTCCCCCACAATTAATCAGGATTAATCTCTGGTTTAGATTCCTGGTTAATGTGCACCGATTAGTAGTGCTACCCCATGCAGCTGCATTATCACACACAGGGCTTTTTTTTCAGCAGGAACGCGGTGGAACGGAGTTCTAGCACCTCTTAAAAATGGTCACATGGCCGGTGGTCCCGCCCCCTGATCTCCAGACAGAGGGGAGTTTAGAGTGCCCTCCGCGCCATGCGGTGTGGAGGGCAATCTAAACTCCCCCCTGTCTGGAGATCAGGGGGCAGGGCCACCGGCTATGTGACCATTTTCGCCAAGGGTAATTTAAACTTTAAAAAACTCCACCCTTGTTCCAGCTGACCCAAAGTGACGTCATTGTGCGGTCCTGAGTTCCACCACGGAGTTCCACCACCTCTTTTCCCAGAAAAAAAGCCCTGATCATACATAACGATTCCAGCGGCTTAGCAGCATTCATCTGTGTCAGCAAACTAAAACAGAGGTCCAGGCCCCCCATTAATGGCTAATTGTTTATTTCAGCAACAGCACCCAATGCTTAGTTCATCAGATACTCATAATGTGAAAAATTTTTAGCTAGGGTTGCCAGCTCCAAGTTGGGAAAATCCTGGAGATCTAGGGGGTGAAACCTGGAGAAAGTGGGGTTTGGGGAGGGAAAGGACCTTGGCATGGCATAATTCCATACAGTCCACCCCACAAAGCAGCCATTTTCTCCAGGTGAACTGATCTCTGTAGCCTGGAGACCAGTTGTAATTCCAGGAGATCTCCAGCCACTACCTGGAGGCTGGCAACCCTAATTTTAGCTGAGATTTCTATAATCAAAATCATAGAAGGGTTGGAGGGGGAAGAAGCCTGTTGAAAATCATCCAGATGTGAAGCCTTGTTTAATTTTTTTAATTCTTATTTTACTTACGTTATTTATAGTCTGCCTTTCTCACTGAGACTCAAGGCAGATTACAAAATGTTAAGTCAATATGATCCACGGGCATTCCATAATACAGTAGGGTATGGATTGAAGAAATTTAAAAAAAACAAGCAGAAATTCAATACGGAGCTGAAATAATGCTGGAAAGGACTGCAATGGACATGGCTGTTTCATGTAACGTTACCCGTATCCCAACTTATTCTTTAAACACTATTCTTAGCACGGGAAAGAAATGAGGAATCAACAAGCTGAGTTCATGCATATTTTTCTCTAACTGCAGTTACAGATGACATCTGAATGCAGTCAAGATGTCCTTCCATTACACCATCACTCACTTGTTCAATGCGAACCTCCAATAAGCTTCCGAGAAAGCTCAATCCCACCCTCCTCGAAAAACCACTGGAGCGGAGTGTATAACCTAGCTGTAAATCTACCCAGATTCATCTTTTCCAAGTTGTCGCCCTTATGGTTTCAGCATGTCCTACTTGGCCAGGAATCACATTTTTGTTGGGGTGTATCCAAAGGGTGGCCACGCTGCTTATGGAAGCAGCGGTGGCAATGCAACCAACCTAGAGGCAATGCAAACTCCTTGCCAACCTCTCCTCCAGTCGCGCCGTCATCAGAAGGCGGAGAAACTGATTGCAAAACTTGGGATTTCCAGCTGCCAAATTCTCAGCCCAGAGATTCGGACTTACCAAATATAAAATTAAAAAGTACTTCCCTTGGCAACCACATCAAAATGAACTGCAAGACAGACTGCAAGGAGAAAGTGTTGAACTCGCAGCGATTAGCGGCAGGAAATTTTGCTTGGCTCAGATGCTACACTGGAGGAAATCCTGGGCAATCCGAGTCAGGCTGTACTATTAGAGGTAACGTGCACAGCTGGAATTTTCATTCCAAGCCCCACCCTGTTTATTTGAACATGGGAATGATTCAGCTTTCACACCTACAATGAGTTTAAAATTAGATGAAGGACGCCTGAACTGGGCTGGGACGGGATCTCAAGGGAGCCAGAAGTAATTTTAAACTCTGGATGTACTTGGACATAGCAAGAAGGGGAAGTGAGAGATCTCCCGTTTCATGCCATCTTATAAAACTACACAGGGAACGAAACCACATTACACAGGCTCTCCTGCACAGGGATCATTTAGTAGAAAAAGAGCTGGAGGAACTCATTAGCATAACTCATTAGCATATGCCATGCCCCTTGACCTCACCAGAAGTGCGTCATTAGCATAACTGATTTGCATATGCCACACACCCCTGACATCACCTATTCTGGCTGTTTTGGACCCAATCCTGGCCATTCAGGGCCAAAATTGGGCCCAAAATGGCAAAAAGGGGCTGAAAATGGCCAAAAAGGGGCCGAAAATGGTCAGGATTGGGCCGCTGCTGAGTGGGAGAGTGATCCACCACCCGTCAGAGGCCCGATACGGGCCGTTTCAGCCCCAATCCAGGCTGAAATGGGCCCAAAATGGCCAAGAGTCAGGTGGGTGAGGCCACCTGACATGTGATCTCTTTGGGGAACAGATGGAACTGCATTCCTGCGTGTCCCCCCTCGAAATGAGCCCTGCTTGTGCATCTGGATTCGACAAAACTGCTGATTGCTGCAGCCCGTGGACTGCATCACAGCAGCTAAAATAAAATTCCTGTACTTGGCAATTTGTGGAATTATCCTCCAACGCAATTCTGGTCGCACAAACCCCACAACTGCCAAGAGAATGGCCGAGTATGAAATACTTTTCCTACATGAGTCATCGATTGTTCCCATAACCATGGCAAACTGGCAGCCTGAATCAATTAAATCATGTTATGCAATGACTGAAATACAAGTATGTTTTAAACCCATTCTGAACTAGGTCTTATCTGAGAATTGTGCAAGACATCAAGATATTTGATCAGCCCTGTAGGTACACTGTGTCATCCCATAAAGGTATGCCACTGGATCCTTCGTAATGTTGTAGAGGATGCTGGGATATAATGAGATTATACATAAAGCTGAGAGTTCGACCCCAGCATCCTTTGCAGCACTGCAAAAAATCACAGAATCCCAGAGTTGGAGGGGGTCATACAGAGACCATCTAGTCCAACCCCCTGCCCAGTGCAGGATGAGCCTAAAGCATCTCTGACATATATTCATCCAGCCTCTTCTTGAAAACTGTCTGTGAAGGGGAGCTCACCACCTCCCTAGGCAGCTGATTCCACCTTGGAGCTACTCTGACGGTGAAAAAGGTTTTCCTAATATCCAGCCGGTACCTTTGTGCATGTAATTGAAGCCCGTTGCTTCAGGTCCTATCCTCTACTGCCAACTGGAACAGCTCCCTGCCCTCCTCCAAATGACAGCCTTTCAAATATTTAAAGAGAGCAATCATGTCCCCCCTCAACCTCCTCTTCTCCAAACTTAACATTCCCAAGGCCCTCAGCCTTTCCTCGTAGGGCTCAGTCTCCAGATCTCTGATCATTCTCATCGCTCTCTTCTGCACCCTCTTGATTTTGTCCACATTCTTTTGGAAGTGAGGCCTCCAGAACTGCACACAGTACTCCAGGTGCAGCCTGACCAAGGCAGTATAGAGAGGGACTGTGACCTCCTGCGATTTCAATGCAATGGCCCTTTTGATACAACCCAAGACTGAGTTTGCCTTTTTTGCCACCACATCACACTGACTGCTCATATTTAGTTTACAGTCCACTCTTACCCCAAGATCTCTTTCGCATACCGTACTACACAGAAGTGTATCCCCCATCCAATATTTGTGCTTCACATTTTTGTGGCCCAGATGTAATACTGTGCACTTATCTATGATGAACTGCATCCTGTTCACAACTAGCCACTTCTCCAGAGTATTCAGGTCTTGTTGAATTTTCACTCTTATCTTCTTGGGTAGTTGCCACTCCTTTACCTTTAACTTTAACTTTAACTGAATTTTTATACCGCCCATCTCCCGAAGGACTCAGGGCGGTGTACAGCCAAAATAAAACATACAAATATAAAACAGTAGGAATATAAAATATATTCCTCCCCACTCCTCCCAAATCCTGGGATGCCAATCTATACCATTGGCCCAGCCATGTTGAGAATTTCTTCTTCTACCATAGAAGAAAAAGATTATTCCAATTTGTTCTTTGATCGCTTACCATACTGTCTGCAGAAGAAAAATCTTTATGAAGACAAATGTCAGTTTATAGTAGGCCGTTTTCACACGTCTTACTAGCTCTTCCCAGTTCTTGTGTGAAATCGCACCAGGTAGACGCTGTCCTTGCGGGAGCTTTGTGCAACATACCAGAGCTGTTAAGACGTGTGAAAACGGCCATATACTGACTTCAGAGCAGGACTCTAAAGAGGCAGCACAGAAATATTCTAAATAAATACATTGGTAGCAACAACAAAAGAAATCTACAAATCATTTGTCATCAATATAAATCCTGTATTATTCTGTACTTCTTGCATAAAGCAAATTTGCAGGCAAAATGCATCTACAAGAGCTCTCAAAGAAGTTGACTGTTCAAATTCCATTATGAAAAAAAAAATGTCCCGTGGGGGTCCGTTTGCCCCCTCCAATTGGACCTCAAGAAAAGTATGCTATGGCTAAAGAATCAGTTTGTCAGCAAATAAATTTCTCCTTTCTGTAATCATGTAGCACCATGTTTATTTTTCATTGGAATACCAATTGTCATGAAATCCTCTGCTAATACTACTTCTTGCCCAACCAACACCCGCTCTGCTTGTCTCCGCAGTTCCGTGACATCCATATCACCTTCGCCAACCTGACTGGCTGGCTTATACCTCTGGCTGAAGTGAGACAGAACCAGTTTCTTCACTTTACACAGCTTTGCAAACTCAGCTGCCGTTTTGGGAGTGCTGTGGCCATGCTCCTTGGCTTTGTCCGCCTGGGTGTCGTCCAGCGTGGCTTCGTGAACCAAGAGATCCGCTTCGTAACAAAGACTCACTGCTCTGTCTCCAACGATACTGGAACAATCTCCTAAAATGCAAACTTTTCTGCCTGGAAAAGGGTCTTCTAAGACATCCGAGGGAGAAATAGTTGCCCCATTTTCCAGGACGACGGTAACGCCATCTTTCAGTTTACCATATAAGGGGCCTGGCTGAACTCCTGGAAACGAAAGCATAGGTACAAGTTAATTTTTAACACAATTCTGAAATCATCTAAGAACATTAGAATTTTGCATGGGCTGTAAGAGATTCGCAACTGAAAACATTCTCAGAGACCCATTTCTTTCCCTACAAATATCACTCCCTTCCAGGCCAGCGCCCTGTTTCATATGGTAGCCCATCAAATGTCCTTGGAAAGCCTATTAGCCTCGCCTAGCTTGGTCACTGAGAAAGCAGAAGAGTGAGGATTTGGGGAATGGAGAATCTGGGGAGTTACACACTAAATAGAATTTGTTATTTGGGTCTGGTAAGCTAACCAGAATTTCAGGACTGGAGTCCAGTGGCACCTTAGAAACCAACAAGATTTTCACAGTGTAAGCTTTTGAGAGTCAGAGTTCCCTTCTTCCGTGTCTGAAGAAGGGAGCTCTGACTCTCGAAAGCTTGCGCTCTGAAAATCATGTTGGTCTCTAAGGTGCCACTGGACTCCAATCCTGCTGTTCTACTGCAGACCAACATGACTACCCACCCAACTATCCATTTACAATAAATCCCCTCTTTCCTGGGCGACGGATAAATAAGGATCTGTTCTCCCATGCCCACCCACTATTGCTAATAGAAGCAAGCAGGGCTCATTTCAAGGGGGAACGTGCAGAAACGCAGTTCCGGCAGTTCCCCCAAAGAGGTCACATGTCAGGTGGCCCTGCCCACCTGACTCTCGGCCATTTTGGGCCTGTTTGGGGCCGAAACTGCCCAGATCGTGCCTCTGACTGGTGGTGGATCACTCTCCTGCTCAGCAGCGGCTCAATCTTGACCATTTGGGGCCCCTTTTTGGCCATTTTCAGCCCCTTTTTGCCATTTTGGGCCCAATTTTGGCCCTGAATGGCCAGGACTGGGCCCAAAACAGCCAGGATAGGTGATGTCAGGGGTGTGTGGCACATGCAAATGAGTTATGCTAATATGTTATGCTAATGAGTTCCTCCAGCTCTTTTTCTATGAAACGACCCCTGGAAGCAAGCGGTACATCCAACAGCTGGAAGAGTGGCCTGGTGCAGCCGTAACATTTCTGACCTCTAAGCCATGCCGATCAAAGGAGTATCCCATGGATTCATGCCGTCCTCCTGCCCCTTTTCATGCACAAACTCCTTTGGTATCTGAAGAAGGGAGCTTTGACTCTCAAAAACTTGCACTCTGGAAATGTTGTTGATCTCTAAGGTGCCAGTGGACTCAGATCCTCCTGTTCTGCTGCAGACCAACACAGCTATCCACTTAAACTAACCAGAATTTATTGCACAAGTTTCAAAGTCTTTCGTGCTGTCCGGCTGCAGCCAAAAATTCATGCAACACCCATGTTCCCTTTCCCCAACGCACAGGAAGGATGTTCTTCTTTGAAATAGTTTAGGAAAGAGGCAATGCTCTTACCCTGTACATTTCAGCACTCCAGTTTTCAGATCAGATTATAGCCAATAATTGCTATGACCAAGGGGTTTTAATGGAGAACAGCAAGACAGCCAGGAAGTGCACAACCATCTTAAAGATGCAATGGTTTGTTACGGTGGGTGCTTTCATAGCCAACAACTTACTTCATCGCATGCTGCAAGACATCAATTCATCCCAAAGGAGCCACAGCACTTTCCCTTTCTTTGACCAACAAAAAGTGCATTACATGCCCGGAAAGTTATTAGTCATTCGTTCACTCAACAGCCATGGTGTGACGTCAGCATTCATGACATCAGCAGAGGTGTCCTGGGGGTTCTACAGTGAAATCATAAACAGAGTGACTCCCTTCCAAGGCCACTAAAGTCAGTGGGCTTATAATAACGCGGTAACTCTGCTTAGGACTGCACTGTTAATTAGGCTAGTAAAACAAAGTGGCCCATGAGCCATCATGATCAGTGTCTGACTAGGACTTGGGAGACTCATGTTCAAATGTGCATGTTGAAATGTCCAGTAAGTTCACTGGGTCAGTGACATTGGGCTAGGTTACCAACCTCCAGGTGAGGCCTGGAGTTCTCCTGGAATTACATCTGCTCTCCAACAACAACAACAACAACATTCAATGTATATATCGCCCTTCAGGACAACTTAACATCCACTCAGAGCAGTTTACAATGTGCGTTATTATCCCCACAACAATCACCCTGTGAGGCTGGTGGAGCTGAGAGAGCTCCGAGAAGCTGTGCCTGACCCAAGGTCACCCAGCTGGCTTCAAGTGGAGGAGTGGGGGAATCAAACCCAATTCTCCAGATTAGAGTCCCACTGCTCTTAACCAGTACACCAAACAAGAGATCAGTTCTGCTGGAGGAAATGGCTGCTTTGGAAGGTGGTCTCTATGATATTATCTCTCTTCTGAGTTCCCTTCCCAAATCTCCAGGAATTTCCCAAGCTGGAGTTGACAACTCTACTTTGGACCTATCAGTCCCTCCCAGCCTAGGCCGTTTCCACACGGCTTACCTTGTTCCGGAAAACAGCAAAATCTCGCACGAAATCGCGCGAGAAGACGCTGTTATCGCGCGATAACAGCAGCTTCTCGCAAGATTTCGCTGTTTTCCAGAACAAGGTAAACCGTGTGGAAACGGTCCTAGTTATCTCAGAAAATTGTGGCGAGGATACAATGGGAAAAAGGAGGACCGTAAATGCTGCCCTGAGCTCCTTAGAAAATGGGTGGGATAAAGAATGTGGTGGATACAGAAGTGAGTTCTAACTAACACAGCCACTCTTCTTGAATCAAGCCAAGGAACATCCACTCTGAAGTATCTTTGAAGACCAGCTGCAGAACATTTTATATAGAACCTATAGCTATGGGACATTTTTACAAGAATCAAACAGGCACACCCATTACCTAGTTCCTTCAGCTTCTGTACGTTGAGTCTGCCAGGCCGCGGCTTCTCCTCCATGACGAAACCAAAGGAAGGGATTCGGTGAAACAGCCGAAAAGCCTTCATGGTGAACAGTTCATTGTCCACCAACATGTACGAGTCTTCTACAGGATCCAAACAAATTGTGTTTCCTCGTGTTTCTTCCGGTGTGGCGTTGTCTCTGTCCACAAAAGACACCTCTTTGAGTTCTTCCGCGGGGCACTGATCTCGCGTGGGCACCAATTCATGAACGACATATGGGAAGAGAAGTTGCGAATGGGACAGGGTCATAATTCTCCGGAGGAAGCTCCTTAATCCAAGCGGTCCATAAATATCAACCGGTTGCTTGTTTGTGGTGGAACTACTCTGGAGACTGATAGTACAGAGAAGCCCAGGAAGGCCAAAGAAGTGGTCTCCATGAAGGTGAGTGATGAAGATCTTGGTTATTCTACCTAATCACAAATGTACAGGAGCCACACACAAAAATAATGCAGAATACAGGACATCATAAGAATGAAAGTTCACACCAGACAACAACCTCCATACAGATCTGAATTTTTTTTCTCTAGTCCTAGCTTGGCTTACCAATTTCTTGTGAAATGATTTACGGCCTTTAAAAACCACAGTGCCATCCGAAGCAGTTATACCCTTCTAAACTCATTGTTTTCAATAAGCTAAGGGCAAACTTTGCTTAGAATGGCATTACTATTGGGGGAAATAAACCAACACCCTGAGCCAATTGTAGATTTCTCCACTTCACCACTGGTTTGAGAAGTAATTCAAGGCGTTTAAACTCCGCGAGAAGTAAAAAGGTTTATTTAGCAATAAGCCTTGATGCAGTCAATTTGGTAACAGAGTGCATACAGGAACGCATCAGCACCTGTATTTTATACATTTCAATCGACATAAAAAACTGTATCCAGTTCATAAGAATTCATACACTTCTGCAAACAAACAGCCAGTTCTTACAAACAATTAAGTCGAAGTACATGATCTTCTGAACAGTGTGGATTGACAGGTCATAGCCAGGAATTAAAAGGAACACAATAAGAATAACATCCTTGGACGGCATCATTAATTTCAAAACATAACTGGGAAAGGCTATCCAAGGCTGGAGCTAAATAAATAAATATTATTAACCTTCAGTGTATAGCGGAGGTAAACTTACTCTGTTTTCTCTTATGGCCTCTATGTTATAAGGTTACAATAAAAATTGCAGGAACTGAAATGCAAAACACAGGGTGAAGAAGGATTTTCTCACAAGTTTTGAGCAGTCCAGTTCAATGACTTTTAATTGGAAACAAGGGGGCTACCCCAAAATTCCCTAACAGTTACTAGCATACTAAAACAAATCTCTACCAAAAGCTGCCGTTTACAATTTTCATAGATCCAGAGGAGTTAGCCGTGTTCATCTGTAGTTGCAAAATAGTAGAGTCCAGTAGCACCTTTAAGACTAAGCAACTTTACTGTGGCATAAGCTTTCAAGAACAACAGCTCTCTTCGTCAGATGCATCTGACGAAGAGAGCTGTGGTTCAGATGCATCTGACGAAGAGAGCTGTGGTTCTCGAAAGCTTATGCTACAATAAAATTGCTTAGTCTTGAAGGTGCTACTGGACTCTTTACTCCTATACAATTTTGGAAGTGGAGCTTAGCCCCATCCGCTCCTCTAAGAGGTGATGAATGGAGCGTTCCTTTGAGCCAGACTAATGCCGGTTTATGTTTAATCTGGTTTACAGGTGAAAGCTACGAGAAGGCCATGAGTCATGCTCAAAACGAGCACAGGGCCATGTGGTCATTTCCCTTTAATGCTGGCGCTTCCTGTTTTCCATGTGTGGAAACAGCCTGGGACTCGACTAAAGTTTAGATCCCGAGGCTGTGAGAAAGAAGCAATCTCCAGTTCACCCAGGTACCTGCATTAGGACGTCATGACAAACTGGAGTTTGAGTTGAGGCTTCGCAAACCGGGGAGAGGAGTACAAAAGCACAGCAAGCAATATCTGCGTCCATCACGAACAAGCAGGTTTTTCATAACATTTGACACATTCCTGGCTGCAATTCAAAATACTCCCTCGCTTCATCACATACTTTAGTTTAGGCGGGTAGACATGTTGGTCTACAGTGAAACGGCTTGAGTGAAGTCCAGTGGCATCTTAGAGACCAACAACATTTTCAGAGTGCAAGCTTTCGAGAGTCGGAGCACTCTTCTTCAGAACGGAGAGTGTCTGAAAATGTCATTGGTCTCTAAGGTGCCACTGGACTCAAATCTCACATGCTTTAGCAAAACTTGGCCAAAATTAAACAGAAGTCCAGTGACTCCCGGTTAGTAAAGTCCGCATGTGGAGGCTATCATGTTTTTCTCAACTTAACATGCTCTAGCAGCCACTTGCTTAATGTCTGCCTGTGTTTGGTTCTCGTGTTATGGAGTAGTAATTAGAGTATCAGATTAGGATCTGGGAGACCCAGGTTCGAATCCTCATTCTGCCACTGAAGCTTGCTAGGTGACCTTGATCCAGTCATGCATTCTCAGCCTAACCTACCTCGCATGGCTGTTGTCAGGATAAAATGGAGAAGGGGGAAATATTGAAAGCCACTTCAAGTTCCCATTAGGGAGACAAGTAGGGTAAAAGTGAAATAAATAAAATTAAAATTAAATAAACAGGACAATATTTTGTCTCCTCTGTGCTTTGGCTTGTGCTGTGCCTCCAGCCATTCCCATGAGCCAATGTTCATGTCACCACTTCCAAGACAGAGACCCTAGCCTTAATATAAATTTTTATTTCAACTAATAAACTCAGAGTGTTTTAGATCTGTTGAGGTGGTGGTGGAGAGTGCCCTCAAGTCATAGCTGACATACAGCAACCCCCTGGTGGGGTTTTCATGGCAAGAGACTAACAGAGGTGATTTGTCATTGCCTGCCTCTGCAATTCTGGTCTTCACTGGAGGTCTCCCCCCATCCAATTACCGACTAAGGCCGACCCTGCTTAGCTTCTGAGATCTGACAAGATCAAGCTCACCTGGGCTATCCAGGTCAGGGCATCTGTTGAGGAAGCATCTTCATATTGACATGACTACGCATGAACAAAGAGATGAATGTATTGTCGAAGGCTTTCACGGCCGGAGAATGATGGTTGTTGTGGGTTTTCCGGGCTGTATTGCCGTGGTCTTGACATTATAGTTCCTGACGTTTCGCCAGCAGCTGTGGCTGGCATCTTCAGAGGTGTGGCACCAAAAGACAGAGATCTCTGAGAGATCTCTGTCTTTTGGTGCTACACCTCTGAAGATGCCAGCCACAGCTGCTGGCGAAACGTCAGGAACTACAATGCCAAGACCATGGCAATACAGCCCGGAAAACCCACAACAACCAAAGAGATGAATCTTCACTGCAGTAAATGGCTCAAGATCATACAGAGCTTGCCTATAGTAAAAGTGGTGGGCTCGCATCATCATGTCTGTGAGAATTCCCCAAGCCCCTTTTCCCACCCATTTCCACCCATGCTTTCTGCCATGCTTTTGTTCAGAGTGTGCCACTGTCCAGAGCAGGAAGTGTTCCCAGGAAACAACCTTATGCCCCCCACTGACCTGCTTTCAGGTGACTTTTCATGAACTGAGTCTGGGTTCCCTCGCCGCAGTCAAACAGCCAGCACTCTCCTTCAAAGCGGACCACTGTCGCCGAGGCCCCCCGATGCGGGGATGGATAGGCTGCGCCTGTACCCAGAAAAGTTACATCCATCGCCATGGTGCTGGAAATCAGTGCATTGCCTACAGGAGACAGTAACAGACGTACATCAAAGCTGCCACCACACATCACTGCATATTGCACAGGAGCAATCGTTTACGACTAGATTTTCCTGTGTTGATAAAACACTCCAGTTGCGAATGACTGCAACAGCACAATAGGGCAATATCCGATGATGTGCAGATGAAACCATAGATTTACACAACCTTGAACTGTCATACAAAGTTTTTGATGTTGGACATCAAAACGTACCGGCAAGGCTAACAGATTGCCTATCATGTCTCACACTGGACTTTCCATCATTCAAAGTTATGTCACTTCCGTTCTACCTGTCTATCAACTGTTGGGAGGGGACTCCACCCACTCTGGATGTGTTTACGCTTTGGTTCTTGTTTTATGTTCCCCTTTCCTTGTAACATCTCCCCACCTCTCACCCACTCCTTTCTGTTGCTTGTAGCTTCGAGTATAAATATAGCTGCTATACATGGACACTTCATGCATCTGATGAAGTGAGCTCTGAAAATTTATGCTGGAACATTGTGGTAGTCTTTAAGAATACCCTTATAGTGGAATATTGTGGGCGTTTCTAAAGACCCACTGAACTTCTTGGCAAGTTTAAAATTATTCTTTTAGAACAGATGTTAGGCAAATTGCTTTAGCCATGTTGGTCTGTAGCAGAAAAGCAGGATTTGAGTCCAGTGGCACCTTAGAGATCAAGGTTTTTAAGCTGTAAGGTTTGGAGAGTCAGAGCTCCCTTCTTCAGACACAAGTAGGAACGGAGATCCTTGAGCCTTTATATCCCAGCCAAAAGGTGGGTGGCATGTTACCAGGAAGGGTATCAGGATGTAAAGGTACAATGGTCCTTCCTACGCTTGCCAACTCCAGGTTGGGAAATTCCTGGAGATTTGGGGACAAAGCCTGGAGAGGACAGGGTTTGGGGAAGGACCTCCGCATAGTATAATACCCTAGAGTTCATCCTCCAAAGCAGTCATTTTCTCCAGGAAACGGATCCCTGTGTAGTCTGGAGACCAGCTGTAATTCCGGGAGATCTTCAGCCACCACCTGGAGGTTGGCAACCCTGCTGGGGAGGGGAGGGTTTGGAGAAGGGAGGAGCCTCAGGAATATATAACGCCACTGAGTGCCCTCTCCAAAGCTGCCATTCAGGGGAACTGATCTCCGTAGCATAGAGACCAGTTGTGATTCCGGGGATCTCCAGGCCTCACCTGGAGGATGGCAACCATATGTCTTCCTCGCACACACGTTCACACAATAAGCGAAAACGGGACTTTGGAAAGCAGAGGTTGCATCTTGCAGGACATACCTTGCCAAAGTTCAGCTCGGGGATCTTGATTTCCAAGGCTCCGAAGTTGATTCCTAGCCCTTATTTGCCAAACTGGGAAATCAGCTTCCGATTCTTGAACGAACCCTGCCGATTTCACAGCTTGCGGAAAAACAAGTCCCTTCTACACGTGGAAACCGACGTAAAGGGAAAATGGACGAGACCACCTGCACCTGGGGGGGACCATTTTTTAGAAAATGTTTTCTTATACTAAAAACTCCCTACAAATAGAAGAGGGAAGTATAGGAAAGCAGAAGAGATTGTCTTCCTCATCCAGCAGTTTCCTATTTGCAGATAATGTTTTTTCCTTGGCAGGGGGATGTTCCTAAGCGAGCCCCCCCCGGAAGCATGCAGTGGTTCTTCCCAATCTATGGTTTCTTCCCCTTGTACGGCTGATGTTTCCTTGGATCGTACCATTTCGTGCTGCTGTAGTTTCCTTGCATGGTTGAATTCTCCCCTCGGAGGAAAAGGCCGTCCTTGTATACCGGAAAGGAATACTTAGCGAACTTACTTTTCTCTTTGCTAGGTTTCCCCTCCTTGCCAAGCATTCCAATATGCAAATCAGTAGTTTTGCGAGGACTGTACCACTACAATTGCATTTTTTTGTGTTTTTGAAATGCAATTGAATTTTATTTTTGTTTCAGCCTTGTTGGTCTGTAGTAGAAGAGCAGGATTCCGGTCCTGTAGTACCTTAGAGACCAACTAGATGTCCAAGGTGTGAGCTTTTCAGAGTTATGAAAACTCGCTAAGGTGACTCTTGAGCCAGTAACAACATTCGATTTATATACCGCCCTTCCTGCCAACTTAATGCCACACTCAGAGCTGTTTACAAAGTGTGTTATTATTATCCTCAGGACAATCACCCTATGAGGTGGGTGGGGCTGAGAGAGCTCCAAGAAGCTGTTACTGACCCAGTCACCCATCTGGCTACAAGTGGAGGAATGGAGACTCAAGCCTGGCTCTCCAGATTAGAGTCCTGCCGCTCTTAACCACTACACCAAACTGGCTCTCGATCAATAGCTCAGCTCAATCTACCTCGCTGGGTTGTTGTTGGGGTAGAATGGATGTGAGAATCATGAATAGTGACCTCCTTGGAAGACTAGATAAAAATGGAGCGAGAGAACCAAGGCTGAATTCAATAGCCTTGGACTAAGGGAGTTTGTTAGATTTATCTTTGCAGGTACGTGGGGAGTTGGTTGCTGGGCTCTTATTTTCACACAAGGATTTCAGATGATTTGCAGAGCATTTGGCTGCAACTGGAGTAACAAAGAGGCTGTAAACTGGCTTCCAGGTCCTTATTCATGAACCTAACCACAAATATGAATGGTTTTTTAAAAGCAAGCTTGCGCCCTGAAATAAGCTTTGGGCCACCACAAATCATACAAGTCCCAAGTAGCAGGGGAGACTCTGCCAAGCAAGAACAATGCTACTCCCCTGTGCAAATCTTGATTTTAGCACCAACTGCTTGAGTAGGGTGCCCTCATGAGAAATGAAAACTGCCAGCCTGGGAGCAGCAGCACCCAAAAAAGCTTTGAGCTGCCCCAAATCCTACACCTCCAGACACTGGGAGCCACGACCTGCCAGGCTGTGAATGAAACAGATATAACCCTGGGGAGGAGTTTGAGGTTGCTCCTTACCAGCTGAGTAGAAAAGCTCCAAGGTCACCTTTAGCAGGTGCACCACAAATGCACTCCCTTGGTTAGCCTCAGAGTTTCTTATGCCTCTGGCCCTGAGCCTTTGCACATGTCCTTAAAGGGATGGCACACTCACCGAACGCTGGCAGCTTTTCCCCTTGACTCCAGACATTTCCATTTTCAAAACGTGTGCAGGCAGTTTGACTTCTGTTTTTTCAGCACCTTCCTGGGACCGCGGGAAAGAGCACGCTCAGAAAAAGCGCTGAAAAAACAGAAGCCAAGCAGCCTGCAACTGTATTAAAAATGGAGATGTCTGGAGTCAAGGGGGAAAGCCAGCAATTGGGAGTAGGCCATCTCTTTAAGGATATGTGGCAAGGGCCCTTCACGCCCTTGCACTGTAGGCACACAGGGAGCAAATCCTACCTTTTCTTTGAGAACCAAAACCAAACAGGTATTCAGAAGCAGCTCCTAAGAGGACACTTGTCTGGGAAGCGCCAAGAGTTTGTGATAGGCCCCACCACCCATGGATGCCATTTTGTGATGGCAGACCCCAGCCCTTTCACAAAACTCAAAAAGTACCTGCAGGCCCCACAAGGCTAGAGAGGATCCAAGGAGTATCTGTAGCAGGCTTAGGCTCCCACTTTCATTGCCAGATTGTGCGGTGCAACTGGTGGGAGGTTTTCGGGAGGGAACATTACAGGGGGAAGGGGCTGAAACACTGCATGCGCCATTACATCACTTCCAGTGAAAACTCGGAAGTGATGTAGGGTAGCTCTAGGAATTGCCAGAAACTCTATAGTAACATTATGGTAGGACTATCCTGTCACTTCCAGGTTTTCACCAGCAGTGATATAGCAGTGCATGCAACACCATTTTTAAAATATATATATATATTTTTTCTCCTGCTGCTTCTCGGAGTGGTGGCAGACAACATGAGCTAGGTTGGGCGATGCCTTGCCCCCACTGGGGGAATGGTCAATACTAGTTAGCAACAGGAGAATATGCAGAAGCCACATCAATGAATGCATGAATAAGGAGTGACAGGCTCTTTAGTAAGGAGGCAGAAGACGGTATACTCATAACAATAAAACACAATCCAGGCTAAAGGAAAGGTTTTTACTATGAAAATAGAAGGCCATAACACATCTCAATACAGTTACAGTATTACAAACAGGTGAAAAATAAATTCTTTTAACCACAGTGATGCTTTTAAAGCCACCCAAGAGATTATTTTCGAACAAACTATATTCAAGGGGTGGGAGGCAGAAAAAGATACATCCTGAAGATTTGCATTTGGACAATGTGAAAATTGCTACCACACAGACATCTTTAAACAGGTCTCCAGCATATTTTACAATATTCAAAACCAGTCACATGAAATGTCTGGTCAGCCACCTTTGGCTTTGTGTTCCTTGGCCCTTGTGGTGACTTTCTGACCTCCACAGACAGGCGAGCTTCTTCACTGCTTGATGAGAGTTTCATGGGAGAATAGAAAAGCTGCCACTTAGTTTCCCTTTGTCTAAGAAAGGGCTCAATTTCCTTTCTATGTGCAGACCCAGTTGCACGGACAATTCACAGAACTACACACATGCAAGAAAGGCCCATGCTGACTTTCAACAACATCAGCCAGGGCTAACCATGGTGCAATTTGTGAAGCTGTCCATGTTGAATTCACCCCGGATCCGAAAACAGAGTTGGAAACAACAAACCATGAACAAAAAGAGTCACAGGCCCCCCAAAGCTGTGAGGCCCCCCAAAGCTGGTCCTGAGCATCAGGGAACTCTCCAAAACAGTGATAAATGTGGCACAACGGTCTTCAGATAAAAGGAAATTGGCAGAAATCATCTCCCATCCCCTTTGAGCGAGCTCTTCCATAAATGCATGTGTGCACCTTAGACAGATTTTCACTGATTTCCTCTTCCTGTACACTCCATGCCACATCCCACTCTGAGAGTCCCCCAACCCTCAGGCCAGCAGTGGGGGGGCGGGGGGGAGACAGAAGCGGGGCTCATCAGCTATCTTCTACTATGCACAGCACGTACATGACTGATGCAGCACGGGCTGTCTTGTGGATATGCCTCCCCAAAATAACTGCTGACCTTGAAGGTTTGGAAAGGGGGAGAGGGACTCGAGCCATGTTTTTTGCTGGACAAGGAAGAATTTCATCCCCAAATCCCAAGTTTCTGTTGAGTAAACCAGTTCTCTTTAACGTTGTTTTAAGGGGGCAGTTGTTCTTTTGACACAGATTAAGATGACCAATAAGGAAAGGTGCGCTTCCTGTAGAAGGGCTCGAGAGACATTGTTAAAATACAGCTTACGTCATATCTTAAAAGGGGGAAGAAGAAACAGGAAAGTGCAAGAAAGAAAACCATGTTGTAAGTCAAACAAATTAAATAACAAATCTACACTGCGAGGAAGCTTATACCCAGTTCTAAAAGCATCTTCAATATCAAGAGTTTGCCAAAAGCTCAGAGGGACATGCATACACACACAAAAAACCCCCAAGGATATATTCCCTTTAACAAGCATACATTAAGTATACTTGTTCCCTTTAACAAGTATACAGTAAGTAATGATATATTCCCTTTCTTTTCCAAAAATTACATTTCTGTACTAAAATGTTTTTATTTGCCTGCCAAGGATCTTCCTTTGAGCGATGGCAGTGAAAGATGGGTTGAGATCGCCTGTCCGGGCAAGGAAGACCAAATTAATCGGAACCGATATACACAACCAGCGCGCTCCTGTAACGGAACTGCTTCTGGTTTTTATCACCTGAGACTCGGGGGGGGGGGGGGGTGCCTGAATATTTGAATACTCCAGTATATTAAAAAAAATCTTATACTTACAAAATTAATATACAAGGGGAAAAGGTTCAAGTCTAGCTTCCTCGCAGGTGGTAAGGGTTTTTGTTTGTTTTTCTTTTGGGGAATAGTTTCACGTGATCCCCACCTACAATCTGAAGGGGTTCAGCCCGCACTTACAGGCAAAATGGGTGATTGATCATGTTAAATTAATCTTTAAAAGTGCAATGGGGAGGGAGCACTTGGTACAGAAGCGCTCCCATGTTCAAGCACATCTTGTCATGTGTTTAACACACAGGTGCTTAGCTCCAAAATCAGACACAAAATATTATGCCATTTCCGAAGCCTCTGAAATTGTATGTCCGGTTGTGCAAAGGTAATTACGCCCATTAAAACATAGCAACTAGGCTTCTTTCAGATCCAAACATGGACCGTGGAAGTGATCAAACTGTAAACTGGGGAAATACCCCTAAAATGCTCCCTACACACAGGATATTGCAGGCTGTTTGTATCCTGCACGTACAGTCCTGCCTTAGAGCCTCACAGGGCCGGCAGCCCATTCTGCTATCCCTGATATTAAATACAAACATGGTGTAGGCACTGACCCTGGGCACAATCCACTGAAAAAAATCCTCCCCCCCCAAAATGAAAACCACGAGACTTCCTCCCAATCTTTTTCTGCAACTGCTATTTCTACGGAGAATCCCTCAGGAAAATTCCAGCTCGATCGTTCCTTTTACATTCAGTTCCTTCGGCCAATGCAAAAAAAAATTTCTTCTTTCTTCTTCACGAGCATGAAACCATCAGACGAGCAAAACAACACAAGCGGGGGAGGCAGGGATAGCATACAACCAAGTTGCCGCAACCCCCAAATGGCAATAGGAAAAGAATCCTGGTATCTCACTTTTAGACAAACGGGAATCCAGAAGCCAAGAAAGCCTCTCTGCACTCGTGCTGTTCTGTTGAACGCGCAAGGAGTTTGTTTCCTGATTTAGTTGCACCTGTGTAAAAGAAGAGCTCGATGGCAAATGTCCTATCCAGTCCTATACAGTTCCCTGACACCATCTCAAAGCAAGTGCATAACCTCTGAAACCCCTTCTGAAAAAGAAACGGCAGTTCAGCAAAGCAAGCAAGGTGTACATTTGCAGTGTGGTGCAGTGGCATAGACAAGACTTGTGCCATTGACATGGCGTGGGGGCACGGTGGTACATAAACCATGCTCTGATGACCGCCAGCATGGTACATACCTGGTGTGAATCATCACACTGGTCGCAAGCTTAAGTCTGGCGCTGACAAACAGAACAGGATTGTACCTGACAATCATTCAAACAGTGCTGAGGCAGTGAAAGATACGGAAACGGCTGCAGCCTTCCTTCATGAAGACATTAAAACATCTCTACATACAATGAGTATTTCTTGGAGCTGACCACTACATCTGAGCTTTGAGGCCTGTCACAGTTCGGTGTCTTATTCCATTCTACTGTGATGCATTTTAGTGATATTCTCCGCTATTTGCATGATCCTGCTATTGCCTTGGAGTGTTCTTTTAGAGAGGGGGGAAAATGACATAAGCAGCATTCTTAATAAAACCCACCCTGATCTGAGCCCACTTTTCCAGCCACAGCCAAGTCAGGCTGCAGCGCAGTTCGACATTAATTCCAAGCAATGCACAACTTTTAAAACCAATGTTACATTCAGAATTCCACTGGCTGCAGAACCCCTTTCACACCCACACTGAAGATTTGCTTCTCCAAGAGAAGTACTTTCCGGGAACATCTGTTTTTTTTTTCTAAAAGGCCCAACTGGCAGCTATTTCAGGAAAAAAACAATTGTAAAATGAATAACTCTAACTGATGAATAGAGGATCTGATCCGGTGGTCCAAGGAGGAAGTCTGAGACAGGATTCCATGTGGCCCAATTGCCCCGTTCACGGCAGAACTGGAGTGCCACTATGGGAAGAGGTCCCCCAATGCCAACGCAAATGGGATGGAGCTGTGGACACACATCAGAGATACTGGACTGAAGTTAAAGAGTGCAACAAAATCTCAACCCACGTGTATGCCTTCTCGCTTGTGGGGTGGGTGGGATAAGTAGAGGAGTGTCACAAAACCAAAGTCACACAGTAACCGTTTCAAATTCAGAGCCAGCCATCAGCCAACTTAGCCATATATATCCAGGCCATCTTTACCAAGCTTGACTGCAATACCGAGCTCTGCCAAACATGTTCACAAAATCTAAGCTGCACGCTCGAAGCTCAGAAACCTGGATCGTGCAGCTTTCGTCTTCCAGAAAACAAATATCCTTTCTGGGCTAGTCTATCTTTGACTACTGTCACAAATCCGGCATATTAGGCAACTGCAAAGTCCAAAAGAGCACAAAAGGAAACCAGCCTACAAAAGGCAGTCCTTTGGGGATGAAAAATAGGGTCCATTTATACAGAGAGTAGGGCTGAGTGGTAGAGCTTCTTCTAGGTTGTACCACTTCAGGCCCCAGGGGGAGGCCACAGGCGAATGTTCGGCAATAGTAACTGCCTGCAAGTAGAAAAAAAGGAATGCCAGAAAGTTAGGCCACATCCTTCTCCCCAAATTGCTAATTTTTCTGTATGCATGGGGGAAGCATTTAAATATGCAACCTTCCATCTACAACCTGAAGTGATGCAATCCAGAAAAAACATCACAGTTTGATTCTGCTGAATATAAAAAACGAGGCCTAAGATGAGACGCCAAGAAACAGTTAAAGATAACCTGTACGTGGTTGGATTACCTTTGCAACATGGGTTCTAGAAGTGAACTTAAAGTACCAAAGCAACTTTCTGTATTCAATTAGTCCATTTGTCGGAATCCAGGTCTTCGGTGTCTGGCAAAATTCCACACCACGAGAAACTGAAAGGACGGTTATGACGGAAGTTTAAAATAAAAAATAAAAAAAATGAGCTACATGTCTTATGATCTGGAGACTGGTCGGAGAAGGGGCTCTCAGCAAAATTCAGATGCTACCTGAGGAATCCACACTGAAGAAGAGTCACTGCATTTTCGGTGGGTACGATATAGACGCTGGCCAGTCATACAAATCTGGGAGAAAAGAATCGTACTCGTTGCTCCAAACGTTGGACCGTATGTACTGGTTCTTGTCCTTGGGCTCGGGGTAATGGAAAGCCATGTGGTTGGCATACAAATACTCCATAACCTGAGGAAGGGGCAGAATATCAAATTATTGTTTTGCTCATACCTTGGGGATTAACAATACAAAACCAAAACAAGATAAAACATTACACGCCTTTTCCTCCTTGGAGCACCCTCAAAATTGGGTACAGCTTGCCTCGAAAGATCAGACCCAAGAATCCTGCTTGCAACAGCCAAAGAAACAAATGCCTCTGAAGGTCAGATGAGAAGCAACAGAGATTGCCCTGCAGTGGATACAGGGCTGGACTAGGATTGGGGAGATGCGAGTTCAAATCCCACCTCGGGCCATTCATTCTCTCGCAACCTAACCCATCTCACAGGGTCAGCATGAAGATATAATGGATAAGAGGAGAAACCATACGTGCTGCCCTGAGCTCCTCGAAGGAAGGCTGGGATAAAAAAAGTACTAAACAAATAATGAATTCTCCCAGCATCTTTTGAAGATGAATTACATCCATGCAGGGCTCCATGGGGAGGGGACAACTCCTTCCCGGTTTCACTAGCCAACAGCAGGCCCCTGTGCCACTGTTCATTGTGGAAATGGGAACCCGTCTCTTTTTCTGAAAGGACTAATGGTGTGGGGAAGGGGGTAGTTTAAACCAATAAAACTATGCAAAGGTGGAAGGGTGAAATCACCCTCTCTCCTCTATCCACATTGCCCCAATCTTTTACACGTTGCCTCACATGGCATTCATTCAAGTTTAAAAGATTCTGGGAAGATAAGAATGTAAGAGCGGTCCAATAGTCCTGCATCCTGTTTCCAGCAGTAGGCAGTCAAATGTCACAGGGAAGCCCCCACCCAGGGCCTGCCAGCAACAGCGTCTGACAGTCAGAGGTATTCTGCCCCTGAACAAAGAGGACTTATTTAGTTATCATGGCAAACAGCTAACAATAGACTTCCCCTCCAAGAGTCTGTCTAACCTGCACTCAAAATCCATTTTCAGCACTGACCGTCACTGCATCTCATTGCAGTGAGTTCCACAGGTTATTGCATGAAGTCATTTAACAGACTTCCCAGCGTCTGGCCTGTTTTGACCTTCAGAGACTCACAGTTCATGTCATAATGCAGACAGCCTTCCCTCCATTTAGTATCCAGAGGTGCTGCCTCTCTAGACAGAAGGACCCTTTTAGGTAGCCTGGCTATTAGTTAAATCCTCTTCACACGACTACAGCAAAATGTTTGTGCTTATTCCATGGACGCACATTTGCTTACTGAAAGAACCATACATCACGCCCACCCCACCCCACCATGAAAAAGAACATCAGTAAGATATCTTTCCATTTCCCATTGAAATGCACACTTACTTTAACAGCAATGTTAATGGAAACCTCTCTGATGTTGCTGAGTCGTGGGTACAACCTTCCCTGAGATAATTCCTCCTCACTCAGCTGTGCGGTCAAGGTCTTTAAATGCAGAGAAAACAATATTTTTAAGAGATAACGCACACAGGGACACGGCCAGCAGTATACTTTCCATAGCAGCCACGTGCAACGTCTCTGCTCTCAAGTTATCTTCGGGGTTGATCTGCAGAGGGGGAAGGGGAGAGCCACCTCAGGTTTTTCCCTGAGTGGATATGGGACCACAGACTTCACCACTATATTGCCTTACGTATTACCTGTTGTCTCAAATATGTGCTCCCTAGGGGCTATTTGTGCTACATGTGGGCCGTTTCCACACGGCTTACCTTCTTCCGAAAATTTCCGAAAAACAGCATCTTTGTGCACGAAATCACGTCAGGAAGACACTGTTATCACGCGAGAAGACGCTGTTATCATGGAAGACAGCGTCTTCTCGTGCGATTTCGCGTGATAACAGTGTGCGAACGAAGACGCTGTTTTTCGGAAGTTTCCAGAAAAAGGTAAGCCACGTGGAAACGGCCGCAGTCTAATGTCAGCCCTAGAATTGCTTATGTTCTGTTTCAGCATTTCTTCAACTCTGTATTGGATTCTTACCAATGCTATGTCTTTGTAAAATTGTGTTTATTTACCACATGGCATTGTTTATGGAAATGTCCTTGAAACTGACTGTACTAATCTCACCCTGTGTAACCCGCCTTGAGTCTCAGTGAGAAAAGCAGACCGTAAGTGACATAAATAAATAAAATAAGAATGTTGGTGACTTAGAAACCCTGTTCACAAGTTCCAGTGAATCCATGTACAATCTGTGTACACCTGATTTTAACTGATATGTGCATTAATTCTTATGTTACGTTCAACGCATATACAGCTGAATGTGTGATTGAAACCCCACATGTATCCAGGTACTGGTCCTTTGTTTCATTTGTAAAGTGAACGCACATTGGCTATTTCTTCCAAACAAGTTTACGCATGTCCTCATAGAATGTATGCGAGTTCACTGGAACATGTGAACAGGGTTTTCTTTTCACTCTCTGGAGTTCCAAATCTATGTATACTTTGCAAACACAGCTATGGAATTATGCAGGAGCAAAACAGTGCAGTGCAGTGTGTGCATGTGTGCGCACATGAGTGCATGCGTGCATGCATATGAGAGAGAGATGGATCTGTCTACCAGGTTCTCTGAATTCCCAGCTTTAATTTAAAAGTCTCTAGCCCCTTTTGTTGCAGAGATATAAGGGGAAAGGCATATCTTGGACTTTTTTTAAAAAAATGAAAGCTGAGAAATACAAGAAGCTGACAGGTTGTTACAACATCGTGATATTCAATTGTAGATTTTTTTAAAATGTCCTCTGGTGGCAGGGGGTAAATGGCTACTAGGAAGGACTGGGGCACAAAAAACAGCACTGCTGTGAACAGGACAGGGAAGATCTGGAATTTTTTGTTTACTGGTTTTACAACGATCCATCACAGCAAAGAGATTTGGGAAAGATCACAGGAAAGAGAGCGAAAAACTCAAGAGGAGCACGGAAGCACCACAACACCGTGGGGGGAAATCTTCTCTTCCCAATAGCATACAAGCTGGGGCTAATAACCTGTATGTAAAGGACCTTCACTTATGAAGACCCTGCAGTATAAATACAGCCAGGGCTTTTTTTCGCAGGAACACGGTGGGACGGAGTTCCGGAACCTCTTGAAAATGGTCACATGGCTGGTGGCTCCGCTCCCTGATCTCCAGGCAGAGGGGAGTTGAGATTGCCCTCCGCGCCGCTTGGCAGCGTGGAGGGCAACCTAAACTCTCCTCTGTCTGTAGATCAGGGGGTGGGGCCACCAGCCATGTGACCCTTTTCTCCGAGGGCAACCCACTGAGTTCCACCACCTCCTTTCCTAGGAAAAAAAGCCCTGAATACAGCCCTTTCAGTCATCAGGCATTCCTTATTCTCTTCATAAAACTACTGACCTTTGCAGCTTCCAGGAAGACTTTATCGCTAATATGTCGAACGCCACTGAGAACAACAGCAAGAGCGACACCTAAAATAAATTATGCTTTTAAATAGGTTATGGCCAAAAAAAACCCACCTCTACCAGCCTGACTCCCGGAAATATCCATGGAAACCCTCTTTTCCCTCTTAAGGTATTCTTGTTTCTTCATAAACTAGCCTTAACTCTTTACCTCAGAAGAGTAATAGAAGTTTCACATTTCCTCACAAAACCCCTCCACCGTAGGCCTAACCAGGGCTCATTTCGAGGGGGAACGCACAGGAACGCAGTTCCGGCAGTTCCCCAAAGAGGTCACATGTCAGGTGACCCCGCCCACCTGACTTTCGGCCATTTTGGGCCCGTTTCGTCCTGGATTGGGGCCGAAACATCCCGGATCGGGCCTCTGATGGGTGGTGGATCACTCTCCTGTTCAGCCGCCGCCCAATCCTGACCATTTTGATCCCCTTTCAGCCATGTTCAGCCCCTTCTTTGCCATTTTGGGCCCAATTTCGGCACTGAATGGCCAGGATTGGGTCCAAAACAGCCAGGATAGGTGATGTCAGGGGGTGTGGCATATGCAAATCAGTTATGCGAATGCCACACTTCCAGTGATGCTAAGGGGCGTGACATATGCTAATTAGTTATGCTAATGAGTTCCTCCAGCTCTTTTTCTACAAAATGACCCCTGGGCCCAACTATCCCCACTTTATAGATATGCCCACAGAGTCTGAAAGAAATACATGCCCCAAGGCTACTTTCATATACACAAAGATCAGATTCACACACAGTAATGATACCATCTCACGTCCTGCATGTTTAGATTCTGAAGTTCTGGAGAAACTTCACTCACTCTGTTTCCCAGTTCGGGAGACACTACATCTTTGGCAGCACACCTGGAATTAAACTATACCCAAGGCAGCAAATTCCACATCTGGAACTTCCAAGCATTTTTCTTTTTTAAAGAAACAGTCGCACAGGCTCCTGATTCAGAAAGGAACAGCACCATTTTATTTATCCATGTATTTCATTTATACTATACCTTTCTCCCGGGTGGGGACCCAAAGTGACTTACATCGTTCTTCTCTATTTCATTTTCTCCTCACAACAACTCTGTGAGGTAGGTTAGGCTGAGACTGTGCGTCTGGCTCAAGGTTACCCAACAGAGTTGGGATTTGAAACTGGATGAAGGGAGCTTTTGACTCTCAAAAACTCATGTCCTGAAAATCTAATTGGTCTCGAAGGCGCTACTGGACCCAAATCTTGCTCAGATCCTAATGCAACACATTTAACCACAATAACACACGAGTGCAGTGAAGGGAATTCACCCTTCTCGGACCTAAAACAGCCTTTATATTTAACCCAATGGGGAAAACAGCCACTTTTGTGGGGTTGTTTCTGGTCAGGAAAGCCGTGCAAGGGGAAAAAATTAAAACTACCTATCCCCCCCCCACACACACATACACACACTAAGGACATGATTCAAACTGGGGGGCACTGCAGTTGTTATTTTAAAATAAATAATTGCTTGGGAGCTTTGGATGTGGAATTCTCTGAGACAGGGGAAGTTTGGCTCCGTTCCTCTAGAGCAAACCGTAAACGAGTGTGCTGTGGAACAGGATGCCACCCCAACAACCTCACTCCCATTGTAGTCAAAAGCAGAGCTTTTTCAGCAGGAACGTGGTGGAACAGATGTCCAGCGCCTCTTGAAAATGGTCACATGGACGGTGGCCCCACCCCTTGGTCTTCAAACAGAGGGGAGGGCAATCTAAACTCCCCTCTGTCTGGAGATCAGGGGGTGGGGCCACCGACCATGTGACCATTTTCGTCGAGGGCAACTTAAACTTCAAAAACTCCCCCCTTGTTCCAGCTGACCCAAAGTGACGTCATTGTGCGATCCTGAGTTCCACCACGGAGTTCCACCACCTCTTTTCCCAGAAAAAAAGCCCTGGTCAAAAGCATTGTTATTGCAGGCCTGCACAACTGGTGATCAAGCACTGCAAATGTTTGATCAAGAGATGCATTATGGGTCTGTGAAGAAGATAACACGCATTGCTCCCCACACTTCCCTTTTGGCTGCCTCAAACAGTTTATTTAGACACTGGTGGGTTGGCAGAACAGACTATATCTGGTGGGTTTCTTTCAGCACCACTTCTGAAACTGGCATTGCACCTATTTATTATTTATTTCTTGTATTTTTAATCCGCTCTCCCCATGAACTAGGGTTCCCAGATGCCCGCCGGTGGAGGGCAAACTCTCGGAGATTTGCCCCCTCGTCTGCCAATTGCCCAGCGATCGGCGGGAAGGGGCACGCTCTCAGAGGTTGCCTGCCACCAGCAGACACCTCATGAGCACACGCCGCGTGCGTGCTCCCAACCAACACAGTGATGTCACTTCCGGAAGTGACATCATCACGCTGGCTCCGGGGCACGTGTGCACTTTGCACATGCGCACGAAATAAGACCTTATGCTCAACACAAGGTAAGTGCCTGGTACTCCACCCTCCCGACTGGAGGTTAAGGATGCTGAGAACAGGCTCAGAGCAGAATACAAAATATATAATATAGCATAAACATATTAGCTTAAAAACCAGATAATACATCAATAGACAGCAGCAGTGCAAAGCAGCAGCACACACACTGCACGACCCAACAATAACAGCAACTCGTGGGGCCAAGTTGCCAACTGCTAGATGTTAACAGAACAAGGGGATGAGCAGAGGTCTCACAAAACAAACACTCTACCAACTGGCCTATGTCCACATTATGTCTTTTTAGTGCCGCGGCTATATATAAATGATCGTATGGGATTAAAAACACAAATTCACTAACTGAGTTGCTGTTTGGAGGCAAAATGTTTCTTGCTTTGTACTCGGAGCTGCCAAAAGGCACCTCCATCGAAGGAGGCTTTTGGCTTCTTGCAGGCTGAAACAGTTCTCAATTGCGTAGTCTTAGAGTGGTAAGAAAGAAATAAGGTGGATTTTACCTGGAAATATGTAAGCATTGTTTCCTTGGCCTGGTCTAAAGACTCGCCCGTCGCTCAGCTTCACCGGCTCAAACGGACTGCCGCTTGCGAACAGGCAACGCCCCTGTTAAATGGGAAAAGGAGAAAATGCAGGTGTGATGTTCCATAGGGGTGTGAAAATAACTTCAGAAGTCAGTTCCGCAAGTATACCCACTGCAAGCAAACTTTGCAAGACTGTGTGCTGCATGAATTGACAGCCAGTGTGGTGTATTGGCCAAAATGTCAAACTAGGAGTGGAGGGACTCGAGTTCAAAGCCCCTCTCCCTCAAGCCAGTCACTGTCTCTCAAAGGAACCTACCACATAGGTTCCAAAATTGACCTGCACAGTATCTTGCAGTGGAAATAAGCATGAGTCTTAAGACCGTTTACTACAGCACAAACTTTAGGGAATTAGGATCCACTTCAAAGTCATAAATGGAAGTAGGGAGTCTTAACAGACAGAGCTTTCCATGGTCATAGATCCAGAGAAGTTAGCCGTGTTAGTCTGTAGTGGCAAAATAGAAAAGAGTCCAGTAGCACCTTTAAGTGGATTTACAAGTCAGATGCAGTGATGGTCTGGCTATCAATATTAAAATCTAAGGCAGCTCCTTGGTATAAACTAATCAAATTTGATCACTTAAGAGCTCCCTACCTAGCCAGTATTTCTCATTATAACCTCAGAGTCTCTTTCGCTGCTCTGCGCTTTCAGTTGATGCAAACGGCTCTCTTGGCAGGGCGTTATTCTCACACCCCTATGGAACATCACACCTGCATTTGTGGATTACCTACAGTGGAGAACCTTTCCCACTACCTACTTTATTGTCCATTATATAGTGTACCCAGAGCTAAATTCTTGGCCAGAATCCTATCAGCCACAAACACATATTCTGAAATCGAGAAGATTGTGTTTTTGTTATCTGACACTGATAACCATGTGTCCTACAGAGTCTCTCTGTTTGCACTTGCAGCCAAAAAGATAAGATCTAAGGTGGGTATTGAATGAGGCTGTTTCGTGATTCCTGGGATACTGTGGTATACTGTACTGTTTTAATTAATTTTAATTAACCTTTTCAAACTGTGATACTGGATTTAACTGTTTATTAGTTGATGTTTGGAAAATTTGTGACGGCCTATAGCTATAGACAATAAACTCTTTTGGTACCTTTAAGACTAACCAATTTTACCATAGCATAAGCTTTCGAGAACCTTTCCAAACAGCACACAAGTTACAAAACAGACAAGAGGAGAAAGTCCCACTCCTGCCACCATGTCGCGGCTATGGGACTCAGCTGAGGGGAAGAGCCAGCAGTGTCCTATAGACAGGGTTCACACAAATTACAAAACTGGCAAACGAGGGGAAAGCCCCCAAATGCCCTGCATCCATGCATCTGACGAAGAGAGTTGTGGTTCTCGAAAGCTTATGCTACGGTAAAGTTGGTTATTCTTAAAGGTCCTACTGGACTCTTTTCTATTTAACAGAGAGAAAGAGCCATAGTAAATCATTCAGACATGAGTCCTTATAGAGGGGCTGGAACGGATGTGGTTATTACACAGAATGGATGAGGAAAGAGAAGTCACAGGTCCCAGTTTCTCATGGGGTACAGAGAAAGCAAGATCCAGTCCAAAAAGGGAAGGGATATTACCAGGGCTTTTTTTTCTGGGAAAAGAGGTGGTGGAACTCAGTGGGTTGCCCTCAGAGAAAATCGTCACATGGCTTGGCAGCGCGGAGGGCATTCTCAACTCCCCTCTGTCTGGAGATCAGGGGGCGGGGCCACCAGCCATGTGACGATTTTCAAGAGGTTCCGGAACTCTGTTCCACCGCATTCCAGCTGAAAAAAAGCCCTGGGTATTACCCAATCCAGATCTTGAATGGGGCAGCAGCAGAGGAAGAAGCCCTCCCAAATCCACGAACCAAGCTTCCAGCAGCTTACCTTGCTTCAATGTGGAGCCAGCCATGGGAGAAGTTGTAATACACACATTACTTACCTCTGTTAACGTGTATGCATCCTCGGCAGTGCATTCAGCTTTTGCAGTAGGGTTACTCAGTGCAAATATGATTGGTCTCTGATTGATGGAGCCCATTGCTTGGATCACGTCATGGGAAAAGAGCCGGCCAGCACCTGCGACTCCTGGAATGGATTGGAAGAGTTTAAGAAAAAAAAAGACTTTTTGATAAAAAGTATTCATGGGGTCCTGAGGAAATATCTTCATGCCTCATCCTTGTTTACTAGCACTGTCAATTCATATAAGAGCAGACACAGTTTGACTTCAACAGCAAAGAACAGCTCGGCCGTTGTGAAAAGCAGCAGGGCCGTAGTGAGGCTCGCTGGCCCCAGGGGCAGCTCCAAGGCTGTTGCCGCTCCCTTGACCACTAGCACATGCACTCGGACTGCGCGATGATGTCACTGCGCAATGATGTCGTCATGCAGGGCACGCCGCCCCCAGGAGCGCACCCACAATTCTGCACCCCGGAGCGGGGTGCGAGTGGCCTCTCAGTCGTCCCACTCAGTTGCCCCGTGCGCCATCCCGGCCACCTGCCACACAGCCATCGGTGCGGCAGGCGGCCAGGGCGGCATGTGGGCAGCCCTCCCACTCAGCCGCCAGCATAGCGCACGCTCCCAGTTGACAGCTGCGCCCGGCGCCCCCTCTTAATCAGCGCTGGGAGCAGGCGACCCCGCCCCCTGCTACCCGTAGATCCAGCCCTGAACAGCAGCCAATCAGCCATCACTTGCAAGCAGACCCACAATAAATGAACATATTCAATCAGCCAAGTGGTCAAGGTCTGGTTCACTCATGCGTGCACACAGCTCTCAGCATTGTCCTAAACAGAGTTGTACATGGGCTTAGAAAGGTGAAAACTCTGCCTGGGATTGTGCTGACAGTTTCTCCATAGCTAAGTGTATCAGCCAATTCCATCCTGCTTTAAGTCATGTGATGAGATGTAAAAGCACAGAGTGAACTTTCACAGCTGTGGGATGGTTCATTCATATACTTAAGTGGGTGAATCCATCCTCCATGGATGCAACTGAATGCTGTACTTATCGGTATCAATCAGTCCTCCATTATACCCCTGTCCGGCATGTACTCTCACCAGGAGAAAAAGCATGGCACATTTTAAAGGAATGGCCTAGCATAACTCTCTCAAAACACTCCCATATCCTAGTGCTCCGACCGTGTCCATGGAGCACCCACTCCAATGGGCAGTGCAGGCAGACACGGGGGCCAGGCATAGGCGGCAACACAAATGTTACAGATCTGATGCTTAGTAACTGCATGGCTGCCCATGGGAGTAGACTGTATGCCCAACACTTCACAGGACTGCAGCCAGGCCACAGAAACTCAAAAGAGCATGAAAAATGCCCCAAACCTTCAGTCATGACCTGAAAACTCAAAAAACTACAAAAATCACGGAAACCCCCTCAAAACTCACAGAACCAGGGTCGAGGGTCATGACCCTAAAACAAGAAACATGGTGAAAATCATGTAAAATGCCCCAAACCATAGGCCATTGGTAGCAGAATAATAACTTGGTGCATAATCCATCAAAAAAACCTCACCAATGATGGCAGAAGGTTGAAGAACATTCACTGCATCTAAGAAGGTCTTCGGCATTTGGTCCGGGGCTGGATGACTGAAGGGTTCTTGGTTGGCATCCACTTTTTGTTCCCGGCCCTGAAAGTTTTAAAGCAAAGAACTCCTGATCGTCAGAAGAGGCATAGGGAAATATATCCCATCCTTCCAAACCCAACACAGAGCCTCACCTGAACCAATAAGCCAAATTTGTCAAACATCCAGATCTTCTTATGAGCTTCTTCCATGGAAAGACCCCCTTCCACCATAGCCATGATTATGAGATTGGCAATTCCAAGGGCTGCCTGAGAGACAGGATGGACACTTGAAAAGTTGTAGGGATGGGGTCTCAGATGCTTCGCTAACGAATTAGGGACCATAGACTTCACCACTAGGTTGCCTTACATATTATCTGCTGCTTTAAATATGTACTGCTATATACTACCTGTGCTTCATGTTGTCTAATGTCAGTCCTAGTATTGCTTATGTTCTGTTTCAGCATTTCTTCAACTCTGTACTGCATTCTTGCTAATGCTATGTCTTTGTAAACTTGCATTTATGTCTTTGTAAACTTGTATTTATGTCTTTGTAAACTTGTATTTATTTACCCCACAGCGTTGTTTATGGAAATGTCCTTGACACTGTACGGAAATGTCCTTGACACTGATTGTACTACTCTTACACTGTGTAATCTGCCTTAAGTCTCAGTGAGAAAGGCAGACTATAAATGACATAAATAAATAAAATAGTATTTTGGAACTGTCAATCAACAGAAGACGTTCTAGCCGATCAATCATTTGGGGAAATATTAATCCGGTGGTTTTCAAATGGTATACCAGGGATACCTTGCCAAGTCTGTCAGTGATTGGTTGACAAGTAGATCAATAACAACAGATGAGATGAAAGATCCCATTGTCCTTGGTAACGTTTGAAGCTCTGTTGGCTTGTTTGTAATTCATGTGTTGGTATGCACGAGTCCCAAAAGGTTTCGTCAACACCAAAAGTAAACTAAGCGCATAACCTAAATAATTCCCAGAAGGTGAAGGCGCAGGGGCAGACCAATGGATGTGGGAAAAGTTCCCTTAAAGTAAAAGGTTTGAAAAACCACTGAATCCATCTATTAAAATGAAATAGATTTGTTCGTTATTAAAATCTTAAAATCTTTGGGAGATGACTTCCAACTTAGAGCGGAACTACAAGTGTCGAAAGACACAGGTTGGACACTTGTCAGCTTCCCTCAAGTTTTGATGGGAAACGTAGGCAGCTTGGCGGAATGTTGGACAAGTGACAGTTGAAAAGTTCAGTGGACGGCAGTCGGAGAGCGAAGCTGCGAGACCAGGATGCCTACGTTTCCCATCAAAACTTGAGGGAAGCTGACAAGTGTCCAACCTGTGTCAGGCGTCACTTGTAGTTCTGCTCTTAATGAACATCTTTCATTCCCCTTACTCTGACATCCCAGATCCACCTTAATCTCAAAATGGAACGAGTTTGCCTTTAACACGTATCTATAATTAAAATGTGGCTCTACCTCTTCAATTTGGTCGTCACTGATCGATCCGCTAAAGTGAACAACGAATACCAGCAGCCCTAATTACTCAGGTTGCAAGGTCAAAAAGGCACAGCACGAGTAGCACTCAGCTTACAGGATACAACCATCAGTGAACGGATAGCGCATCTACGGAGCCAATGCCTGCGTCAGCTTTTCACATGAATGCGGGTTGTGACAACGCTTTCAAAACCGGCAATGCCTCAATGTGCATTCTTCAGTGGAAAGTCTCGCGTGAGGACTGTATGCATCACGAGGTGAGGTGAGGTGTATACATCACGATTAGAGATGGCATGAACCATGCGGTTCGTGGTTCATCACGTTTCATGAACCATGAACCACAAACTTTCACGAACGTGCCCCGGTTTGTTTGGTTTCAGAAAACGTCACTTCTGAGCCAGCAAATCATCACTTCCGGGTTAGCAGAAGGTCTACAGAATGCCCATCCCCCCTTACCTAGGAAACTGATTGATCAGTGCCAAGCTATCTGCAGTGACGAACTGAAAAATGAACCAAATGAACTGCCCTAAAGTTCATGGTGGTTTGTCAGAAATGGGCTCTGATGAACTGCTGGTTCGTGAACCACGAACCAGCTTGGCTCGTGCCGAACTTTGGTTCGTATTTTGGTTCATGCCCATCTCTTGGCATGATTATCCCCCAGCTAGGCTGCCCAGAAACTGGAGTGCTTGGTGATAATATTATTCTCTGGAAGAGGCTTAACTGGAGATTCTCCAGTGTCAGTAGAACTGGCAGGGCCCCTTTTCAGTTCCTAAGTAGGGCTCCTTCTACTGTGCAATAGGAGAGAAAGCCAGAAGTTACTATGCTGCTGCCAAGGCCAATACGCCAACCTGTCATTTTCCAATGGGAGAAGCAGGTGCTGGTCATGTCAGAAGCACCGTCTCATCCAAGTAAGCCCTGGGGAATGGGAAACAAGGGCTCCTTTCTTGCTAAAAGGAACATCAGTGAGATGTCGATCATGTGGGAGGAGGGCTGAACAAATTGCCAGAAGGAGATGGAGGCAGCTGGACCACGTCCCATATAATCCTTTCCCTTATATATGTTCATGGTCAGTTCCAGGGAGCTATGAGGTTGGGCCCCCAAACCTGGCACTGGACCCAAGAGTGCTAATAGCTCTCACTTTGCCAAGAAAGCCAGAAGTGTAATGACAAAATTCTTGGATTGCCAAATTCTTGCACCTTGCCAAAGAATCCTTCAAAGTGCACATATGGCCAGGAGAAGCGTAACTTGAATAACAGGTTGTCAGCTACATCGAGACGATTCCACTCGTTCTTTTCTATTGTCCTTTTTATGCCGATATTTGTTTTAAATATTTAAGCTCTATTTTAGCTAATATAACAAGTTCTTCTGATTCCCAAAAGATTTACTGTCCTTTAAATGATTTCTCTTCCGATATAACTGAGAAGGTAGCAAAGTTTTTACAACTTGCTATAAAGCTGCGCCAAGCGAAGTTTCAGAAATAACTGCTGATATCACTCAACTGTTTTATATTATATTTTCTTCTTTTTTCTCTGTGCCATCCTGTTCTCTTTGTTATACGCCAATAAAGGTTGATAAAATCAAATCGACTAACAGGTTGAAAATGACAGCTCTTGCTAGTACACACCATAGACCAGAGGTCCTAAACCTTTCTCATCATGTGATCACCTCTGGAATTCTGACATAGGGTGATGGGCACAACTACAAAATGGCTACGCAGGGCAGAGCCAACCATAAAAGGTCAGGGAATTAGATCATGCATTACTATAGAAGTAACTCTTCAACATTTCCTGTTTTCTTGCCTACAGCATGCTTTTCTTCAGTCCTGAACATCCTTCTGTCGTGTTGGCAGCTACTGCTGAATCAACTTTTTAAAAATACGTTAGGCCAAACAGAACACCAATGGCCAATCAGAAGCCTTGCTGGGCAAAAGCCCCATTTGGCTTCGCCCACATCCTATGAACACTTAGCAGGCACCAAGAAAGGTGTCAGAGGGCACCACTGAAACATTTGCCTTTCCTTCTGTTAGTCGCTTGGGGTTTCATCATCTCTCGTTGCCTAGTTCAATGCACAGAGTTTGGGAAATTTTCTCACTGGGGCTTCTGTCACTCAGAAGTTGCTCTTCCAGTGGGATTTCACATTATTTTGATGATTTTTCTCTCTCTGAACTGTGTATTGTTAGCTGTTTTAGGCTGTGTTACAAAAGTCTGCATCTGTCAAATCTCTGAGTTACATTAAAGATTAAAAAAAGATGAAGACGAACCCACAGCACTCACAGGAACCAAGATGGAGACCCCTGACTTAGATTATCTCTTTGCAGCTTTCCCCCCTTCCCTTTTTGCACATGGGCAGAAGATACATATTTCTGGCCTCTGGGGGTACAAAACAACCCCTCAACACATTTATTAGGAGGAAAATGAATAATTATCCCAATTTTATAGGCAGCAGAGAGACGGTGCATTCCTGTTAGTGGCGTCACGTACCTCTCCCGCGCCAAGGAACAAAATCCGGTGTTCTGTGAGTGGTTTCCCAATAACCTTCTGCGCTGCCAGCAAACCAGCTAAGGCCACGGCAGCCGTTCCTTCGAAAGAAAACAAACCTCTCTGAGAAGGGCTGAATTGAGCCAAAAGAAAAAACACTGCCGAGTCTAACCACATCACACCATAGTAAAGAGTCCAGTAGTACCTTTAAGACTAACTAACTTTATTTTAGCATAAGCTTTCCAGAATCACAGTTCTCTTCGTTAGATGCATCTGACAAAGAGAGCTGTGGTTCTCGAAAGCTTATGCTACAATAAAGTTAGTCTTAAAGGTGCTACTGGACTCTTTACTATTTTGCGACTACAGACTAACACGGCTAACTCCTCCAGATCACACCGGGAGTCTTGCACAAGATCAAGGGGCACTGTTCACCTTGTATGTCGTCATTGAAGGTGCAATATTTCTCCCTGTACTTCCTCAAAAAGCGGAAAGCGTTGTGGTTTCCAAAGTCTTCAAATTGAATGAGTGTGCTTTGGCCATACCTAGAGGGCAGAAGACGAAAAGTAGTATGTGAAACTTCCATATTGCCAAGGATCATTCATTTCTCTTTACTCTGATGCTTCAGACGTGCTTTCTTGCACATCTACCCGCTACCTCGACACAAGCTGGAACTGGAGCTGGGTTCTGGGACCTCCCTGTCTACACACAGCGTTGTCAGATCACAATAATACAGAAACAGAAGAACTCAAAACAGGCAGAATTGCAATATAGAACATGGTGCCTATCTATTCCTGGGGCCCACCTGCTTCTTTGACAAAGTACGTCTTCCCCAAAGAAAAGATTAATTCCTGGCTTTCCTCCACCTCAACAAAGCAGGAGGTGCTTAAGAAGGACCCAAGCTGCATCACCTTTCAGGCTACAGTAGCAGCTGTCTCCACCGCAACTTCCAAATATTTTGCAATTGGCCCCATGACGGTCATTTTGAAACTGTCCCCTATGGTAGCACCACTCACACCCAACCTCAAAATACCAGAAGTGCCCACAGGCTTTGGAGTCCCCTTGACCTAGACTGCGACCCCTGGGATCCTAGGCCCTTCTGTGCTCCTTCCATGTCTTCATTTCCTACCAACAGCCAACGTAGTGTAGCGACTAGAGTGTCAGACTAGGAGTGGGGAGACCCAGGTTCGAATACTCGCTCTGTCATGGAAGCTCACCGGGTGACCTGGGTGAGTCACACACACTCATCTTAAAACTACTCACAGGGCTGTAATGAAGATAAAGCGCAGAAGAAAGAGAGACTGTCATAAGCCATTTTCGGGTCCCAAAGTGGGGTATAAATGAAGTAAATAAGTAAATCCTGCCTAACGCCTCTTGTCTTTAGGCCCACTGTGAAGTTTTGCCCCAAGCCTTCTCCTTTTCTTTTTGATCCTGTCATTTTAAAAAGAAGGCACGGTTTATTCACATTTATTATTCTTTTAACAGGCAGGATACATCTTTAGACATTCTTCTGCAGCCATTCAGTAGCCAGTGTGGCCAGAAGCCAGTATGAAGTGGTAGACAGCGTGACAGAGCAGGACTGGGGAAACCCAGGTTCCAAACTCTGCTGTGTCCTGCAACCAGACTTAGCCCTATCTACCTCACAGGGCTGTTGTGAGGATAAAGTGGTGTGCCCTGAGCTCTCTGAGAGACAGGTACATCAGCAGAACTGTTCACTGATGTAGTTCAAATCACAGCCCAGTTGCAAACTCAGGGCCAAGCTACAAGTGACGAATGACACTTGAACGGCAAGTGGACTGAGTGGAGAGCAAGTGGAGGGCAAGTGAATAGGGAGGAATACACTTGCCATTCAAGTGTCACTTGTCACTTGTAATTTGGCCCTCAAAGGGTCAACTAAGGCATGCCATTTTCCCTATACACATTCACACCCTTTTTACAAAACGAGAACTCTCTACAGGGATGTTGCAAAGGTGAGAGATATACTATACTATATAAACTATAAAATGCTCAGCACTCATGGAAAGTGCTTTAAACAATAACAAGCAGTATTATTATATTACTGCAAGTTACACACTTCTATTTCTTGAAATATGGTCAGCCACAAGGAAAGCCTGATATTTTTTAAAAAAAACTTACTTGTTTTGTTTCTACAAAATACTTGGCACATTTTTTTTCTGGCATACCTGAGAAAGTCAGGAAGGTTCCCACACTCTTGGCATTTTGCATACTATGTGAAACTGACTGGTTAGGAAGATATTTTTATAAAGGGAATAGGGCTACATCATAACATATACTGGTCCAGGAAAATGCACTGTGTTTCTAATCATGTGGTAAAAAGGTAAAGGTAGTCCCCTGTGCAAACACCGAGACATTACTGACCCATGGGGGGATGTCGCATCATGACGTTTTCTTGGCAGACTTTTTACGGGGTGGTTTGCCATTGCCTTCCCCAGTCATCTACACTTTACCCCCAGGAAACTGGGTACTCATTTTACCGACCTTGGAAGGATGGAAGGCTGAGTCAACCTTGAGCCGGCTATGTGAACCCAGCTTCCGCCAGGATCGAACTCAGGTCGTGAGCAGAGCTTGGGCTGCGGTACTGCCACTTACCACTCTGCGCCACAGGGCTCATGGCATATTCTGTGGTACATTATTCTAATAATGTGGTACTTAGGATTTGTTTGGATGACAGCTCCATTTCAAAATTCTGCAATTACTAGTTCTACTACATTACTTAGATGTATCATCATATTGACTGCATTGATTTACAGTGTGTAGTCTGACTTGAGGAAGTGAGAAAAGCAGAGTATAAAGTAAAGAAATAAATTCAGAATTTATACCGGTCTATAATGGCTTCCATGAACTCATCGATGAGGTCATCATAAAGCTGTGAGCGGTCTCGTTTCTGGTACAGCCCCATATAAAATGGATCTTGCAGGAGCGTCTAAGAGGAAAAAAAACACAAAAAGAAAGCGGTTCGATTGATACATGGCATACCAAACTATAATCGACATTTCTTGTCCTTTCCAGAGAACGAGGAAGTTTGGTTGTTGTGGGTTTTCCGGGCTGTATTGCCGTGGTCTTGGCATTGCAGTTCCTGACGTTTCGCCAGCAGCTGTGGCTGGCATCTTCAGAGGTGTAGCACCAAAAGACAGAGATCTCTCAGTGTCGGTGACACTGAGAGATCTCTGTCTTTTGGTGCTACACCTCTGAAGATGCCAGCCACAGCTGCTGGCGAAACGTCAGGAACTGCAATGCCAAGACCACGGCAATACAGCCCGGAAAACCCACAACAACCATCGTTCTCCGGCCGTGAAAGCCTTCGACAATACAACGAGGAAGTTTGCAGCAGCTCTCAAGCAGCTTTTATCATAGCAGAAAACATTAATAAATTATGCTTTAAGACTCTACTGAAGGGCAGGGTGGTAGAAACTGTTGTCAGAAGCAAAGGGCCAGCCCTTCTGTGTACTTTTATCAATCAAACCTACACAATCCAGAGCTCGCAGTGCCACAAAGTGCAAACCCACCAGTGAAAGAAAGTACCTGCATAACAAACATCTCTGAGATGACTAGGGAGACTGTGTGGTGTAGTGGTTACAATCTCCAGCTATGAGTGATTCCGCACACGATGGATAATGCACTTCCAATCTTCTTTATAGATCATTTGGAACGGATTTTTTTGTGTGTGGAACAAAATATCCACCTCAAACGATTGATAACGTGCATTGAAAGTGCATTATTCAACGTGTGCGGAATCAGCCTATGACTTGAGTTCAAATCTGCTCTGCAAATTAAGCCAACTGGGACAATCGTTCTTCTTCACCCTAACCTAATTCAAAGGGCTGCTGGAAGGACAAAATGGAGGAAAGGGGTACCACGTACATTGCTCTGATCTCCTTCTAAGAGCAAAGCTACAAGTGATGCCAGACACGTGTTTTTTAACCTGTTGGGGACGCAATTTTACCTGGGAACTGTAGTTTTCAAAGTCAGATCCACACAGGATTGCTGGAGGAGAGGAACTTTGCAATTGCTTTCTCGCAATCTCAACAGAGAAATGAGCTACCAGCTCTTCCTTCCCCTCCCCTCCCCTGCAAAGTTCCTCTCTCCCAACAATCCCGCGCAGCTCTGTCTTTGAAAACTACAGTTCCCAGATAAAACTACGTCCCCAACATGTTAAAAAGCACGTGTCTGGTGTCACTTGTAGCTTAGCTCTAGGAAAAGCAGTGTATGAATGAGGTTAAGTCCCTCTATTAGGTTCAAGAGCCAGTTCACATAAGAAGCCCTACTGCTGAAAACCATACTCGAAAATGTCCCTAAAGCTCTCGGTTATGCATGCCCACAAGGAGGAACGAATAAGTGAACCAGTGAGTGCACATAGATCCCGTTACACGCTGCAGTTATTCCCACAGCCTTTTCCCAAACCTCCACAACCACAGAGATCACTGTCATTTTCTTTAGATATTTCACCCCTCTTTTCGCACCAATGAGGAACCAAAGCAGCTTACCATTTCATCTTTCTCTCCTATTATTTTATCCTTATGACAACAACCTAGTCAGGTAGGCTATACAGAGCACATGACTAGCCCAAGGTCACCCAGTGAGCTGCCATGGCTGAGTGGGGATCCATCGCTGGGTCTCCCAGATACTATTCAGGTGCTCTAACCACTATACAACACTGCATCTTACACCTCATGTGCTTTTTACATGTATTGTTATGGCTGACATGCTACTTCCTTTTTCTAAACATGAGACCAAGACCACTGATCTGAAGCATATTCAGCGGTAGGATTCAACCAGTTAGAAAAATCTAGCACAAGCAGCTGTGGTCCTGGACGGTGTGCACCTTTATGTTTACAAAGCAATTGATTCAGCAAGTTCTCTGACCGAGTGCGAATCTTAGATCTCAGCTGAAAACAATGCTTCTTGGGTCAGCAAACATTAGCACCACTGAAGAGTACGATAATGTTTTTGGATAAGCAGACGCTTAATGTTTTCACTGACCTGATTGTCGGTTCCAACGTCGATGCAAACAGGGAGGCACTTATCGGGTCGTATGCCGGCGCATGCTGTGTACAGGCAGAGTTTACCGACAGGGATGCCCATGCCGTACACACCCAGATCACCAAGGCCCAATATCCTCTCTCCGTCAGTGACCACCACAGCCTTAAAAGGGTACAAGAAAATGGGAAAATTTGTACGTGGGACTGACAAAATCAAAGCTCAATGAATACCATTCAAAATTCCACTGACTTTATCACACCTTTTGGAAATATTTTTAAATGTACTGTTGTTTTTTTCAGAATCAGAAATCATAAAGTATAGACATGTTGTTGCAAAAGTATTTTAATATATAATCCTTAAAAATAAAAGGCAAACCGTGTTGCCAACGACACACATTTTATCCTGGTGTGCCTGCGCAGGAGCACCAGGATAGAAAGTGCGTCATGGCCAGTATGGCCTCCAGAAGGCGCTGTGGCAGCGGGACAGCCAGGCGAGCTGGCCCCTCCCTCCAGAGGCCAGCGACATGGCAGAACACCCAGGTGAGCCGGCTTGCCCCTCCCGAGGCCAGTGCAGCAGAAGGATGGCCAAGTGAGCCGGCCTATCCCTCTGGAGGCTGGCACAGTGACTGGAAGTCCAGGCAAGCCAACCTGTCCCTGTGGAAGCCGGTGCAATGGTGAGAAGGCCAAATGAGCCAGTCTGTCCCTCTGGAGGCCACGCCATTTCCTAGGGCCCGTTTTTTTTTTTTTAAAAACTGGCTCCGTTGCTAGTGTTAAATATTTTAGCAATCGAATAATGAGGTTTATCAAGATGGAGAGAGGATATACTCTTGAGTATAGTTATTTATTTTGATAGTCCTTGTAATGTGTATATTTAATTTTCTTTTTACTGTAACTTTTGTTCCCCGTCCCTCTTTTTTTCCTCTTCTATATCCCTTAATTGTTTTAAAATAAAATATATAACCAAAAAACGCCCCTCTGTTGCCTTTGTCTTCCCCTGAAATTCACTTGCGCTTTTGGGATTTGGGGCCAAACTAGGGATAACTGTGCCCACGAGTTCTTCAAAGGGACGCACCATCATTTTAAAGCTTGTTTGTTCAATTATAAAAATGTCACAGGGTCTCACTCCTGTTGGGGCTAAAGGGCTATTCCCCCATAGCACCATTTTAAGGCCATTTTGGCACAAGGGAATCCCCTCATTGCCCCGCACTGCAGCTCCCCAGCAGGATCGAGCCTGTGACATTTTAAAAAGTTAAGCTCTAAAATGGCACTGTGCCCCTTGGTGGACTCGGAAACATGTTATCATGTAGTCTAGCTGTAAGAAAACCTTGTCAATGGGGTGCATGTGCCCTCTGGGGCCATTTCAAGTCAGAAAACAGGAAAAAGACTTAAGGCCCATCTTCCTGAGCAGTTCAGTCCTGACCCAAATTGGGTCCCTTTACTACTTGCAATTGAGCTCCTGGTGGGAAACTCACAGCACATGTCTGGTAGAAAGTCCTTGTGGCAGACTCAGGCGCGATGTGAGGATTGCATAATGTGGACTTAGGTCCTCAAAAACCCAGAAGTAGAGGGAAAATGGTGGTTTGTTGCAGTTCGTGGTTCGTTGTGTTTCACAAACCACGAATTGCCATGAACTTGCCCAGTTCACAAACTGGTTCATTCGGTTCATCACTTACGGGGCTTCAGAAGATTTGCAGAAAGCTCCCCCCACACACAGCCTAGGCAACAGATTGATTGGCGCCAGGCTGTCTGCAGTGACAAACCAAAAAGCGAACTGTATGAACCACTCTAAAAATCATGGTGGTTCGTTCTGCTTCATCAGAAATTAGTGCTGACAAACCGCCGGTTCGTGAACCAAAAACCAGCCTGGTTGATGATAGACTTTGGTTTCTGCCCATCTCTACCCAGAAGCAAAGTACAAGTCAGCCAGGACACAGGATGAGGTGACTTACACAAGGTACTAATGGGTTGTTTTACAGTATAAACCTCAGGATGGAAGGATGCTCCCTCAGTTTTATTCATCTGTAATCTGTCCCTAAAGAATCCAGCCTGTCTTTAAGGGTAAAACACATAAAGGGAGGGGATTCATGCAGCATCAGTACCTTTACATCATTTTCTGGCCAGTTACCTATAATCGATCTAACATGGCCCCTGTCAGTTATGGCGATGAACAATCCCCTGTTAAAAAACAGAACAAAAAAAAAGCACATTGACATTTTATTATTTTACATCATCTCTAGGGGAAATGGCACAAAATCTTAAGAAATCATTTTTTTAGAATGGCATATAATTTTTTTTTAAGAAGAGGGACAATGAACGTGAGACGTAACTGGAATATCGGGGGGGGGGATTCTAAAGTAAAACATATTATTAAAAGCTTATGGAGTTAGAAAATACAAAATTCATCTAATTTTAATACCACCGGCTAGTCAAACAATCTTAACTCTGCCACGTGAAATAAAGCTGAACCACACTCTATACGCTAACAGTACGAACTGTTATTGCAATTTATAACATTTTCCCACCAAGGAGCTCAGGCAGTTTACATGGACTCTACTCTTCCTCATTTTACCCTCACAACAGACCAGGAATATAATAACAACAGCAACAACATCTGATTTATATACTGCCCTTCAGGACAACTTAATGCCCACTCAGAGTGGTTTACAAAGTATGTTATTATTATCCCCACAACAAACACCCTGTGAGGTGGGTGGGGCTGAGAAAGCTCCAGAGAGCTGTGACTAGCCCAAGCTCACCCAGCTGGCTTCAAGTGGAGGAGTGGGGAATCAAACCCAGCTCTCCAGATTAGAGTCCCCCGCTCGTAACTACTACACCAAACATGGTGAAGCTGCCTTACACCATGTCAGAACATTGGTCCGATTAGGCCAGCTAATCTGTCTACATATTAACAGCAGTCCTCCAAGATCCCAGCCAGATCTTTCCCAACATTTCCCAAAATCCTTTTAACTGGAGATGCTGGGGTTTGATCCAGGGACCTTCCGCATGCAAAGCACATGTTCTACCACTAAGCCAACTAGGCAGGATCAGGCTGAAAGAAAACGATTGGTCTGTGATGAAACACGAGCTTCATAGCGAAGTGAAAATCTGAACTGAGACCCCCCCACACTCTTAATTTGATACTCTAATCACTATACCACACTGACTCTCACTGACATTAATAGTAGGTTCTAGACTGTACTTCAGTTAGAAAGAAAAAAACTCTGTCATCACATTCTTTCTTCATATCATTTCTCTGAGTGTATAAATTCACAATTTTACAAAACTCCACGGTAGAAATTCCTCCTTTATAATGAGAGAAAGTAGAAAGACGTTAAACACCGTATTTAAGAATAGTACAGAAGGCTAGAAATGTTAAATTTTGTAGGAGTAAATTCATTATTATTTTTTAATCTGCCTTGTGTTGGACTTGGGGTTGTGCACCGTTTTTAACCACCTGGCTGAGCTAGTAGATGGCACAAAATATTTCTGACCATTCTAACTGCTTTAAAATATATATAAAACAATTCAGTAAGAGCATCTAAACATACAAACACTACACCAAAGCCAGGGATAAGGAACGATAACAGTTATTGGGGGTATGTCAAAGAAAACAAGTCTTCATCCACTGGCAGAAGACAACAGAGGAAGACAGACGAATCTCCCTAAAGAGGGAGTTCTAAAGTTTTGGCATCACAACTAAAAAGGCCCTTTTTTGGGTTGCCATTAGAGATCGGCACAAACCGGGAAAATGGTGGTTCATTGCAGTTCGTGGTTCATTGCGTTTCACGAACCACGAACCAGGATGAAGTTGCCCGGTTCGCGAACCAGTTCGTTTCATCCATGAATACGTCACCTCTGGGGCAGCAGGAGGTCTGCAGAAAGTCCATCCCCCCGTTGCCTAGGAAACAGACTGATTGACATCAGCCTGTCTGCAGTGACAAACCGAAAAATGACTCAAATGAACCAACCGTAAAATCGTCATAGTTCACCGCGGTTTGTCAGAAATGCTCTCCGACGAACCACCGGTTCGTGAACCAAAAAACGGCCCAGATCGTGACAAACTTTGGTTCATGTTTCAGTTTGTGCCCACCTCCAGTTGCCATCCATCTATCCTCAAATGGCAGGAGCACTCAAAGCACAGCCTTTGAAAATGACTGGAGTGGATGGGTAGGTTTATGTGGGAGAAGGAAGATGGAGTAGATGGAGAAGGAAGTTTGGGAGAAAGAGTAGAGACTGAGAACTGAAGATGACTGGAGTGGATGGGTAGATTCATGTGGGAGAAGGAAGATGGAAACTATGTAATCCATACTGCAGAAATAAAAATAAGACTTGTTTGAAGGCAACATAGATAAAGGGATATAACTATTATAGAAATGGTGTAGATAGCACATGCAAAACCGCACAGTGATCCCATGTTCAATTATAGAACCAGGGCTTTTATTCTGGGCAAAGAGGTGGTGGAACTCTCAAGAGGTAAATGAGGGAGAAACACACGGGCCCCCTTACAAAACAGCCATTTCCTCCATGGGAACTCATCTCTGTCTGGAGACAAGAGGGAGGGGCCACCAGACACGAGAGGTTCCGGAACTCCGTTCCACTGCGTTCCCGCTGGGAAAAAGCCCTGTATAGAACATTTCTGTGGCAAACACAGACTAGAATTTTGGAGTGTCAATTGAAAGCCATTAAGCACAATTGTTTGTTTATTTATTTGACATTATAAAAGAGGAGAGCCAGAGAACCGAAGATAACTGGAGTGGATGGGAAGGTTCATCGGGGAAAAGGAAGATGGAGTAGATGGAGAAGGAAGTTTGAGAGAAAGAGGAGAGAATGAGAACTGAGGACAGAAAAAGGATCAATGAAACAAGAGGAAGTGCTGGTTGAATACCACACAATTTCTATTAATGGCTGCATGTTTCTCATTTGTTTAAATGGTGTCTTCAGTCTACAAGCTGCTTTACAAAACAACATAAGCAAAAAAGGAGAAATCGTTCTTGGTCCTTGAGACTCCAGGGTGAGAACAGTCTTCATCAATAATTTCACAAACATACATTAAAAAGTTGTTCTTACTTTGGCCTTCTAAAAATATGTCCATAGTGGGTACACGCTAGGCCTACAGTTGGTGTATAAACAATTGGCATTAACCGCTCGATATCATCTTGCAACACCCTGTAGAATAACTTCTCGTTTCTTTCCTGGATCCCCATTATGTAGATGTACCTGTAAATAAAGTAGGGATGGGGGAAAGGAGGGGGGAAAGAGGTTAAGATTTGGATGCTGCCCCCTACTGAATATGCAAGAAGACCTGTAAAACCACTGGGGGGGGAACTGTCATGTATGCCTGCATACCTGTCATTAATGTGTTTTGGGTTTTGCTGATCATGCCTGCTTGCTAAAGCTGTATTCTGTATTGTTCATCTGAGAGTGTGTAAACTGCTAACCGTACTCTGCCAGTAGGGGACGTCTGTTATCTGCTGAAGGTACTTACTTTCATTTTTCAGTGACTGTCCTTGAATGTTTGCTGAGGGCAGCACAAAATGTATCTTTTCTCAGAAACTGAAATGATTTCATTCTGTACCATGTCTAGTCTAAACTAATCAGTTCCCATGTAACTCTTTGGAGTTTTCGCGCCAGAATGTCAACGGACCCAAAGGGCAGGAAGTTTCCCTATAATTAGAAGTGCCCATTTTGAACAGTCACTTCTGCCAATTGCTACCTTTGTGTAAACACCTTGAACTGTATGGATCTCTAATAAAAGTTACTTCAACCAATGCACCTGAGTGCTTGCTGTGAGGGACTTGGGGATCTACCTGCCAAGGACTGACAAAAACACATACAAACAGACCAGAGCATACATTTATGTGCCCCAGTAACAACGTCCTTTTGGGAAAATAAAACCTATCCTAGAATGTCCTTTTAACTGGAATCGGAATTAGTCACTTCCAGGGCTTTTTTTCTGGGGAAAGAGGTGGTGGAACTCAGTGGGTTGCCCTCGGAGAAAATGGTCACATGGCTGGTGGCCCCGCCCCCTGATCTCCAGACAGAGGGGAGTTTAGATTGCCCTCCAGGCCACCAGCCATGTGACCATTTTCAAGAGGTTCCGGAACTCCATTCCCCCGCATTCTCCCTGAAAAAAAGCCCTGGTCACTTCTAAAATCTCATTTGAAATAGCAGACAGGATAATTTTTTATATTATATGTTTGAATCAAGGTAGGTTTTGCATTCAGTGTTTCAGATCTGTCAATTATAAACTTATTCACTGCATTTAAGAGAAAATGACCTTGGTCTTCAGGCGGAAGTCTATAAATGCACTCAGATTTGCTTCCAAGAAAACATGAACTTGCTTGGGCTGCACTGATCCGTTTCTAACCATAAACTAATAAGATTGTGGTTAGTCACTGTTTAAAGATCAGATGCAGCACTCTCTTCTTAAGCCACTGCCGTGTGAAATTCTGCTTTATGAGTAAGTTATCTATGGTTCTGTTAGAACCTGGAACCAAAACACTTTCATTTATTAACAAGCCAGCAGTTAACCATTCTGTATGAAACAGAAAGACAGCATGTTCTGAATGGCAAAATCACTGTTGCAAGCACGACTTTTTTCTGGGAAAAGAGGTGGTGGAACTCAAGACCGCACAATGACATCACTTTGGGTCAGCTGGAACAAGGGGGGGAGTTTTTTAAAGTTTGAATTGCCCTCGGTGAAAATGGTCACATGGCCGGTGGCCCCTCCCCCTGATCTCCAGACAGAGAGGAGTTTAGATTGCCCTCCACGCTGCTCAGCGGCACAGAGGGTAATCTAAACTCCCCTCTGTCTGGAGATCAGGGGGCGGGGCCACCAGCCATGTGACCATTTTTAAGAGGTGCGGAACTCCGTTCCACCGCATTCCCACTGAAAAAAAAGCCCTGGTTGCAAGTGTCACAGCAACTAAAAAATGTCAAGAATATGGAAAATGGAAAGGAATTTGAAGATGTGCGGCTTCCATATATCAACTTCAAGAGAGGTTAAAGAGCAAACCAAGTATTTTCACAAGAAGTGTTTCAAAAGCAGGATTGTTCTGCAATGTGAAGTGTCCTCTTATCAAACACTTTTTAAAGTCGGTTAAACGGATCACTTTCACATAATGAATACTGCACAAACTGACTTTTTTGCAGCAGGCCTGGAGCAACTTAAGAGTAGTTTCCCCAGAGGGAAAGGCTTGTGTGGTTTCCCTGTTGCTGCTGTGGTTGTCGATACAGCGCAGTGGCAGTGGGGCTCCCCCATGGCAGGTTTAGTAGTTTCCCTGCCCCAATCTCTCAGCAGGGGCAGTCCCCCTTTTACTGAGGCTACTGGAGCTGTTTCAATTCTTTTTTAAAACAAACAGGAACTGAATATTGTATCAATATTATGTTGCAACAATATGTGTGTCAGGTTTATACTGAATTCCCAGCTTCCATAAAAAAAAGAATTGCCCCTTTTAATTATGCAAATATATCTTTCCTCTTATATCTCCACAATGAAAGGGCCTAAAGACTTTTTTTTAAATGAAAGCTGGGAATTGAGAGAAGTAGATACACAGATTATTAAAACATGATATAAACATAATGATGTTTAGTTGCCAATTTTTAAAAAATGGTGGCCGGGAGAATAAATGGCTGCTGGGTAGGTTGGAAAATCTGAAGTTTCCCAGCAGCCAACCAGACTTTGCTACAATCTTTACCTTTGCAGAATAGCAACTTTGAGAAAGATTAGAGAAAAGGTAAGGGAAATCCTGGGAGGTGTACAAATGCACCACAAACCTCCTTGCATCCGTTTCCCAACAGCATTGAACTCAGGGCAAATAATGTAAGGGAATGGCCTTGGGTCAACACATGCCCAAACCAAAACTGAAACATTTTTAATAACCACCACCACAACAACATTCAATTTATATACCACCCTTCAGGACAAGAACACCCACTCAGAGCAGTCTACAAAGTGTGTTATTATCCTCACAACAATCGCGGTGGGGCTGAGAGAGCTCTGAGAGAGCTGTGACTGACCCAAGGTCACCCAGCTGGCTTCAAGCAGAGGAGTGGGGAATCAAACCTGGCTCTCCAGATTAGAGTCCTGCCGCTCTTAACCGCTACATCACAATCTCTATTAACGAACTACAAACATTAAAGTGAATGCTAGCACACACTCACTTTTCCAAAGGGTCGGTCATTTTGGCCAGGTTTCTATGGAAACGCATGGCTTGGATGTCTTGCGTCTCTATCTTTGGAGGCAGAAGTCCTTGGAGTCCAAGCATTTGTCGTTCTTTTAATGTAAAAGCCATACCCTGGAAACAGAAAGAAAAAAAGTTAGACAAACTAAGCCAGATAATAGCCGAACTATTCAAAAAGGCTTTTTGCTCAAATGGGAGGGCTGTATTGTAGGGATGGGGTCGACTTCATCACTAGATTGCCTTACATATTATCTGCTGCTTTAAATACGTACTTCTATGTACCACCCGTGCTCTGTGTTGTCTAATGTTAGTCCTAGAATTGATTATGTTCTGCTTCAGTATTTTTTCTATTGCACTGGATTCTTGCTAATACTATGTCTTTTAAACTTGTATCTATTTACCCTATGGCATTGTTTATGGAAATGTCCTTGATATTATATTAAAATGTACTTGATACTGCTTGTACTAATCTCATACTGTTTAATCTGCCTTGAGTCTCAGCGAGAAAGGTGGACTACAAATGACATTAATTAATTGATTGATTAATTGGTTTGTTGATTGGTTGTGGTGCAATGGTTACTGTCCAACTAGCATGTGAGACAACCAGGTTTGAATCCCTGCTCTGTCACGGAAGCTCACGGAGTGACCTTCAGCCAATCACATACTCACAATCTAACCCACCTCACTGGATTGTTGTGAGGAGAAAATGGAGGAGAGAAGAACGGCACAAGCCACTTTAGGATGCAATTGGGGAGACAGGCCAGCTATAAATTAATAAAATAAATAATAAATTTAGCCCAACGGTTTCAACTTTTTCAAACTTGTGGGTTTATCCTTCATCTCATCCTGTGATATGGGCCCCCCTTTTTAATGCGTATCTGTCTTTTTCTTTCTCTGATCTCTATCCTCCCAACTTTTTCCTTCCCAAACATTAGAACCCTATCCAAACGAATCCGTTCCCCTCCAGCTGAAGGATATAGCACTCAGCATCCTACTTTAACGTTCCCAAAATTTTGACAGCAAAACTTTTGCAGCATTGGTTCCAGGAATATCTTTGTGGCTAGGAACGACAAAATTTTCTTGGAATGTTCCACATTGGCACAATGTCATTTTATTGAGTATAAAAGATGGACAGTGACTACATTACAATTGCCAAATATGGTAACCATTATTTCTGCACTGATACTGGACTACTGCAGTGTGGTGTTCACGGGACTGCCTTTGTTGACAGTTTATGAGTTCTCATGAGAGACTGCTACTGATCAGTGCAAGCGCTATTTTATTCCCTCCATTGCACTGGCTCTTTTAAAGATTTTCTTCAAAACAGAAGTGCAAATAAAAAAGGTACGTGACCCGATTTTGGTTACCAGCACTAATCGAACCACCCTATGAACACCAAATATTCTCATATTACTTGTTTTTTTTTAAAAAGAAGGGGATTTCGGTGATCCCCACATCTTTTATGTGTGTATTGTGTATTATGTGCAATAAAGTTGCCTCCAACCTAAGGCAACCGTATAAAGGAAAGACCTCCAAACCCTCCTGTCATTAACAGACTTGCTCAGATCCTGCAAACTGGAGGACGTGGCTTCTTTTACTGAGTCCAGCCATCTCATTTTAGGTCTTCCTCTTTTCCTACTGCCTTCCACTTTTCCTGGCATTATTGACTTTTTCAGAGAATCTGATCTTCTCACAATGTGACCAAAGTACGATAGCTTCAGTTTCATCATTTTAGCTTCTAGGGAGAATTCAGGCTTGATTTGATCTAGTACCCACTTATTTGTCTTCTTGGCTGTCCATGGTATCCACAAAACTCTCCTCCAGCACCACATTTCAAGTGAATCAATATTTTCCTGTCAGCTTTCTTTACCATCCAACTTTCACATACATACATGGCAATGGGGAATACCATAGTCTGGATTATCTTGGTTCCCAGAGAGACATCTTTATCTTCAAGGATCTTTTCCAGTTCCCTCACAGCTGCTCTTCCAAGTCTCAATCTTCTTCTAATTTCTTCATTGCAGCCTCCCTTTTGGTTGATGATTGAGCCAAGGAATAGAAAATCTTGAACGATTTCAATTTTCTCATTGTCAGCTTTAAAATTGTCTAATTCCTCCGTAGTCATTACTTTTGTGCTTAACAAAATAGAATTTTCTCATCTCTATTCTGCAGGGAAATGGGAGACAGAGAATCCTGCTTCACCCCCTGCCTTCATGAAATGTACTGCATACCTGAACAGCTATAAGGATTGGTCGCAGTAATCTGCAATCTTATCTCAGTTCAGTTTCTGCAGAAGATGCAACTGTGTTTTCCGGAAGATTTTATGATTGACTTGGCATTTATCCAAATGATCAATCAACATGTGATTAAGAAATAATAAATACCTAATTCTTATTGAAAAGGAATGGGCATATTATTTCTTCTACTGATCCCTCATCACTGATCCTTCCCAATTCCCCCTTTTTCAGATCTCCCTCCCTTGACTTTCACTCGGAGTCCTTAATCCTCTTATGATTCAGCTTCAATAAAACAAGTGCCTGGTGGAATAATCAACTCAGCAGTGACCTTGTGGTTCTCTTTGTTGCAGATAATTGCTTATTTCTCCTGTCTATGTATATGCAGGCAACTCCAGCAAGAGGCTTTCGAGGCAAGTGAGAAGAAGGGGTGGTTCACCATTGCCGTCCTCTGCAGAGTCGGTGGTCTCCCATCCAAGTACCAACCCTGCTTAGCTTCCAAGATCTGACAAGATCAGGCCATCCATGCCGTTCCACCCACCACTTACTCCTGTCTGTAGAACCTTAATGAAGGTCTTCCCTGCTTGATCCTTTCCAGGATATTCCAAAGTTCCTGGGTCAGCAATTCATGCTACAGCAGGGTCACTTTCAAAAACAGGATGAAAAGTGGTGGATCAACCCTCAAGCAAAACCCGTTTCTTAGCAAAATCCATTGCCCCATCCATCATTCCCTCATCGTGCCATTCTTTGCCTCTGTGGCTGGTAGATAGAAAGCTGGTTGGTGCTCTTCAAAGGGCCCGATCTCAACTGGCGGCTTCCAGTTGCTGATCTAAGAGAGTTCTAAAATGCTATCCCTGTAAAGGGCACAGGCGGTCGGCTGCCAGACTCTATAAACACCTCATCCTAGTTACTGTCCTTCTGTTTGCCAGGGCCGTTGCAAATTCTAAAATGTTGCTGTCAATCAGAAACCACAAATAGTCAGGAGGTTCCACGGATTTAAGCTGCCAACGGTAAGATATAAATCTTTCATGGCAAAAAAGCAGTAGTAGTTTATAATTTAATAAAGCGCACAGTGCTCACAGTGAATAAATAAACCTATTATAAATACTACTATAAATATGTTGGGTACAAAAAATATCAATAAATATATACACATCCTCTGTATTTCCAAAAAAATCTTTAGAAGCAACCATGTAGATAAAGTAAATCCCTTCACATGTCCATAGTCTGTTGAGCTTGTCTTCATCAATCACGAAGCACGTCCAACGAGATAGCATAAATATGCTGCAAAAGTTCCTAAGGTAAGTTCAATAATGATTTTTAATTTCTTCAAAACTTTCCTTAATATGTATATATCTTTTTCAGGTTCCCCCGTTCATCTGAATTTTCGGGTTGACCAGACGAATTCCAATCTCACGTCTCAGCGGACAGCGCTCCAGTCATCCAGTTATTGTCTCTCAAGTTAAATATCCATCATGTTCAACAGGTTACTAGCTTTCATCCAGTTTCGAACAATCATCTTCTTCAAGCTCATCATAGATATCTCCAATCCTGCAGCACGTTCGTTTCCTATTGCAGAATCCAAATAATGTGTGCAATACCCCGCCTTTCTCCTCAAAGGGGACTCAAAGTGGCTTACATCATTCTCCTCTCCTCCATTTTCCCCACACAATACCTCACAATGTGAGGCAGGTTATGCTGAGAGTCTGTGACCGACCCAAGGTCACCCAGCCGGCTTCCATGGCAAAGCCGAGAATCGAACCTGGGTTGCCCAGATCCTAGTCTATCATGCTAGTCACTACCCACTATTAGTGGTGAGGTGGCAATTCTGCAGGTGGTCAAGAGGAGAATTTGGGATATTGAGGCGCAGACTATTAATGCCGGTAACTCCGGAGTCTGCTCCCCTCATTCACTGTCCCTCTATTCCCCGCATACCACCATGGCGGCGTATATTGCTGATCTGATAAACCCAGTGTTCAGGAGGGCTTTTATGTTAGCGAGGTTCAATCTCTTTCCCTCAGCAGTGGTCACAGGCAGATACGGGGGTATTCCGTATAGGGATAGACTGTGTGACTGTACTCTGAGGGAACCCGATTCAATCTCACATATTCTTTTTCGCTGCCCCAAATATTCTGTTATGCGCAGCTTACTGATTCGTCCTCTTTTTCCTGTGCAGAGGGATTTTTTGGATAAGGATCTAAAAATTTTCTTAGCAGACAAGAGTCCAGCGATAACTCTATCCGTTGCTGAATTCCTGGCTTATGTGTGGAAGTCAAGGGTAACGTTTTATAAAGCCCCCTATGACTGTGCTGTATCCTGAGATAATTTTGCTGTCTGGGGACCCGATTGTGCTGCCCTATGAATTTATTCCACAACATTTCTTCTGTTTTGTCTGTATTATTTATGCCAATAAAGGTTGCTGTGCTGTGCACTACCCAGCAGTGGCTCTGCATTGCTAAGAACATCAGGGCTCCCCGGTTCTAACCCAGCAGAACCACACCACCACATGGGTTAGTAGCACGAATGCTAGTTTACAGGTTTTAATACCTGGCATAAGACTTTTTGGCACAGGCAATTTTTGCCACGTTTGGCCCCATACCTTTTCAGATTTTCTTCCGAATTCCGGACATTCAACTCGCTCTTCGGATTTCAAAGTGGCGTTTCCAGGATTCTCTTCTCTGTTTTCTGCCTGTGCTTTTTTTGCGCGGGGAGAAAACTCAGAAGAGAACCCTTGAAATGCCACGTTGAAATAGTCCAGAATTCGAAAGAAAACCAGAAGAGGTATGGGACCAAACACCTTTGCTGCTACTTTAGTTCTTATGATGTTCAGAAGTCTGGAAACCAAGAATCCATAGCTTGTGTGGATGTTGTGCTACCACACTACCTAAGCGCACGCACTCATTTTGCACAAGTTTGTAGCAAGTTTTCAGGGCCCAAAGTTAGACAGGGGAGGCTTTCGGTTCTCTATTGGAATCAGGCCCAACGAAAGAGAAGGAGAGTGCTGCATTCACACAACTAACCTTATTTGTCCTGGGGTTCAGCATCAGCAACTTCCCTTTTTCTTTGGTGTGTGCGCCGCGGCACGCCAGTGCACAGGGAGCGACAGCTATCCTTAATCGAGAAAACATTTCTTACAGTTTGCCTAGGAAAAGAACACGGGAAAAGGCAATGTTACACACTTCTAAGAGGACGATATTGCTTCAGGCTTGCAGCATACCTCAAAGACACAAGCAGAACATATTGAAGTTAGAAAGATTTGCTGGCTAAATTCTACAGAAAAATAAAACACCTAACAATAGTGGCTTGTCATCTGTGCTTTCTCTCAGGCCTGATTTCAGGGCACTGGACAATAAACTGGGCCTTACAGAACTGTTTTGCTAGCAGAGGTGCAGTGTTAGGAGTCTACTCTAGTGGAAAGACACTTCAAAGGCTCCTATCCAGGAGGTCATAGCCCCTCTCTATACTGCCTTGGTCAGGCCGCACCTGGAGTACTGTGTGCAGTTCTGGAGGCCTCACTTCAAAAAGGATGTGGACAAAATCGAGAGGGTGCAGAGGAGAGCGACGAGGATGATCAGGGGTCTGGAGACTGAGCCCTACGAGGAAAGGCTGAGGGCCTTGGGAATGTTTAGTTTGGAGAAGAGGAGGTTGAGAGGGGACATGATTGCTCTCTTTAAGTATTTGAAAGGCTGTCATTTGGAGGAGGGCAGGGAGCTGTTCCAGTTGGCAGCAGAGGGTCGGACCCGAAACAATGGGCTTAAATTACATGCACAAAGGTACCAGCTGGATATTAGGAAGAACTTTTTCATGGTCAGAGTAGTTCAAAAGTGGAATCAGAGCTGCCTAGGGAGGTGGTGAGCTCCGCTTCTCTGGCAGTTTTCAAGAAGAGGCTGGATGAATATTTGTCAGAGATGCTTTAGGCTGATCCTGCACTGGGCAGGGGGTTGGACTAGATTGTATGAACCCCTTCCAACTCTGGGATTCTATGATTCTATGTTCCCCGAAGGGAAAGCACCTCAGTTAGCAAAAAAACAATCTTTGGGATCCAACCCAATCATCCAATATCGGCCACCAAGCTCTTAGAAGCAGGGTAGGAAAGCTTCCACATTACTCAATAGGTGAAAAGTCAATATTTATGAATGGTAGTTGTTGGCTTTTTATATTTACTCAATTTTTATCCTATTGCCTTCCTTCAAGCAACTTAGGGCAGCATTCACTGTCCTTCTCTCCTCTATTTCACCCTCACAACCACCCTGTGAGGTAGGTTAGGCTGAGAGAAAGTGACAGGCCGAAAGTCACCTAGTGAGTTTCCACAGATGGAGATTTGAACCCGGTTCCATCCTAGTCCTGTGTGTTAACCGTTACACCAAGCTGGTTGTATGCCAATGAAAGGCTCCTGTGGGGCAGATTGAGGGCACATTTCTGCTTTAAGAATATGCCGTCCTACAGCTTTTATTATATCACTGTATTGATTTTTATTATTTTATTGTTAAGTCGCTTTGATTCCAACACAGGCAAAGCAGCCACCCCCCAAAAAATAAAGATTGTACATAAGATGTACCCAGAAAAAAAAGCCAGAGGTGAAATACACAAGCTTATGTTTTATCACAAATTCACTGAAATTAACTGGTGGCGTGGGCTGCCTTCTCAGTAAGTGCTCTAAATTTTCAGTTATTAATCTGCTGATGGACAATGAAAGTCCTTGAAGGAGGAAAGTGATATTATACTAAATCAATTATCAACTGGAAAGCTGGGAGCAGCCGTTACAAAGTACTGTTTTAAAATCAGGTTCAGTTTTGTGTACTGCAAGGCCATAAATTACTTTTGCCTCATACCGCTAAGCACTTTAAATGCTTCTGAACGTCCTTTGGAAAGTTCTACCGAGAATGTGGGAAGGTATTGTATCTGGTGCTTTTATTTTTAGAGCGCTCTGTGTTCGTCTTTTGAAGCTGCCTATTTTAACACACACACATTCTCTCTTCCAAATCGATGTTTTCTAAACCACGGCTCTGACTCACCATTGAAGCCTACTGCCCTTTTAAATGTCTGCACTGTTCAATAAAAGAAAAATCAAGGAAAGAAAGCAATTTCAGGCCTGAATCTTATTCGTTCGAAGGGATTTGCGGCCAAGCTTGTTTATTACTTGGCAACAGGGAAGCAAGAGGGAAACTGTTGATATTAGAAACGCAAACTGCTTTTCACAATGAAGAGGGGGCTGTGTATAAAACCCAGCAGGCAGGCAGTAATTGATTAAAAAAGAAATAACAAGCAGAGAATCTTAAAAACTGGTATTAAATGCTGAATATATATTTTTAAAAATGATAATGGAGAACTTGAGCTAAGAGTTTTTTTTAAAAAGGACTTTTCAAAAGATTGGCTGCTTAACTGCCTAGTTTTAATAGACCACCTGATAGGTCCAGCTTTTGTATTATAAAAGCTGGGTGAAGAACCTGGGGGTCCTGAGAGCTCCAAAAGCCCCCCCCTTGCCCTTGAGCAAAGTTTGCTTGGATGTAGGCTGAAAGCCATTGGAAGGGCTACATCCTCCCATCACCAGAAAGCTGAAAGCACAGCTCAAAGGATGCTAATTTTTAAATCCTTCTTCAAGTGCACGCATTAATCTATCCTTCTGACTGCAAATGAGTGACGGCTAATGTCTTCACAATATATACACCACGGTCCGATGCGGACACAGCTCCTCCTCTTTGCATCAGCATTCAACAAATTCACCTACCTCTCTCCAGCAACAGCAAGTGAAGACTTTTTACTTATCCTCTAAACTTTTTTTTTTAGTTTGCTTTTCCAGCTGTGGCCAAAAAGTGTTAATTTCCCCTTCACTTTAGACCACAGGGAGAAAAGTGGCTGAAGGCGGAGACAGGCAGGTGTATACTGCTTACCTAGGTGTAACTCCTATGTGCCCCAGCTGATGATTGGTAATTTGTATATCTAATGAAAGGCCTTATTGTAAGAGCTAAGCCAAGTTGAGAGGTCATGAAAAATGATACGGTAAACTGTAGAGTTCACATCAATACAGGATACAGTTTGCGGTGTGTGTGTGTCTGTGTATGTGTGTGTGTTTGTGAAGCTCTCACAAGGTGTGGAAAAATCTGCCACCATACCTACTTACTAAGTGTATTAAAATGTTTTCTCCTACATGACAAGACAATAATCAAAGCAGCTTATAACACTACGAAATCCAATAACTAAAAGGGAAACAAAAACACTCAAAACAAAACCAGCAACCAGAACTATTAATCAGAGCCAGCATGGCTGAGGGGTCAGAGAGTCAGAGCGGAACTACAAGTGACAAAAGGCACAGGTTGGACGCTTGTCAGCTTCCCTCAAGTTTTGATGGGAAATGTAGGTAGCTTGGCGGAATGTTGGACAAGCGACAGTTGAAAAGTCCATTGGACAGCAGTCGGAGAGCCAAGCTGCAAGACCAGGATGCCTACATTTCCCATCAAAACTTGAGGGCAGCTGACAAGTGTCCAACCCATGCCTTTTGTCACTTGTAGTTCCGCTCTCAGACTAGGATCTGGAAGGCCCAGGTTCGAATCCCTGCTTAACCATAGAAGCTTGCTGGATGATCCTGGGCCAATCACACATCCAGGGCAAAACTAGGTATACCAACATAAACAGGTCCAACCCACAGAGGACAACATTTAAAAATGCCATAAAGGCATGATCTACTTCAGGCCTGCCGCACAGTAGACTTAGTCCTATGCAGAGTTACTCCAGTCTAAGCCTGATGAAATCCGTGGACTTAGACTGGAATAACTCTGCATAGGATTGCACGGTCAGATGCTCTTATTCCCTCCCCTGCATTTTCTACTGCCGAAGCAGCCACACCCTGCTGTGGCCATGAGAAACAGGGGGGAGGCAGGAGGGCAGTGGCACAGTGAGTAGCGCCAACGATACTGTTTCTGCCCACACCACACTGCTGCTGTATTTGTGCCCCATCTGGAAGCAGCCCTTAGTGCCAGAAAGAGCACCTTGTTCTGATCCAAATATGTGAAATATATCAAAAGCCAGATAGCGACAGGTAGCTCCGTATTTTTTCGAAAAAGGAACCCAGGAGATAGAGGGTCATATTCTTATGTCCTTCCCAGATTACCATATTTACTCAAAAGGAAGGTGACCCTGAATGTAAAATGACACCCTAGAAAAGTTATAAACCAAGAATTTTTTTTTACTGGATTTAACTGTAACTTGAGTAAGATTTGGATTGGTTAGCACCTTAAAGATCAACTATATGTGAATGTAAAATCCCCCTTTTTGGCACCCCTGGGGGAAAAAAATAGTCTCGCATTGGAGTAAATACTGTATTTAAAACAGAATCAATAACCTTAGTGAAGGAGTTTGACTGAGGAAGAATCAACCTGGCTTCTCTAAGGAAAAAACTGTCTCTCTGGTCACATGGAGTTCTTTGAGAGGGTTTTAATAAGAAGGTGGACAAGGACGATCCACTACACGTCACATCTTTCACAAAGACCCTGGCAAAAGGTTCCAGAGTAAATGTAGAAGTCACAGCATAAACAATTGTTACGGCAACAAGAAGCAGGGGGCAGTTCTCACAATGGAGGAAACTCCGTTGTGGGATCAGTGTATCTGGACACCAGAAAATTATTTCGAATTGAGGTAAGCAGAGAGGTAGCCACATTTGCAATGGCATTGGAAGATGAAGACCACCACAAAGAACTCCGGAGGAATCTTTTCAAAACTGGGTGAAGAAGCAGCAATATGGCAAATTGTTATTTATTTCTCTTATTTAATTCATTTACACTCCAGTGGGGATCTTAAACAGCTCACAACATTCTCTCCTTCATTTTATCTTCACAGCAACTCTATGAGGTGGGTTAGGCTGAGAGGGTGTGACTGGCCCAGGGTCACCCAGAATTCGAACCTGAGTCTCAGAGACCCTAATCTTTGCTACCACAAAGAGTGTCGCTATTAGTTCTCTCCTGATCTTTGGGATGGCTAACTCGTCCCATTGGCTTAGAAAAATAATTTTTGGGTCTAGAGGCACTTCATACCCTGTGATTTCCCTGGTTGTTTCAATGACTTTTTCCCAGAATTTTTTTACAAATTTGCATTCCCACCTTGTAATTATACTGGAGTTGTAATTATACTGGAAGAGTTGTAATAATACTTGTTCGAATGTTAATAGTTTATATTGTTGACTTATGTATATTACTTGTTCATATTCAATAAAATGAAAATTTTAAAAAAAGAGAGAGAGACCCTAATCTGACTCGCTAACAACTATGCCATACTGGCTCTATGAAGTACTCTGTAAGTAAATGTAAGGACACAAAAATACACTGGGGCAAAAAAGAATTTTTTTCACACAGAAAATGATGGAATCTGAACCAGCTGTGACTGCCCAGGAAACTCGTCTTGGAGTGATGACGGCAAAAAATGAAAACGTTGGCTCTATGTATTGGAGAAAAGCAAATTCTGTTATACAGGTTATAGGAAAGGGACTGAAAATAAGAAAGACAAGCATCACAGCACCTTTACATGAGTGCATCTCTATATTGCGTACAAAAGATACAGAGCTGAAAAGGTGCAAAAAACTCAACTAATGATGAGTGTGGAAAAGCTAAAGAGAATGGGGCTTTTCCGTTTAGAAAGGAGTGACGTGATAAAAGATTTGCAAATGTACATACGGGGTGGAGAAAGCCGACAGAGAGTATTATACTTGGAGTCAAAACAATGAAGTTACAGGCAGTGGATTCAGGAAAGTGCTTCATACAATACATAAATTAACTTAAAGTCACTGCCACAAGAGGTAACCATGGTCTCTACTTTTCAAAGGGGCCAAGACAACTTCTTGGATTACAGGCCTATTTATACCCGAGAAGCCCAAATGGGGAAGGCATACCTCTGAAACCCACTTGTTGGGGGGCAGCAGGGGAAGGCTTCTGTGCCCTTCTTATGGACTTTCTGGGGGGCATATGGTTAGCACTTGTGGGGAGGCACGTTAATGGAACAGACATACCTTAGTATAATTGAATGGAGATTCTCTTAGATCCTTACCAGACCTTTTTATGGGGCTTTCATATGTTTTGTTTGGGCTTCTAGTTTGTGTTATGCTCTCTGTTACAGAAAAGCAAGATTTGTGTCCAGTAGCACCTTAAAGACCAACCAGATTTCCAGGGTATGAGCTTTTGAGAGTCAAAGCTCCATTTGTCAGATATAATCCAAAAGGGATTAAAGTTTTCTTCTTCAGGTTGCAATGAGCCATAAATGACTAGCAAAGATATATGCTGGCTTGTAAACTATTTTAGGGGCTGGTAGCTTTTGTAAACTTATTCGTAAGGCTGATAAAATGACCACTTGTTTAAAAAGCAGGTTTTCTGTCACCTCTTAACATGCCTCATTTTTTAAAAAAAATCAGTGGCACAGCTATGGAATTTCCCCCTTATCCATGTTTTTAGTGGTTTCATAACCTAATAGTGGTTTTAGAATAAATAAGCTAAGTAAGTCATAATATGGCATCAAGTAAATAACAGAGGCTTCTCAGGATGGTCTAATTATTTTAATCTATGATCACCTTAGTAGAGTCATGCTACTCACAGGAGTCTGATAGCAAAAAAACTATCCAGAGGTTGTTGCAAAAGTTACTGCCAAGGAAAATGCATGCTCCAGCCTAGCACAGCTGCCTCAAAATGTTGGTTTATGAGTCTGAATCTTTCACTTCCTGGCTTTTATGTCTGAGACAAAAGTTCACTTCAGGCCAAGATCTAGCACACAAAACTGCAAGCATTCAGGACTGGATGTGCAGCGTTGCAGAAGTAATGGGCTCCGCAATTACTTGGTCAAAACTCCAAAATCGGATCTGCTACCTCTAATTTTTCCTGTTTGTAAAACTGCATACTTACAGAACATTCACAACCCTGTTTCTTAATGTTCAGCAGTACAGGGTGGAGGCTGCCACAGATATAATCTTTCCAACATTATCATGCATACAGCTTGTTGCTTTGAAAACAACATTTGAAGCCTGGGTAAAATACTTCCTGTTTTGATGAGAAAACTGCACCAGATACCAGCAAACAGTCGGCAAGAATACAAACTCCATCCTTTAAGTATTAATCTGCAAATTCACAACAGAGCAGGAAAATCCTTCTGCTATACAGGTCTGAGCAGGAGAAAGAATCACCCTCCCAAAGAGAAAATGAGTTTAGGCCAAATCTAATTTAAGGACCAATTATTTTCCAGCGGCATGTTTTTAGCCAGGGGGAAGATAATGTCATTCATAAGAAGGGATGATTTAAAACGCATTCAGATACACACAAATCCCAGTGCAAGCAGGGCCTACAGAAAAGATACCGGAGGGCTGAAAAAAAGGAAAGAAAGATTCAGGGCACAAGCACCTTAAAGTATTTACATAGAATGTTGCTCTCTAAAGTGCTACTGGACCCAAATCTTGCTCTTCTACTACAGACCAACACAGCTACCCAGCTGCAAAAAAGAAAAGCAGCGGTTTAACATCAAAATGCCATTTTCACAAACGACAGGTCTGGCAGCCTCAATTAGGATCACAAGAGCCAGTACCAGCTTGGGCTGCAGTTTAGTTACAAAATTTGCAAATGGCAGCTCAAAATGGGGAGGGTTTTTTTTTCTCACCTACACCCCAATAAAAATGAGGCTCAAGATTAGAGGCCTCAGGTGGAAACGAAAGATGCTGAAGAGGAAAGTGACTAGAAAGAAAATGAAAACAAGGGGATAAAGAGCAATAAAAGGAAACAGAGTTCACAATTCTAATGCAGGAATATAATAATTACCAGACCCCTCCTGCCTTTAGCTGCAACCCTCTACTCGCCTGATGCTGCTCCCTCTTCCAGCTCCACTGAGGACAAAGGAGCTCTTCCCTTTCGCACCTCCCAGCGCTAAATGAAGCACGCAAGACAAAGCCAGACTGGGACACCTCAAGAGGCGGTTCTTTCTTTGCTGACTGACGAGGCATCTTAGCCAATGACAGCAGAGCCATCCCCCGTCTTCAGCCAATGGTGTTTGTCCGCTCGGATTTCCCCTCGCGCCAGCATCGGAGAAGGGGAGAGGAACGATTTGAATATGCAGATCAACCGGGGAGAAGAAGCCAATCAGCATGGCCTATTATAGGATTGATGTGCATCTTCGGAACGACGACCGTAAGAAGCAGAAGGAGGCTTGGCCAATGAATGGTGGAGCTTGGAAGCCTTCAGCCAATGGCGCTCGTCAGCTCAGTTTCCGAACTATCGCATAAGCGGGGAGGGGGGCGGGGAGTGAGGGGGGGAGTTATTTGAATATGCTAATCGGCTGGCGAGAGCAGCCAATCAGCGCGCTCTGGGAAGCGATTGATGTGCATCTTTGCAGGGACCACCGTAAGAAGCAGCAGAGCCGGAGGAGGATGTAGGAAAAAGGGATACGTTTTGGCAACCTCTGGAATACATGATCGGTTTTAGTTTGTTGATAAACCACCTTTCAACTAAAACGTTCACAAGGAGGCGCAGCATAATGAAATACACTAAAATTCAAGTAAAAGTCCGCAAAATACGATGCAAGTCAATAATTGCTCTGTAAAAATGAGTAAAATAAGTTTTAAAAAATCGATAGAATGGCAAATTCATACAACTTCTGCATAAATTCATACGAATTCATAAGAAATAGTTTTAAGAGATACCTTAATAAGAGATGGGGACTATAGACTATGCTATTGGGTACTGTCTGCTTATGTAGATATGCTCCTACTAGGGGAGCATAAAAATGCTATAGGAGGTGGCCATGGCTTCCCACACCCTGGTGATACAAGGAAACAATTTCAAATAGAAGGCTTGTGCTCCTCCAGCAACTTGAGATTTGCAATTCTACTTTACTGTTTTGGTACCTTTTGACAGCAACCTGACCCAGCAATTGCAGAGACAAAAATAGCCTCTCTTTGTGTTCCTTACTTTGGTCTTGTTTGGTGTTCCCTGGAAGAAGTTCCACCATGATCATGGAACTTCATATGTCTCTTTGAGAACATCCCTATGGATACTTGAAATGTGTGCAACCTCAGCTTGTATGAATGAGCTTCCATATTATTGAACAGCCAGCTGGGTGACCTTGGGCTAGTCACAGCTCTTCCAGAGCTCTCTCAGCTCCACCCACCTCGCAGGGTGTTGTTTGTTGTGGGGATAATAATAACATACTTTGTAAATCGCTCTGAGTGGGTGTGAAGTCATCCTGAAGGGCGCTATATACATTGAATGTTGTTGTTGTTGTTATCTTATGGCAGCCTTTTCTCTTTCCCTCACATTTGTCCAGATGCTCTGTTTTTGCCTTCTGTGGTTGCATCAGGCAGAGACTGAATGGCTGTTGGCATCTCAAGAAGGACAACATGACTGGAGAAGAGAGTGGGTACCTTTATAGGCTCCGGAGCAACAGTTAAACTGCTCTGAGGGCCACATGTGGCTCACAAGCCACAGTTTGTCTAACTCTGGTTCCTAGATTTGGTGACGGCCTTGTGTTTGAGGAGAGTCTGTGATTGACTCTCCCATATCTGCAGCTACATCTGGGAAGTTGTGTGGGTGAGACTGTGGCTCAGTTGGTAGAGTATCCACTTTGCTTGCAGAAGGTCCCAGGTTCTAGCCCCAGTATCCCCAGTTAAAAGGATTGGGTGGGAGGTAAAGGGAAAGACTGAGATTGGAGATCTGTTGCCAGTTAGAGTAGACAAAACTGACCTTAATACTAGTGGACAGAATATGGCAGCTTGATGTGTTCAAGGATTCTTGGGCAAAAAAAGGTCTGTCACATTCCCTCTCCCCCGTTCTTTTTCTTGCCATATTTTCCAGCTTTAGAGCAGATTTAGAGCAATTTTCCACCGTTGCAAGTCAGCAAGAAACAGGTGGTTTCTCAGACAACAGTCACTTGTTATCTTGTCTCATAGACTCCAGAGTAAGTAGTCTCAAAGATAAAACTGGAAACAGAGTTATTTTGTTTCAGTTTTGCCCCAAATCCTTCAGGCAGTTTTAGGTTTTCCAAACTAAATAACACCTTCAGCACAGAAGTCTTTCTTTGTTTGCATCAGTCCCTCCACTACACAAAATAACCCTTTTACTTCTGCAAACCCAACTTTGATCCTTGCTTTCAAAGTTTCATAAAGTTCACTTGTGAGCAGCAGCAGTAGATGGAACTGGCTGCTGCCATTTCCCCAGCTCCGTTTTGCAGGGGTGAGGGGTCATGAGGATGTGTCTGCTGCAGGCTGGAATCTGATAGGAACAGTTGCTTTGCACTCGATCAGTTAGCATGGGTAAAGAATTTGCTGAGAAAGTGAAATGTACGTGTGTATTGGGAGACTCTTCTTACGCCTGGAGCACAAAAAGATTTTGGGTGGAGTTAGGGTTCCAGGAGGCATCACATTTGTGCCTGCAGAGAGTAGGATTGCCAGAGGTGGGGGATCCCCTGCCCTTAACTGCTGCCCCATCGCCACTCACTTGACTGGCAGGAGGGAAAGGTGTGCGGAAGCAAGTGGAGCACATGGCAAAACGGTGCATGCGCACGCCACAGGGCTTGAAATGATGTCACTTCTGATTCAAGCCAGCAGTGACTGTGTCTCAGAGTCTCTCTACACGTGAAGAATACTTGTCGGGAGATGCAATGTTAGCCGGGAAGGGTAGTTTAAAAAGACAGAGCCAGCAGCAGGGCAAAGGCTTTGCTATATACTGGAGCTGTACGAAGAAGCTGTGAAATGCCAGAAGGGAAACTTCAGCCCATTATAACCTCTCCAGATCTGAGGCTGGCTCTGGAAGGCAGCTCCAGCCCATTTCCATTCCTCGCTGCCCTCTGGTTGTGATCCCATACAGTTTTAGACTGGAGAGGTGAAATTAACAGAGTCTTCAGGGAGCAGAAGATGAAATTGACAAACCCTCCAAGGAGCAATTTCTGCAGGCTCTGTCTTTTTAAACTACACTTCCTGGCTAACGTTGCATCTCCCTACACTTGACGAACATGCGTTGAGGCATCTTGCATAGAGAGACTCTCAGAGGAGTCGATTCTGACATACCATCACTTCTGACTTGAACAGGAAGTGACGTAATTTCAAGTCTGTAGAGGGCACACATGCACAGAGGATTAACCGGTGCTGACCCTCCTGCCGAGCCTCCCCCCCTCCCCCTGAATGAAGGCAGGGGGACCTGGCAACCCTGGCAGGGAGTCATTCAGAAACAGCTGCCTTCATCATAAGTTGGGTTGCCAGGCTGAACTTGGTAACCAGCAGGAGGGCTGAAGGGCGGTAACGTGGATGTGCTACCCTATGTCACTTCTGGGTTTTACTTGGAAATAACATAGCAATGTCAGTAAGGTAAGTAAGTCTTTCATAGAAAAATAAAAAAATATTTTGTTATTGGTCTCTTTGGACCTTTGGTCCTGTCAGTTTACAGTTTGAGAAGAAACAAACCTGCTCCTCCAGAGTTAATATAGGTGGGGAGGCACAAAAAACAAGCGAAAACCATGGATTTTTTCAAGGTTCTTTATTTTTCTTTATATACATAAGAAAATCCTGGCTTGTGACTGGTTGAAAACAAGCATGTGAGAGCTCTTTGTTTAAGTTGGTTTGCTAATACTGAGATCAGAAACTGTGCAAATGGATCGTATCTCGGAGCAGTTGCAGAGAATTCCATGGAAAAGGTCATGTACTCCCAAATGGAAGATGAGCTTGGTTTCCTCTGGCATTCAAACTCAATATTCTTATCAAAGTGACAGTTTCGGGGGAGCGGGAATGAGGAAATAACGTGAAAATGTTATTTGATTGACATTCAAAGCCGTAGTGAAGAAATTGCAAGACAGATTTATCATGACATTCAGACCATATGTTTAAAAGAAAAAAATACACATAAATATTGACTTCTATGTTGCTTTTTTTTTTTTGCTAGATCTTTCATCCAAGAGAGGAAGGGACAATAAAGGGAGCAATCCTAGGCATGTCTACTTAGAAGTAAGTCTCATTTTACTGAAAGGGGCTTACTCCCAGGTAAGTGCTGTCAAGATTGCAGCCCAAACCTCGCCTCTCATGCGCTGGACACCGTGTACCTTTGCTAAACCATCATGATAGGACCAGAGAGAAGGCATGGCTTGCTTTGCCTCTTTTTTCCAAAGGCAATACATAGTCACATTAAAGCCCATACAGAATTGAATGTGTGCCTTTCACTTCTGACTAGAAAATGCTCGCACATGTTCCAAGTTCCACTTCTCAGGTGTAATCTGCAAAGTTTTTAACATTCGGAATGAAAGGTTTACATTTCCTATTTTTGAGCATTTACCATGCAGCAGAAAATTTCAATTAGTTATCAGATGAGGGTGAACCCACACTGAAACAATAAGGCTTTTACACAAAAGATACATGATAGAATTCAAAAGGCTTGTCTTGAAACTCAAAGGCGCTTTGTCTCATGAGGAAAACACAGACACATGACGCTGGACACAAGCCAGCCGTAGTTGAGCACATTTGATTTAAATGGGAGAAATTTAGAAATGACTCCTAAAAAGGTCTGTTCAGAAGTAAGTACCATTCTATTTAATGCGGGCTTCCCCCCTACAAAATTTTCTTAAGACTGCAGCATTAAACACAATTTAACTGTTCCATTGAGTAATATTTATGAGGCCGTTTTCACACACCCAACGCTTCCGGAAGATTGTGCGAAAACTCATGGAACGAAGCATCTTCCTAGCGCAATTGCCTGGCAAGATCCCGTTTAATGGTGCGATTTCTGATGTCATCGCACCATTAAAGGGGATCGTGCCAGGAAATCACATGAGGAAGACACTTCGTGCTGTGAGTTTCGGGCGAACTTCCGGATGCTTACAAGTGCATGTGAAAACGGCCTCTGTCCTCAGCTTTCAGCTCAATAATATCTATTATCAGGCACATCAGTTTTATGGGATTCGTTTTCACATTTCAGATAAAAGCGATGGTTCATATGGGATAACCTGTTCCTATGCATTCTTCTCTGTGTGCATACAAGACTATCTGAATTCATGCAGATCCTTTCAGTATATTAGATGGAACTCTGCCTAAATTTGTGTAGCCCCAACATTATGATTTGATAGGAAATTTGGATATTACGTCAAAAATCTTGCTGTTGCTCAGAGTTGTCATCCCATTCAAACTCGCTGACAAAGACATTGAATAAAGGATATAATTACTGATTGGGTTCATCTGGAAAATAATACATTTCACAAAAAGATCTTTCGATCTTCTGAGGGCCAAACTACAAGTGACGAATGACACAGGTTGGACACTTGTCAGCTTCCCTCAAGTTTTGATGGGAAATGTAGGCAGCTTGGTGGAATGTTGGACAAGTGACAGTTGAAAAGTCCATTGAACAGCAGTTGGAGAGCCAAGCTGCAAGACCAGGATGCCTACATTTCCCATCAAAACTTGAGGGAAGCTGACAAGTGTCCAACCTGTGTCAGGCGTCACTTGTAGATTGGCCCTCAGATGCTTTTTCGTCATCTCATGATCGTTATAGTAGGGATCTAAGAGTGTATACGTCTTTTTCACTTTCAAATATGGTACTATTTTGAAGGTCTGTGATAAGTATTGATCTACTTTGTATTATTTTCAAATATTAAGAGAGTGGGAAAGGGGAAAAAGAGGAGAGGCTGGTGATTTGGCAGTGGCTAACTTGTGTAAAATATACACATACTTTCATGTAGGCAACTGAGTTGGTCTGCAGTAGAACAGCAGGATTTGAGTCCGGTGGCACCTAAGAGACCAACAAGATTTTCAGGGTGTAAGCTTTTGAGAGTCAAAGCTTTCTTCAGATCTGAAGAAGGGAGCTCCCACTCTTGGAAGCTTACACCCTAAAAATCTTGTTGGTCTCTAAGGTGCCACCGGACTCAAATCCTGCTATACACACATACTCTCACACACAAACCTGCTTGCCCAAGCAGTGCAAAGCAAGTAACTGTGAGGGCATTTTTTTGCCTAAATTGGCCACTAGGTGTAGCAGCAACCAATTTTATTGGGCCCACCATTCAAGCATGGCATAAAAAACGATGGGAATTTTTCTTACGAGAAAATATCACACGGTCTAAAACAATCTGATACTGAAGTTTCCCAAGACAAATTCACACAATTCTGGTTTCCACTGTTGACTTACCTCAATAAACATGGTATTCTACCACCTTCCTATATCCCGCAGGTGCACACCTCCTTCTGAAATATGTTGGAATTTTACATATGAATGGAAAGCTAAACTCTGTTGATGTTATTGTAATATATTCTATATTCAGCTTTAATCTCTTCTTGCACACTGTTATATTTGATTCCTATATTGAATTGTTATTATTGTAAATTGAATTCTCTATTGCAATCTCTGTCATATGGACTTTTAAAGAGCAACAACAAAGGTTTTTAAAAAAAAATTATTGGGGAGAATAAGGTCATCCCTACATTGCAGGCTTAAAGGGGTTTAGGCACCATCCCATCTCCACAGGAAATGGAGGCTTGGAGCCTAAATGGTTGCCCCATCAGCAAAACAGCAATTTCTTCAGTAGAACAGCTTTTGATTGTGGAGGAGGGAACTTGGGCTGTCAACAGGCCTGGAGGAAAATGTCCCCTCCCTTAACAGAGGTTTCATGTGCAGACATGGGCATTGGATGCTTTCCATGTCTATAGATCCAGAGGAGTTAGACATCTTAGTCTGTAGTTGCAAAATAGTAAAAAGTCCAGTTACACCTTTAAGACTAACCACCTTTATTGTAGCATAAGCTTTCGCAAACCACAGCTCTCTTCGTCAGATGCATGGAGGGTATGAAGAAACCGGCCAGAGATATATAGAACTGCACGCTCAACCTCTTTCATGACTTTTGCAACTGATTTACATTTACATGGCCCTCGCTCCCTGCACCCCCCCCCCCACCACCTATATATCTCTGGCCAGTTTCTTCATACCCTCCATGCATCTGACAAAGAGAGCTGTGGTTCTCAAAAGCTTATGCTACAATAAAGTTGGTTCGTCTTAAAGGTGCGACTGGACTTTTTACTATTTTCAGTGTCTGGGAGGTAAATAACATCTCTTGAAGCCTCTCTTAAAGAGACAGGACATTTTTTTCCTCCAGGCACTTGGCAACTATAAACCATTTGCTGGAAACACTGTCAAAGCTAGTGCTTTTATATGTGTGCTCTGCGACTAAGCCACTCTCCCTCCCCGACACTAGGTGAAGGGAACCAGGCTGGACATTTGGCTGTGTCCCACAAAGTAACTTGGTTGCTCATCATTTCTCTCAGAGTCCGAAAATCTTGATTGCTTGCACACAGGCAATTTACGCTGGCTTAGATGCTATGGGGAAGCAAGCTTTTCCCCCTGCTTTCCCACAACATCATGGTGCTTCCACGTGCTTCCTGCATTTCCCTTGTCTTTCCTGCAATCTTTTGCAAACCTGGTTTGCTGTGATGTTTGTGGAAATTGCAACAAATCTGGGGTGGTACCAGGATTGTCAGGTCTCTCGTTATGGTGACAGATGCCCACTGGCAACCTGCTCTGAGCAGCAGCACCAGAAAAATAAACAATAACAAAAAACCACTGCTGGGCTACCAGCATGACATCACTTCCGGGGAAAACCCAGAAATGACACCATACCTCTCTAGGAATTGCTGGAGACTCTATGGTTTTAATGTAGAGTTTCTGGTGATTCCTAGAGAGGCTTATAAGTGATATAAAATGAATGAAAGAAAGAAATCCCCATGAGGAAAGCATCCTTTCAGCTGGGGTGCTGCATTCGGTCTGGCAGGTCAAAAGTGGTAGGGGTCTGCATGGAAAAAAACAAAGGAAGAGCTGGAGAGAGGCAGCAGACAGACACATGTCTTCTCAGAGGGACAACAAAGGAAGGGATTCACTGGGCCAGTTTCTGTAAAAATCCCACATGCGCACACAGGGAAAAAATTGCAAAATACAATATAGGTTGTAGATGAATAAAAATATGAACAGTATTTTCATGTCATTTGTAAGGTGATTAAGGGTATAAACACATACGATACTCAAGATGTGCGTAGCCAAAGGAAGTCATAACCTTGTTGAACCAAATTGGTTTCCATCAAAACCTGCATTTGGCTCAGGAAAGTGCTGAGTTTTGTTTTGCGTTGAGGTATATCAATTGTTAGGAATGTCTCTCTTTCTGGTCTTTTAATCTCTTCCTTTTAAGACACTGGTCCAAACACTTGAAAGTGTTGCATGTTTGAATGCTCCTCCATCTAGAAAATTCCCTGCCTGCAGAAAGCAAGCATATCAAGGGGCTGAAGTCAGATATCATCATTCCCTGTAGTTCAATAAAAACGTGCCCTAACGCTGCTTGTTGCCAGGCCCATATGTGCCCCTTCCTCCTCTCCCATCGCATTCAGAGAATTGTGGTTAAAAATTCACTCAGGTTACCCATGATGTACTCAAGCAGGTGTGCGGATCAACAAGAGTTAGCTTACAAGCTGAGGTTCCTGATTGGTAGGATGAAAACCATCTCTAAATTACTCATACATCTGCATCTGTAAATCTACCAGAGTTAATTTTTAACTCATTCTCTACATGAGAAGGGCAATAGACAAAGAATGACTACGGTTAATGCCAGCCCTATGCAAGCAAATCCCAGGAGATTTCGGGGCTGGTGCCTGGGGAGAGCAGAGTTTATTGGAGGCGACGTCATATCCTCTGTGACATTCTAGGAATCCTCCTGATCTCTAAGGCAAAGAACATTGAGACTTGGGGAAATTCCTAGAGTTTCACAGAGGATGCAACATCCCCTCGGGGTTGGGGGAGGGGTATGTGGCGTTACTTCCAGGTGACATTCTAGGAATCCCTCCAATCTCTATGTTCTTTAACACAGAGATTGGAGAAATTCCTAGAACATTGCCATTCATGCTATTCCTCCCCCATTTTTTCTCCTGCTCTTGAAATCATTAAGGGTGGGGGATTGAGAGCCGGGGCGGGGGTTAGCCTTTTGTTAGCAGGCAAATGGCAAGCGTAGGAGCGAGGCATGTGTATGAGCCTAGCAAATAGCCAGCACTGTGCACATTATTACTGAACTCGAGTTAAGTGTAACATCGCGATGCATCCGGGGAGAAAGCTAATAGCTTAGCCCTCTTCCCAGCATGCTAATTGTCAAAGTGAATTGAGGTCTTATTGATGCTTACTTTACACATGGAGCATTTAAACATATGTCCCTTCATTGTCTTTCACCAGGAAGGAGTGAGCTACATTATATTTTTGTTCTGTTTAGCTGCGAAGACCCATGATATACAAAGTTTTACCAAGCAAAATGCAACAGCCAAATAAAATGCAAGCCTCAAAGCTAAACTTGTAGCCAAAACCTAAGGCCACCAGTGCTAGAAGCAATGTCACAGTTATTAAATACATACATATTTGTGGTTTCGCTTCACTTGCATAATATCTTCCTATCTTTCTCACACAATTTATGATTTTTTTTTTGCTACTAAAGGATAGAAATTGACATTTTGGATGCAGAATTATTGATAATAGTGTGAGTCCCGCAGAACAAAAATCAAAGCACAAGCAAGATCACACCTTTTATTCCAGGACCGAGTACTGCTTATGGTTCTTAGAAGAGTTCTGTGTAACTCATAAGCTCACATACTTCATTTTGAACAAAAGTGATAAAAGATATGATCTGACTTATAAAACATGAGCCTTTCAAATGTTAAGCAGGATCGTGTTGCACGTGGCAAAAACGATGTCATGCAAATGAACAAAACGGTGCCCAGACGAGAATGCTTTGTCTAGAAAAAAGCGTACTATTTACATGTTTTCAATAATTCCTTTGTTTAAAAACTTCAGGCAGATTAAATAGAAGTATATAACAGTTCCTCAATATATAAATCAGACACAACCAATTAATTAGTAAGGTGCTCAGAAATGGGAGTGAAAATACAGCGTAGGGCAAGATCAGTTTGCGTGTGTATTTATTTATTGACGTTTCTTTGAATTTGCCTTTACCTTCCAAGGACACTTCAAAGCAAAACAACCCTCAAGCAAAAGAGTTGAAGTTTGGTCTTGGCTGCTCCCTGGGAAGCTCAATGAGTGAATTTTCTAATGAGCAAGAGCATATACCCCTTGGGGGGAAAGCAGAAGCAGAATGGAAGATTTAAAAACACCCCAGAGCAAGCCAACTTGAGTGGCCCCATCATTTGGACCTGTGGTGATGTTGGCTGTTGACTCATCCAATATCACTATTGCTGGTCAAGCTAGGCTCACCAGGCCTCCTGCTATAGTGGGAGGCTCCCTGCCCGCAAGTTCCTTTGAGTCTCTCTATATGAGACATCTGACATGTGAAGAACACATGTCGGGAGAGGCAATGGTAGCCAGGAAGGACAGAGCTGGCTGCAGGGCAAAGGCTTTGCTGGACACTGGGGCTGTGTGAAGGGGCTGTGAAATGCCAGAAAGGAAACTTCAGCTCATTATAACCTCTCCAGGTCCAAGCCCAGCTTTGGAAGGCAGCTCCAGCCCATTTCCATTCCTCATTGCCCTCTGATTGCGATCCCCCACAGTTTTAGACTGGGGAGGTGAAACTGACAGTCTTCGGGAGGCAAAGATGAAATTAACAAACCTTCTGAGGAGTGATCTCCGCTGTCTGTCTTTTAAAACTACACTTCCCGGCTAACACTGCATCTCCCTACACTTGTTGAACACATGCTGAGGTGTCTCGTATACAGAGACTCTTTGTCCACTGCTGCTCTGAGAGGATGTGGGAGAAAAATTTTAAAAGCAGTAACATCTTCAATGTCGCTACATCACTTCTGGGGACAACCCCATAAGTGCCAAAGGGTAGCTCTAGGAATTTCCAACAATTCATAACTCTACCCTTTGCTACTTTTGTGTTGTACCCAAAAGTGACATAGCAGTGTTGCTGATATCACCCTTCCATGTCCCTGCTCCCAGCTTTCCCTGCTGGCCAAGAGGGCCCTGCATTTCTCTTGGAGCTATTGGTGCTAATCTCAGCTAACTCCTAGCTGCTACAGGAACTTTTTGGGTAAGCTAAAGGGCCAATCCACTCCTGGGCCGTTTTCACACTACTAACCTGCTTCCATAATGTTGCGAAACATCGAGCAAAAAATGTGAAGATAGTGTCTTCTCACAAGAGTTTTGCACAACGTCGCGCAAAACTCTCGCGAGAAGACTCTATCTTCCGCGTTTTTTGCGTGACGTTTCACATTACGGAAGCAGGTTAGTAGTGTGAAAACGGCCCTGCTTAAAAGGGAAAAAAATTCTACTCCTGTTTCATTCTTTTAAATATACACTTGATAGACTATCACCAACAGCTCTCAGTTTAAGTGACTCATTTTGAGCAACGGGTTCACAGGTAGAATGGCAGGCTTTGAATTGCGTTTTTCTAGTTTTTCTTCTAAAAGTCAATTTTGAAGAATACTAAAAACAAAAAAGTAGAAAACACCTTAGCACTTATTGATGAATTTTAAGGCAATAAATATGAAGCATCAGTTTGGTAACATCCACGGCGCTGCAGACGATCTTGCTGTCCAAGTAAGAAATTTTCTATTGGAGGCAAGGCCTATTAAAGGGAGTGGTACTTGTCCCCGGAGAAAATAGAATGACCAAGCCTAGGCTGAAAGAAACATTGCCATGATATGGTCTCTGTATAGCCTTTAAAGAATAAAACAGAAAATTTTATTTCATGACTCATGAAATTCTGTGGATGGAACTAGGTTTTCCAGGCCAGGCCGGACAACCGGTGGAAGCTTTGGGGGCAGGGAGATGGGGGACACCAACAGCACATGTACCATAACGTCACTGCTGGGGAAGAACTGGAGCGATGTCATGTCACTCTAGGAATTGCCAAAAACTGTATGGTAAAAGCATAGAGTCTCTGGTGATTCCTAGAGCAATGTGGCATCACTTCTAGGTTTTCCCTGGAAGTGATGTCACCTTGCATGTGACGCTGGTGTGTTAGAAAAAAAATCATTGCCACTCCAAGCAGCAGCAGGCAACGTAGATTGTCAGTGGGAGGTCTACTGCTGCAAACGGAAGGTCTGGCAACCTTATATGAGACTGGGTTGAATTTGGAGCTGGACTTATATACAAGCTAAGCAAGCTACTGTTTAGGGGCTCAGATTATAACAGGCCTCTTAGTTTAAAAAAATTACTAAATTACTATTTTTGGTTAATCTTAGGGGCCTTTTCAACCTGACATAGCTTATGGCCTCAGCATGTCTTATCCCAGACCTGATTTATACCAAGCCCAGTGAAATGATGCTTGGGCCATACAAGATAAACTGCCCCAAGCTTGTCCTTTTTCTTCAGCAAATAACCACAGGTTGCAGCCTCACAAATAATTTCTGCCTCCTATAGCAACCATAGGGCATTTGCTGTTTAAAGAAAGGATTGAAGCATTTAGATTTGAAATTCAAGTAGGTCAAACTCAAGGCCTTTTTAAAAAAGTGTAGATCTTGAATCCCAAGAATTAGATTGGAACCAAGAATACTTGGCTCATAGCTCATCATGCTGTCAGTTTCCCCACCAAGCTTTGCAGGCTGAAAATTATTTGAATGAACAATTATAAAATATGAACTTGATTTCTTTGGTAGTCAAAGTGTTTACCAGAGAAGTAAAACTTGTGGCTTAGATCCGAAAATGTTCCTCCAGAGTTTACATGTTCTTTCTAAAAATCAGATTTTGAAATTTGCATTTTGGGGTTCAGATTGCAGAGTGATTTAAACTTTAAATCAGATGTATTTGTTATCTGGGGTTAGCTGATGGGACCATGTTAATTCTATTTGAGGTCCCTTCACTGGCTGCCAGTTAGTTCCTGGGTCCAATTCAAGGTGCTGGTGCCCACCTTTAAAGTCTTTTGTGACTTGGGATCCACATCATTGAAGGGCCACTTCTCCCTGCATGTTCCCACGCAGCAGCTTTGGTGTCTTCTGAGATACGTTAAACGCAAGCTGAATTAGGGGAAACCACTCTGGAGCCACTTTGCGCCTCTCCCACTATTTTAAAGGTGAATGTCAGGTCACACATTAAATGTTTCCCTCAGCCCATTTTGTATTTGGTGTAGCCGTGTTGGTGTAGTGGTTAAGAGCATGGGACTCTAATCTGGAGAACCGGGTTTGATTCCCCACTCCTCCACTTGAAGCCAGCTGGGTGACCTTGGGCTAGTCACAGCTCTCTCAGAGCTCTCTCAGCCCCACCCACCTCACAGGGTGATTGTTGTGAGGATAATAATAACACACTTTGTAAACTGCTCTGAGCGGGTGTTAAGTTGTCCTGAAGGGCAGTATATAAATCTGTTGTGATTATTATTATTGTGACATATTATCATTCTTCCCAGCAGGCCTACTGTTTCTACTCTCCTTGTCCAAGGAACAACATTCAGTAAAATTCCATGTTTGAACCTTTTCAGTAGAGGCTCAATGCCTCCAGAACAGCCTCTGGGAAAAGGTCAAGGGGTGCCTACATTTCGGACATTCTGGCAAACTGCCAAACAGAGCTGTGTTTGAGAGTTTTTGGAATAGTCTGAGCCTGGACGGAGGAGGAATTACCCACAGGCAGGCAGCATAAGGTTATTTTAGACAGGGTTTAATGTTTTTATACCTGTTGTTTTTAGCCTTAAATGTTTTTATAAAATTTTGTTTACCTACTTTGTGTCCCGAGAGGCTCAAGAGAAGGTGGGCATATCCACATATTAAATAAATAAAGACGATCATTTTAAATCTAAAAAATGTGTGAAAACTGTCACCAGTTTCATTTAGACCTGCCACCTTGAGCAGGGACTCTAGAGGGGTGGTGAAGCAATTTTCTAAATAAATAAGTAAATATATCATGATAAACAGTGATTTTACTTGAACGGTGGTTTGTGTGATAATCAGTCTACCACACCTAAGTACCAAATCCCAGTTTATATGTAAACCCAAATGCTCTTGTTTTTTGTCCATCTTCCAGCAGGAAGAACATCTCCCCTGTTTGCCACCTGTGTCGCCAGGCAGCTTCAACAAGTCATACTTCTCAACTAACTTTCATTTGTGAATGCAAGTGTCCCAACATACCACAAGTAGTTCTGATTGTGATTAACCATTTAGCTACAAACCCTAGTTTGAAATCCTGGTTTGGTACCAATTAACAAATCCTAGTTTATTGGAGACTCTACAATTCACTGAGATTTCATCAAACCACGGTTTATAAATCACATTTCATCATGACATCTGAATGCAGCCGCTTTTGCCATACCACCTTTATCGGAAGGGTGGTGTAGCCTGGTTCCAAGGAATTTTCCAAGGAATTTTCAATCTGCAAAGCTCGGAGCAAAGAACTGATGAGGCATGAGGGTTATGAACAAGTACTATGAGGTAGAGGCCTCTATTTAGATTCTCAAACCCTTTCCCAATCTTCAGTCTGTACTGGGGATAATACCATCCTGCCTTGCAAGAATTACGGGGGGGAAAGAGAGAGAGAGATGAAATGCTTTGGGATTTCATGAAGTGTTTGCAAATTTCAATAAAGAGAAGAGTACCCAGTTTTCTAAAAGAGACATTCTTTAAGTTTATGAATCTGAAAACAAAAGTTGATTTAACTCCTTTCTGTTAATGTAAAGTGTTTAGTATATTGTGTGTCCAGGACTTTTCTGCGCTGGTCAACAAAGATCAAAACATGACCCAGAAGGTACAAGGCAAGATTGTTAAGGCAGCAAAAAACCCTCCTAAAATTTCGTTCCAACCTCTTGATTCCTTTAACTCCCTAAGGTGTCAAAAAGGGTTCTCTGTGCTTGCTCTTTACACAAAGGCATTTCAATGTATATGAAAATGAGATGATACATTTCTTATGTGATCAAACCTTGATCGCTATTCGGCATTGGGTCACTGGTGCGTAATCAGAAGGATTTGTAAAGAGCCGAGCCCCGAAGATCAGAAGCGTAGCTCTTCTACCACCTCTCTTTATGATACACTTCTGTCTGTACAATCTCTTTAGGGTGTTCTGCTATGCAAGCACCGTTGATATCTTTCATCTTGTTGTCCGGCAGATCCTCTGGTTTTGTGCAAAGTTTTAATGCCCTGGAAATGAAGACATCCAAGTCAAACTGAGGGTCGCTCTCACTGTTGACCTCCTTGGGTTCTTTGTGGAGATGTTGAGGAGAAGATGGCAGGCTCCGTTCTTGAATCTCTGGAAGCGGGTTGGGGCATTCGAGTCCTGTTTGGGTGCTCGTCACCCATTGTGCAATCTCCAGGAAAAGGTTGGATGGTTCCTCTTCCAGTGCTAACTCCGCGGTGGGTGCAATAGATGCTCTTTTCCAATGAGACAAGTCTAAGATGAGCTTGGGCTCTGAATAATGGTGGAGTTTATTGTCTCTCCACAGCAGCTTGTCTAAGTAGGAAGGAGACCCCACTTTATAATCACACGAATGCCCATAATCCCCCTCAAACGCTCGGTCCATTGAAGAATGAGACTGCTCCAGGAACCTCTCTGAGCTGCTCTGGGAATATTTGCGAGGATCCACTTGAGCTTCCTCAGCAATGGATTCCGATCCTGCTCGAGGGTCCCGCTGCACTTCGTCTACCTCATGGCACTTCTCCTGTCGCCATTCCAAATCAGAAGACAAGCTCACTTGATACCTAAAGGTCCCAAATGTTAGAGACATAATGAAAAGTTTCAGATCTTAAGTTACTGTTTCCCATTACAAATGAGACAAATAATGATAACAGGACAGGAATCAAGCTATCCTGGGTGGCATTCCACAAGTAGAGCTCTGCTTTAAAAAATGGATCTTTTCTGCCTCTTCTTATTTTCTATAGTCCCCACACCCACCCCAACATTGGGGGGACCAGGGCTTTTTTTCTGGGAAAAGAGGTGGTGGAACTCAGTGGTGGAACTCAGGACTGCACAATGACGTCACTTTGCATCAGCTGGAACAAGGGGGGAGTTTTTATAAGTTTAAATCACCCTCGGTGAAAATAGTCACATGGCTGGTGGCCCCGCCCCCTGATCTCCAGACAGAGGGGAATTTTGATTGCCTTTCGCGCCACCATACATCCCCTCTGTCTGGAGATCAGGGGGCGGGGCCACCAGCCATGTGACCATTTTCAAGAGGTTCTGGAACTCCGTTCCCCTGCGTACCAGCTGAAAAAAAGCCTGGGGGGGGGGAACCCTCCAAAACAGTATGGAATGCCATGTGGGGAAGCTGCAGCCTGAGCGGGAAATCTGCAGAAATCACACCTTTTCTCTTGGGCTCCGCCTCCTGCAAGGGCATCTTAAGATCTAACCCTTTGTAATGAACAATAAATAAGTATAATTATGATGATTAATAATTAAGCTCTCACCCCATTTAAAACTATACCTTAAGGTTGGGCAACTGAACTGAACACAAGATTTTATCCCATTCGCTCTTGCCTCTAAACCGCCCCCCCCATTGCTTCTCTGTGTCAAATTTTAAGTAACCCAGGGCTATCCTCATAAAGAAGTTTTATCCTTGTAATAGTCTCATAAGGTCTCTTAGGTAGAAATAGTTGACTTTCTCAAGGTAGCAGGGACCACCATTCCCAAGTTCTGTTCTCTTATAACACACCGGCTTGCGTCCTGCAGCTCTGTTAAATAGGGCCGCATCTAGATCTTTGTATATTCTACTAATTTTAAACATATATATTCAAAATTAAAAATAGGCTGAATTCTTTGACTAGCATAGACTGTGCCACTCAAGCAAATGGTACACATTAGCATGGATAAAAAGATACATGAAGAAATGCAGAAGATTTTCAAACTCAGATTTGAGCTAAATCCAAAAAACATGCTATTAAACATCCTACCAATTAATGTTAGAAAAGTCCTTTTCCGTTACATGGTGACAGCAGCGAGAGTGCTATACACAACGAAATGGAAAGCAGATATGTGCGCTGATGTGTCAGTGTGGATAGATGTGTGTGTTATGTGCCGTCAAGTCATTTCCGACCTGTGGCGACCCTATGAATGACCGACCTCCAAAACATTCTATCTCTAACAGACCTACTCAGATCCTGCAACCTGGAGGACGTGGCTTCTTTTATTGGGTCCAGCCATCTCATTTTAGGTCTTCCTCTTTTTCTGCTGCCTTCCACTTTTCCTAGCATTATTGACTTTTCCAGAGAATCTTGTCTTCTCATGATGTGACCAAAGTACGATAGCGTTAGTCTTGTCATTTTAGCTTCTAAGGAGAATTCCAGCTTGATTTGATCTAGTACCCACTTATTTGTCTTTTTGGCTGTCCAAAACTGCAAAACTCTCCTCCAGCACCACATTTCAAATGAATCATTTTTTTTCCTGTCAGCTTTCTTTACCGTCCAACTTTTACATCCATACATGGCAATGGGGAATACCATAGTTTGGATTATCTTGATCTTGGTTCCCAGAAAGACAGATAAGATAGATAAGATTTATGAAAATGCATCAGTGGCCAAAGTAGCTATTTATGTACAGAATAGAACAATAGCTAAATTTTGGGGGGAAATGAAGGATTTCTTTGACTACTTAGGCAAAAATGAACATTAATTAAGGTAACTCAGTATAAAGATAAGAAGATAAAACACAGGGAAATGATTAACCAAAAAAGTTGATATTATAGTTTGTATAAGTGTAAGTAGCCAAGGAAAGGGAAGGAGAGCTATTACACAATTAAGTTTAGTTATTACAAATTCTGATAGTATGTTTCTATTAGTTTAATTTCAAATGCAGTGCTTGTATAAGTTTCAAACTAATTTCAAATGTAGTGTTTGTATAAGTTTTTTAAGCACTTTCCATTGTTATTTTTTTGTTTTTAAATAAAATTTCTACACTTAAAAAAAATAGCATGTTTTGAATAACTTCTTATGCCTCTGCTGGTCTTGAGAAAAGCAAGGGAAAATGCATGCCGCCTTTTTGGGAAATCCTATTCAGCTCTCATTCTGGCTTCAGGCAAAAAACTGGGCAGTTCAAAAAACACTTTCAAACCTTTATTTGTAGCCCAAAGCACTAGAAACTTAGAGCTAAGCTACAAGAGACGAATTACACGAGGACGTGCACGTGAAGGGAGTTGCAATGTTAGTCAGGAAGATGAGTTTTAAAAGAGAACAGAAGGCTTTGTCAATTCCCCCTCTCTACTGAGCCAGGGAGATCCCTGCTCAGAGGGTTTGTTCATTTCCTCTTCACCTCCTAGAAGGGGAGGTGAAACTGACATCGACTTCCGGAGGCAGAGAGGAAATTAGCAAACCCTCTGAGGAGATCTTTGCTGGCTCTGTAGAGAGGGGAAATTGACAAAGCCTTCCGGTCTCTTTTAAAACTCAGCTTCCTGGCTAACATTGCGACTCCCTTCCCGTGCTCCTCCTCGTGTAATTCATCTCTTGTAGCTTGGCTCTTAAACAGCATGATGAAATCTGGGCTCGGGATCAATATGGTGGCAGAGGTTGTGACTGAACAGTGGCAGAAGCGCCCAGTTTGGCACAATTTGGATACACAGGTATAGGTGTATTTTGGATGCTCGGGACATTGGGTTGGATCCAACCAACTTTCTTACTGCTGAAGGGCGAGGCGGGAGGTACCTTTTCACCATGAAAACAGCTATGGGACCTACAATGATAAAAGCCTTGTGGAATAAGTAACAAAAAGCAGAATTGGGAGAGACTGATCAAAAAAGCTGGTTGGATCCAACCCATTGTCAGTTTTAGACTGTAAACTCCTTGAGGGGCAGGGACCTCTTTTTGCCAGGCACTAGAATACTGTCCTACTTCAGCATTTCTTCTACTCTGTATTGGATTCTTGCTAATGCTACGTCTTCGTAAACTTTTATCTATTTACCCTATGGCGTTATTTATGGAAATGTCCTTGATACTGTATGGAAAAGAGCTCCGTGGCGCAGGGTGGTAAGCGGCAGTACTGCAGTCCAGGCTCTGCTCACGACCTGAGTTCGATCCCGGCGGAGGCCAGGTTCAGGTCGCCAGCTCAAGGTTGACTCAGCCTTCCATCCTTCCGAGATCAGTAAAATGAGTACCCAGTTTCCTGGGGGTAAAGTGTAGATGGCTGGGGAAGGCAATGGCAAACCACCCCGTAACAAAAGTCTGCCAAGAAAACGTCGTGATGCGACATCCTCCCATGGGTCAGTAATGACTCGGTGCTTGCACAGGGGGCTACCTTTACCTTTTTTACTGTATGGAAATGTACTTGCTACTGATCGTACTACTCTCACACTGTGTAATCCACCTTGAGTCTCAATGAGAAAGGGGGACTATAAATGACATAAATAAATAAATAATAAACACTACCAAAGGTGGTGGAGAGTACCATCATGTCATATCTGACACATGTTGACCCCTGCTGGAGTTTTCAAGGCAAGAGACTAACAGAGGAGGTTTGCCACAGCCTGCCTCTGCATAACAACCCTGGTCTTCTTTGGAGGTCTCCCATCCAATTACTAACCAAGGTCGACCCTGCTTAGCTTCTAAGATCTGGTGAGATTGGCCTTGCCTGGCCTATCCAGGTCAAGGCAATAATATATATATATTTATAGCATGAATAGATATTGGAATTACACTTCAGTAAAGCAGGTTCTACACTATGTGAAACTCAAGGCAGATGCCGTAATATGAATTATGCAATTAGGACAGGATTGCATCATTTATCTTATTTTGCATAATATAGCTTACAGGTGCCTTGTTGGTCTACAGTAGCACCTTCAGATCAGAGTCCAGTAGCACCTTTAAGACCAATAAGATTTCCAGATTCAAAGCTCCCTTCACTGTTCGATATCATTCTAGTTGTGCTACACAGGGAGGGGCAGAGAGCAGTGGCAAGCACTGAGGCCCCTCCCATGCCCCACCATTGAAAATCTTACTCAATGTCTCCTTTGGCTTCTGTCTATTGCCTGTAGAATTCCAAGCACATTTTAAACTTGCAAGACATTCCCCACCAATGGAACTTGAGATTTTCAGGAATTAGAATCATTCACCCATTCTACCTTCCATGCATGTATAGAATGCTGAGCCATATGCAGGCCAGCAGACACAATACCTGTCCCAGTTGGACATCTGGCTTTGGGTGGCTTCCATTAGCAAAATATCATCGATTTCATCCTCGATCCGGAAAGGATGCTGTGAAACAGGCTCATCCTCAGGACAGTAATACGGACTCATATAAGGATGCTGTAGGCCCATGTCTGCGGTCAGCCGGTCCATGGGATTGAATGTCAATATCTTCTCTAGAAAATCAATGGCTGCGAGTGGCAGACAAATAATCAGGTCAGCTATATGGAAGCAACAGCCGCTCTTGTTCCCAGAAGGAAGCACAACATGCCCAATGACATCAGTCACTACCGAAATCAGATGACTTAACCGTTAAGCTCTGCTTCAATTTAATTACACCATATAATTGTCCTCGATTTAAAAGCACAAGTTGAATTGCATTTAATGGAAGAGATGTGCATCATTTGGAAGGACAGCAGGCATGGTGGATGTCTTTTAAAATCAGGATACAAGGAATGATAGAGAAAGCTAAACAGAGTTAGGTCTTTCAAAAAAACCCACAATATTGGGATGGGTCACCCAGATGAATTCTGCCCACAATCAGGCCTGGCGTGTCCATGGGGGTGGTGCCAGCAGCCACCTCGAGTGCTGAACTCTTGACGGAGGTGCCATGCTGGCTCCCGACACCCACACCCAGAAGTGGGCCACGTCCCCGCTCACCTCTCCACCCCTTTGCTGCTGCTGCCCACCTCAGCTCGGCCCCTGAGCCAGGTGTCCCGGTGGTGCGGCAGCAAGCAGGGAGGCGAGTGGGGAGACGAGCAGGGAAACGGGTTGCCTCCCTGCCTATTCGCCGCTGCCACTCGCCTCAGGTGAGGGGGACACTCCTGCACGATGATGTCACAAGTGACATCATCACGCAGGGCCAGAGCGCGATGTCGCCACCTCCTGCCCCGGCAGCCCCACGATCATGCTACGCCGCTGCCCCTCCCAATTACCAAGAATACTGAAAGCAGGCTGGAAAAGCTGGAAAAGGTATATTTTGGAAATGTATTTAAAATTCATCATTTTTAAGCCTACAATATCAAGTTGGTGAGCGGGGAGGACGGACAAGTAGGTATCTCACCTCAGGCGCCAGAAACCCTGGCACCGGCCCTGCTCACAATCTCATTTTCTTCTGGCATTATGAGCCAAGAAGAGCCTCTTGCATACATGGGTGTAGCATCAACAATGCATAACAGCACCTCCACACTGGCATATTTCAGCAAATAAAAGCATTAACCAACAGGCAGGTCAGGTGGGTGACCGATGAATGTCCCGAATCAAACTGGAAACCAAGGGGCATTTGTTTCTCCTGTGCTTGTGTCTCACACATGAACGCACATGAAGCTGCCTTATACTAAATCAGACAAGAGGTCCATCAAGGTCAGTATTGTCTACTCAGGCTGGCAACGGCTCTCCAAGGTCCCTGGCACAGGTCTTTCACACCCGGTCCTTTTTTAACTGGAGTTGCTGGAGATTGGACCTGGGACCTTCTGCAAAGGTCCACTTCCACTGAACCACAGCCTTTCCCAACCTCTATGCTCATCCTCACACTCCACATCCAAACCCTCCCCCAGATCTCAGACATGCCTCTCCCTGGGGACAGCCACATCGGCCCAAGTGGATGCCAGCACTTCCTCCTAGGCTGCCCAGGTCTCCTGTGGCATTGCAGAACAACACCAATTTCCCCTGGACGCACACTCAATTCCCCCAAGGGAGGTCTCTCCTGCGAGTGACTTCCCACCCGGGCAGCCCCAGTCTTCTTGTGTGCTATACTTGCAACTGATACACAGGAGGGGTAGTTAGACATCACTCCCCTCTCTCCTCTCCAGAAGATCAACCCGCCTCTTCCTCTGTCTCTTCTGGCCTCTCTCAGCCATCCAGAATGAATCTTTTAAGGTCAGGCCCAACCACTGCACCTGCCTCCTCTCACACTCTGGACTGCATATCTACTGCCAACCCAATGGGACCCCCTGACCGGACAGGGCAGTGCCTAAGAAGGCGGGCCAGCCCCATATCAATGTAGGAGTGTCTGAGCTTCTGTGGTCCAAGTGAGCCGGTTTCCGTGCTGGGGCAAGCCCCTTCTGCTGAAACAAAGACACTAGGGTTACCAGCAATGCCTCAAGAGGAGGATAACATTTGGGGAGGATGTTTTTTTTTTTTAGGATGACACTCTAGGAATTTCCCCTAATCTCTATGGTAAAGGCCAAAAAGATATGGGGAAATTCCTAGAGCATTGCTATGGCAGCCATTTTCTGTCCATTTTTCTCCCACTCCTTAGTTTCTCAAAGGCAGGGGATTGGGGCCAAGTTCAGAGATTTGTCCACTGCAGGCAGAAAAATGGTGTCTATGTACCACAGAAAAGGCCACCTCCCCAGCTGACAATGAAGACGCCAACTCCAGGATCATACCAGTCACCAAACCCAGCACAATACCTTTGCTGTTAACTTCAGGAAGCAATTTCCGTAAAGGTTTCTTCACTTCCCAGGTGCTGTTGACAAACGTCGGCATCACTTTGAGCAGCTCCTCCTTATCCTCTTCGTGGAAAACTGGGATTGTCTCCAGAATAAGCTGCATTTGTTCCAACTCGTGGCTTCCTAAACAAAGAAAGGCAAAGCTGCTTATAGGGGCCTTTCAGGTCTCATTCACCCTTCACTTTTTGTCCACACAATCAACTGGACAAAACATTAAAAAGCCACACAGTTCAAACATCAGGTGCAGAGATGTTCTATCTTATATTGTCGAATGGAGGTGGTCTACAATTCACCTGCAAAGTCCTGAAGTGTAGAGGAAGGAGAGACTTGCAAAGAAAGGTAGGATGCTTCAATCAAGCTTCCAATCTAAAGCGCTCTTACGTTCACCGTGATGATTGTTGCATCCAGTGTTGACTTTCATATTGGAAGGAACCAGAACAAGTCTAAATTTTATCACCTCAAACCCCAATGCTTGTTCAATGAGACTGGTCCTTTGTACCTCTTTTCAAATGTTGCAGTTGTATATACCACAAACCTCCCAACCATGCATAACAGAAGCATGTACTAAATGCAATCCTTCCCATTCAAGGGAAACACATATTTACTATGTGAGCAGTAGAGAGAGCCCTCAAGTCAGAGAGGACTTATGGCGACCCCTGGCAAGGTTTTCCTGGCAAGAGACTAACAGAGGCGGTTTGCCATTGCCTGCCTCTGCAACACTGGCCTTCATTGGAGGTCTCCCATCCAATACTGGCCTTCGTTGGAGGTCTCCCATCCAATAACTAACCAAGGCCGACCCTGCTTAGCTTCTGAGATCTGACAAGATCAGGCTCACCTGGGCTATCCAGGTCAGGGCACTATGTGAACACAGTCTTCATATACAATAATGAAACCTCTCAAAATCCAGTGGTCCATTTTCCCTACCAGAACTGTATGTGGATGGTTAAGATATACATTGTTCCTGTACGTACAACATGTTGACCATGCGTATCGGAAAGTCTATGTGTGGTTGACAGATTTCCGGCACGTGTGATTGCAGCATCTGAACAGTAGAGGGTTGTCAAGCGATAAGAAATTAAGTGATGATAAGAAATTAAATATTTTGCCTGTAATAGGTCCCGACATCAGGCAAGTATAAGCTTCTTTTGGCTAGTCCTAGTCCTCCATCTAGAGTAATGTTTGCTTCACAAATGATGTTTTCTGAATCCAGATGCAATTAGGGGGGAAACGCAGCGCCATGTGAAAATTCACATTGCCTGTGCAAGTATTTGGAAGCCATTATATGCTAAACTTTCCACTGAAATTAATGATAAATCCTGCTGGCTCAAGTTCTCTGTGGCTTGGCTCTGCGACAGAATTCTGTGAGTTTAACAGCAATTCCATCTCTGCAGAGAACCCTGGAACTGTACTGCGAGGGGTGGCTTTGGATCTCTGAAAGTAAAATTCTCAGCATTCTCATTACGCTACAGTTCCCAGGATTCTTTGGAGGGAAACAATAACACAAACTTGTATAAAACCAGCACGAGTTTCTATTGCTACTTATGGCTATTTAAGCTACCTGTGGTTGTTGTGAATTTTCTGGGCTGTATCGCCGTGGTCTTGGCATTGTAGTTCCTGACGTTTCGCCAGCAGCTGTGACTGGCATCTTCAGAGGTGTAGCACCAAAAGACAGAGATCTCTCAGAGATCTCTGCCAAGACCTTGGCGATACAGCCCAGAAAATCCACAACAACCATCGTTCTCCGGCCGTGAAAGCCTTTGACAATATAAGTTACCTGTGTTAAAATGTTTGTTTTCACCACTAGGTGGAAGACAACATCTATGACATTCTAAGTTGTGGCAACATTTAAGAGATCTCTTCACAGTCCACATTTCACTTGCACATCTCACACAGTTTGGAGAATTGCTCTTTACTGGGACATTCCTACATTTCTTTTACAAATTGCAAAGGACTGACAAGACAGTAACAGTAATCATGACAATGTGGGCTCTGACAACTGACTTTAGATTTGATGGTTTAGCCTGGCCCAACATCCTCTGTGCCATCCTCAAAGGGAGGGGCTGTGCCACAAAGCTAACAAGAGTTACATACAGAACCAGTTATAGACAGAACCACTCTGGACTCCTTTAGCACATGTTACTGGACAAAAGGAAGAAGCCCTGAACACTAAGAACCCAGGTTATTGGATGGTTTCTAAATGCATGCAGCTCTAAGAATAGATAGTCCATCCCGATTTAATATCAGTTTCGGTATGTACAGTGTTAGGGTTTAAAGGATGGTGTCCTATCACCTTTTCTTTTTGTCCTTGCCCTGTCAGATGTGATTTCAAATTGCTGTGTGCTTTTTTATTTCTTTATTAAATTTCTTGCCATTGTAAGATCAATTCGGTCACGCTTATCAAGGAGTGGTAAGGAGAGAGAGCAGGGCTTTTTTTCTGGGAAAAGAGGTGGTGGAACTCAGGACTGCACAATGACGTCACTTTGGGTCAGCTGGAACAAGGGGGGAGTTTTTTAAAGTTTAAATCGCCCTCGGCGAAAATGGTCACATGGCCAGTGGCCCTGCCCCCTGATCTCCAGACAGAGGGGAGTTTAGATTGCCCTCCGCACCAGTGGCATGGAGGGCAATCTAAACTCCCCTCTGGCACAGAGGGCAATCTAAACTCCCCTCTGTCTGGAGATCAGGGGCGGGGCCACTGGCCATGTGCCCATTTTCAAGAGGTGCTGGAACTCCGTTCCACCACGTTCCAGCCGAAAAAAAGCCCTGAGAGGGAGCAACAGCCAATCTGTTCCTTTCCTAGTCATTGTGCACAAGTGTGATTGATTCTTCTCATGCTAGCTAGTGTGAGGGAAGCAGGAGACTCAAAAACAGTGCACAGCATTTAAGCAGAAATACATGGGGAAAGCGCTAAATCCTTCAGCAAGAGATATTCTCCAAGGTTAACTAATGGCAGGGGAAGATGACACAGAGAGAAGCTGGTTACGCCAAGAGGACCTCAATACGTGAAGGCCGGGGTGATTATGGAATTTTCAACCTCCTGCATGGGTAGAAATGGAGCTTGTGTGACCATTTCCTCACAGTGTCCATTCCCCCCTTCTTTAGAAATGGGTTGATTGCAAATACATAGAAGTCATATAGCTGAAGGACAAACGTGAAGCAAGGTTTCCAACATAAAATCATTTCACGTATGAAACGTTTCACCAGCCAGTTTACTTATTTATTTTCAAGGGCAAGTGTCTAGAAATATACAGGCTAGATAGAGGGAGATTGTAGCCACCACAACAGGGTATTTTTATTGCTGGAATCTCATTAATGCTGCCTTAAATAATTAACAAAGTCAGATCTGCTTTCATGATTATTTTAGCAGCTGAAATGACCTGCTTCTAATCACGTCCCAGGAATTAGATGGAGGTTTCCTTTCTTGTAGCAGGCGTGCCTCTCCAAAACATTGAGGCATGAGAACGAAAAAAACAACTGGTATTGTGAGACTTGATTTGTGGAGGGCCAAAGGAAGGAAGGTAGCATGGAATAGAGAGCCAGTTTGGTGTAGTGGTTAAGAGCGCGGGACTCTAATCTGGAGAGCCGGGTTTGATTCCCCACTCCTCCACTTGAAGCCAGCTGGGTGACCTTGGGCTAGTCACGGCTCTCTGGAGCTCTCTCAGCCCCACCCACCTCATAGGGTGTTTTGTTGTGGGGATAATAATGGCATACTTTGTAAACTGCTCTGAGTGGGCATTAGGTTGTCCTGAAGGGTGGTATATAAATCAAATGTTGTTGTTATAGCCCGATCATGTCAGATCTCAGAAGCTAAGCAGGGTCAGTACTTGGATGGGAGACCACCAAGGAAGATTCTGCAGAAGAAGGCAATGGCAAATCGCCTCTGCTTCTCACTTGCCTTGAAAGCCCCAGGAGGGGATGCCATAAGTCAATTGTGACTTGACAGCACTTTACACGCAGCGTGTAGGCAGGATTTTCTGATCTTTTAGTCACTTCTACTCCTCTGATTTCATGAGTGCACAATCAAAATGGCTGAAAACCGTTTTCACACTGCTTACCGATTGCGCAAAACTCCCAGAACGATGCACCTTGCTGGTGCGATTTCCTGCGATAACCGGAGTTATCGCAGGAAATTGCAACAGGAAGGCACGTCGTTCCAGGAGTTTTGCGTGATCGGGTAAACAGTGGGAAAGCAGCCATGGACTTGTTACTTCATAAAGCCCTTTAACCAAACTTCCATGTACAGAGGCTCCCTCTACAAATAGTAGATCATCTAGTAAAAGTGGACCAGGACTGTACCACTTCAGGCTGCAGATGTATGTATGTTGCATGTTTGAACGATCCTTTGCAGAAAAATAATATGCCATTCTTACATGTTGAAAATTAGCCTTTCAGACAGATGGCAAGCTCTTCTCCAGAACATCTATATTTCTATCTGCAGTGATATTTTTATCACTTGGTCATAGATCCAGAGGAGTTAGCTGTGTTAGTCTGTAGTTGCAAAATAGTAAAAAGTCCAGTAGCACCTTTAAGACTAACCAACTTTATTGTGGCATAAGCTTTTGAGAACCACAGCTCTCTTTGTCAGATGCACATCTGACGAAGAGAGCTGTGGTTCTCAAAAGTTTATGCCTCAATGAAGTTGGTTAGTCTTAAAGGTGCTACTGGACTTTTTACCATTTTATTATTTGGGGGAACATTCATGAGCTTTTCCACTTGCAGTCTAAAGGGGTACTGTCCTGGAGCACTTTTATATATCCATTAATATATAAATGTAGGCAGTAATAAAATTCAACAACAGTAACTGAACAACGGACTACACAATCCATGAAAATCCAATCCATATATTTTTACAGGACCGTGCAGGCAGAACCAACTAATTTATACCCCCAATAAAACAGCTGCCTTCCCCAGTTAGATTCCATTCCAAGAGCCCAAGGTCACAGGAAGCAAGTTAAGGTGTCAAGTAGTACTGTTGTCCTCCAGGTGGCACCTAAGGATCTTCCAGAATTACAGCTGATCTCCATAGATCCAGAGGATCTGTTCTAAAATTGCTAGCATGAGGCTGGCAACTAGTGGGAGACTCACTGTGGGGAGTCATTGTGTGTTCTGCCCAAATGATATAGCATCACCGGCAATGTGCTGATGTCACTTCCGTTCATGCCTGAAGTGATGTCAGCGGGTTGGGATGCTGGTGATTGCCCGTCTGCCTCTCCCCCGTTTTTCTCCCGCTGCCCAGCTGAGTGGCAGAGGGAACTTGGCAAATCTAATCAGTTCACCTGAAAAAATGGCCGATTGGAGGGTGGACTCTACAGCATTATACCCTACTGAGGTCCCTCCCCTTCCCAGACCTCACTCTTCTCAGGCTCCACCCCCAAATCACCAGGAATCTCCCAACACACAGTTGGCAACACTGCCAAGTATCAAGCGAAAATGTAGCCAGTCATGGTGAGGAGGCTCTCTTGGCAACAGGAACAGCTAGGGCTCACGCTAAAATGTTGACAGTGACCCTGGGGCTGGGATTGTGTGAGAGCCATTCATATGGTTCATTTAAATTAGGGCTCACCAATTTTAGAACAACTACATTCGCTGCCAGTTTGTTTCTGATAAATAAATTGTATGTTGGCGCCAGAAACCTAATTAAAGGGTTCCATGTTAGGGCCATTAGCAGAGTCTATTGTTAGCAGAGGAAGCGTGATTACAGGTGGTTGTGAGCTGGTTCTGCTGGCTGGTGTGTGTGCAGGAGAGAAAACAGCAAATCATACACTTGCTTATACTTAGAAAGGAAATAAAAGTTCTTTATTGTAGGAACTCCATACTCTGATAGGAAAGGAGGAGAAACAGATCCTAACTACCTATCTAGTCTAAGCATGGGCCTGGATGCTAGGACAAGTCTTGCATCCTTGTTTGCAAGGTGGAGGGAGGAGAAGGAGAGAGATGGTGCCTGGAACAAAGCCAGGAAGAGAAGAGTGAGAAGGAGGATGTCACGAGGAGGAAGTCCTGAGAATAGCAATCTACATATCAAAGGGATAGTCAGAGCAGTAGACAGTAAACAGAATGCCCTGGTCGCTCTATCTTTCTAACTCTTTGGTTTGTCCCCCTCTGAGGAAAGGGACAGTGCTGAGTCCCTTTCCTCATTTTTAAATTTTTTTTAAGAATTTTAAGATTTTAAGAAATTTGCCCCCAAGGGGGTAATAAGGGGTAAAATGTGTTTTCCCAAAGGGAGACAGCTTCCCTGTGTGGCTGGCAGGCTGCTGCCTGCTTGTGCCCCCGCCCACTGCCAGCTCGGCGACTCTTCCCTGATTGGGCCAGCCTTTCAAGATCATTTGCATATGCAGGCTGATTGGGGCTCACAACATTCCACACCTCAACCCCCCCCCCCCAAGACAGTTGGAACACAGAGATCATTTGCATATGCTGCCTGATTGGTCCTCACCCCCCACATTCTAAACAGTATGCAGTTGCTATTGGGAGTCATTGAATGTGTCCTGAGGTAAAATGCACCTCCCAGTCTTCCTCATAAGTATTATAACTGGATTTAAAGTAGTTGAATACCGTAGCAAAGCACAGGTATCTAGCTAGTTGTAAGAATAAAATGAAGCAGGGAGACCCTAAGCTCCTTGGAGGCAAGGCAGAATAATGCAGGTAAGGGTTTACATGACTGACTACTTCTCTATATATACAACCACGTAGCATACAGAAAACAAGCAGGTCAGGGAGACAGTCGGGTCACAACCATTCACCCTGACCTGCTGGTATTCTATGCGAAGAGTATGGAGGAGTATTCAGTCTGTGCAAGTGGTAAGAATTTACTGCTAAATGAAAACTACATCTCTGAATTCAAATAAGGAAAGAGAAAGAATTCAGACCGCCGCCTCCCCAAAAGAAGCACATGCCTCTATGCCTACCCAATGCTAATTCTCAAATTATTCAGAAGAATACTGAATAATTTGGATTAGGTTATGTCAAACCATGACCAGTCTGTCTGTTGTTTTTGGTATGTAAAGCCAGCATAGGGCCCCCCCCCCTTCAGCATTCTTTTTTCTCTTGTTCACAGGAGGGAACTGATGTTGAGTTCAAAGAATCACTTGACCTGGTAAAAAAGCGCATTCTCCATCCTTTACCTCCCACCCCACTGATTCCCATAGCTTACTTGGGCGGGGAAGCACATCTTCAGCATGGCCAAACATCCCTTCAGTATTTATTTTAAAATATTCGTCCTGAAGTATCCTAGTTGGGGGTTGATGGGAGAGGTGTTGAAGAATGTGCGGACATGCTGGGTCTCACTCCCCAGGACTCAAACAAAACTTCCCACCCAAACTGAGTCAGCTCTGTTTCTCTTCCCCCTCTTTTATTCCTTATCTTACTCCATCTCACAACAACCCCCCTGCAGGAGCAACAAGGCCCGTGGCTCAACGACCAAGCGTATGTTTTGCATGCATAAAGTCCAAAGCGCAGTTCCCGAACTCTCTATTTTAATTTTCCTATGTTATTAATTTTGTCACCCATCGGTTTTAACTCATGTTTTTTTTTACTAATTGCTTTTCTTGTCATGCAAACTGTGACTAACAAGCCTGATAAATAAAACAAAAGAAAATAATTTCTCCGCACAGCACATAATTAACTTATGGAACGGACTCCTACAAGACAACTCACCATGGTGAGCTTTAAAAAGAAAAGGATGTCAATTTTATGAAAGTTAGGCCCATTAGCTAGGATCCTGCATGCACTTTGTCTGCCAGACAGTAATGCTCTTGAAATTTCATGTCATCTTGTGCCAGGTGAGAGACCATCTCAGTTCTTCAGCTCAGGAACTGTAGGAAGTAGAAATGATGTGCTACATGCCAACATCACATCCAGGCAAAAACCCGGACATGAGGTCAAAGATTCAGCTTTTGTTCCAGAAACTCTATGGTTACCATAGAGTTTTGAGAGCTGTGGCTCATGCCTGGACACAGGGGTCATTTCGTAGAAAAAGAGCTGGAGGAACTCATTAGCAAAACTCATTAGCATAACTCATTAGCATAAGCTATGCCTCTTGCCATCACCGGAAGTATATCATTAGTATAACTGATTTGCATATGCCACGCCCCCTGACATCACCTATTCTGGATGTTTTGGACCCAATCCTGGCCATTCAGGGACGAAATTGGGCCCAAAAAGGCAAAAGGGGGCTGTAAATGGCTGAAAAGGGGCCCAAAATGGTCAGGATCAGGACACTGGTGAGTGGGAGAGTGATCCACCACCCGTCAGAGGCCTGATCCGGACCGTTTTGGCCCCAATCCAGGCTGAAATGGGCCCCAAATGGCCGAGAGTCAGGTGGGCGGGGCCACCTGACATGTGACCTCTTTGAGGAACTGCTGGAACTGCGTTCCTGTGTGTTCCCCCTCAAAATAAGCCCTGCCTGGACAAGATGTCGGCACATAGCCCTTCACAACCTCCGTTTGCTCCACTAGCAAATCTCCTGGGAAAGCCAGGCTGTGGCCTGGCATCCCTAGGTTTGGGGTCCCCACCCTGTGTCAGACATGACTTGCGGGTTCTCAAATCTGGAGTACGGGGTTTGATTCCCCACTTCTCCGCTTGAAGCCGAGTGACCTGGAGTCAATCACAGCTCTTCCAGAGCTCTCTCAGCTCCATGCACCTTACAGGGTGATTGTTGTGGGGATAAAAATAACACACTTTGTAAACCACTCTGAGTGTCTCATTAAGGTGCCCTGAAGGGCGGTATATAAATTGAATGTTGTTGTTGTTGTTATTCTCACACATATGGTTCCCCATTCAGGTCTGTGGTACACATGGAGAAGGGATTCAGCCGTCCCTCCATGCTAGGGTTGCCAGCCTCCAGACCTTGGAGAAAAGTTGCCAGTCCCCAGGTACGGCCTAGGGATCTCTCAGAATCACAGCTGATCGCCAGACAACAGAAATCTGCTCCCCTGGAGAAAATGGCTGTTTTGGGGGATGGACTCCATAGCATTATACCCTGCCGACTTCCCTCCCCAAACCTCAACTTACCCAGGCTCCACCCATAAATTTCCAGGAATTTCCCAGCACAGAGCTGGCAACCTTACTCCATGCCCATTTGCTGACTTGCAGTGGTCGATGTGATGTTTGGACTGTGGGGAAATTCACATGCAGCCAAGTAGACAGGTAAGATCCTTCAAACAGCACCACTGCAGGACTGTCTCAGGTTTGGAAAAATGTCATGGGAAGGGGAGCTGAAAACCCTTTGCCACATGTCCCTTTGCCACATGCCCCCAGTCCTAGTCTGCATAATCCATAATGTGTGAATCGACATTCAGGCAGCTGGATCCTCTCTGGACAAACACCTTGGAATTGCAAGGAAACCACATCTGGAGAAGATTTCCAATCACAGAATCATAGAGTTGGAACGTATCCTTAGGGTCATCTAGTCCAGCCCCCTTCACAATGCAGGAAATTCACAACTTTCTTCCCACACCCCCAGTGACCCCCTACTCCATGCCCAGAAGATGGCAAAAAACCTCTAGTATCTCTGGCCAAACTGGCCTGGAGAAAATTGCTTCTTGACCCCAAAGTGGTGATCCGCATGTAAGAAAGGGCCATAAGACTAAGCACTGATATAACCCCATTCTCCCACTTCTACTCCTAAGCAGCTTGTCTGGGGAGAGAATTGATCCCCAAGACTGGAAAAAATGATCACTGCTGCTCTAAGCAAATCCAACTCTACCAGGGCCGTTTCCACACGTCTTACCTTATTCTGCAAAATAGCGAAATCTTGCGCGAAATTTTGCGCAATAACAGCGTCTTCCCATGAGATTTCGTGCAAGATTTCTCTATTTTGCAGAATAAGGTCAACCGTGTGGAAACGGCCCAGGTCTCCTTGGATAAAACCGTATGGATGGCCAAGAGCTAGAATCCATATTTAATGAAGCTTTTATTTATTTAGAGAAAGCCTCGCACAGCTGCCTACAAGGGTGTTAAAGTCCTGCTGTCTTGCAAAATAAATAACGGGCAATCATAACGGAAAAGAAGAAAGGGAAAGAGTTAGGTCAAGCCGGAAAAGGAGGGATGTTTATTTGCTAAGTAGCATCAGGGGGTCTGCTGGGTTCCTGAATAAATATTTCTAACTGTTGTGAAGGGGCTCAGCCCGCTTTCCAGCAGGTGCAGGAGAATTTTTTTAAGTCCTTTGGGAAAGATGTTGCACTGGAAGAGTATCAGAAGCCATTTCCTGCCTTTTTCTCTTAGGAAGTTTCTCAAGGGAGATACGAAATTCATAGGATTTATGGCCCCTTATGACTCGTACTTTTATGTTTCAAATAGCAGTCGTCCCTGGTAGACACTGCTTTTGGCTTTCTAGTAAGGAATGACATGCAAAAGCAGAAACAAGAGGCACGGGAGGGAACGACAGTGATCTTTCTTATCTGAAATACTGTCATATATTTCTTTTTAGGCCTCTGGTATTTTGTGGCGAAAGGGAAGTGGGTAGGATCGCCAGTCCCCCTGCTGGCACCCACTCCCAGTCCCCGCTCCCACCCTCTATACCTGGCTGGTGGGGGAGGCAGGGCCTCCCAGGGTGCACCCCCAGGGGGTGTGGCACGCTTCCGTGGGCCTGATACAGCCGGATCCTGCCCAATTTGGGCCTGAATCAACCTGGATCGGGAAACTGCGGAGTGTTGGAGCACTCCCACGCTCTGCAGTGGCCCTTCCAGGTCAATTTGGGCCTGATCCTGGCAGATTCGGGCCTGAAACACACTCCCACACTCAGCAGCAGCCCGTTCCAGGCCGAGTTGGGCCTGATTTTGCCCCCCTCGGACTGCAAGCGCACTTCTGGGGTGGCCGCAGCCTGTGCGATGACCTACGGAGCAGGTAGGTGCCAGGGCCCCCAACTCCTGGAGGGCAGGGGGACCTGACAACCCTAGAAGGGGGCATGGTATAGCCTGATCTCGCCAGATCTCAGAAGCTAAGCAGGGTCAGTGATAATAATAATAATAATAACATTCGATTTATGTAACGCCCTTCAGGACAACAATGCCCACTCAGAGTGGTTTCCGAAGTGTGTTATTATTATCCTCATGACAATCATCCCGTGAGGTGCGTGGAGCTGAGAGAGCTCCGAGATGCTGTGACTTGACCCAAGGTCACCCAACTGGATTCAAGCAGAGGAGCACTTCGATGGGCCACCACTGAGGAATACTGGGGCTGCTTTGGAGAGAAAGGCAATGGCAAACCATCTCTGCTCCTCATTTGCCTTGAAAACCCCTTGATGGGGATGCCACAAGTTAGTTGCGACTTGATGGCACGCACAGGCGTATTTTGTGGCAGTGATGGGAAAGGGTGGGGGGACCACAGTGGAACGATCATGAGTCAGAGTGTGGAATGAGAGAGAGTCAAATATGCTGGCTGGCCAGGCATGTTGCTCAGACTGCGGGCACCTCTAGATAATACTTTTCTGCTGGGACATGCACTGGTTTTAACATGCTCCCTGCAGTCACATAGCAGCTGCAGGGAACTGCTTCTTTAACAAACAAACAAACAAAAGAGAGAGCCCAAGCAGGTTCAGAACATCCCAGTTTTCTTGCATGAAAACCAGGGCTTTTTTTCAGTGGGAACGCAGTGCAACGGAGTTCCAGCACCTCTTGAAAATGGTCACATGGCTGGTGGCCCCGCCCCCTGATCTCCAGACAGAGGGGAGTTTAGATTGCCCTCCACGCCACTTTGGCACAGAGGGCAATCTAAACTCCCCTCTCCCTGCAGGGGGCGGGGCCACCAGCCACGTGACCATTTTCAAGAGGTGCCGGAACTCCGTTCCACTGCTTTCCAGCTGAAAAAAAGCCCTGGGCTTGCAGAAAAGAAAGGCAATCAGACTTCTCTGCTTTGGTCAGGATGTCACAGCTGCCTCAGTGCATAATGATTTGGATTGTCTGAGATACAGAAGAGGTACTTGGCCAACTCCTTGTAATACAGTAGCATGAAAATTTTCATGTTACACAGAAGTTTTCATTTGGAACAGAGACCAATTCCCTGGTGGTGGAGAGTGACCTCATGTCATAGCTGACTTATGGTGACCCTACTGGGGTTTTCATGGCAAAAGACTAACAGAGGTGGGTTTGCCATTGCCTGCCTCTGCATAGGACTCTTGGCTTTTATTGGAGGTCTCCCATCCATTTACCAACCATGGCCAACCCTGCTTAGCTTCTGAGGTCTGATGAGATCAGGCTCACTTGGGCTATTCAGGTCAGAGCAGCCAGTTCCCTGCAACCTGCAAAATCACTGCATCTAACAGTAAAGTGGCAGGCCCCACTGAGATCATATAACACCTAAAATGACTTGATGACAACTGAACATGCTCCAGAAGGCATGGTATGTTGTTGCGGGGGTGGTGGGAGAACAGAGAGAAACGGGGATAGTTGGGTGGATCCAATCCAGCCATCTTCCAACTTAAGTGTCTCTTCTTCCAAAATTTTCAAGGTATAAGCTTCTGAGAATCAAAGCTCTCTTCGTTAAGCTGGAGGAAGAGCCACATAAGTTGGAGGAACAGCAAGATTTAAGTCCAGTAACACCTTGAAGACCCAACAAGATTTTCAAGGTATCAGTTTTTAAGAGTCAAAGCCCTTCATTAAGGGGACGGAAGGCTCTTTAGACCGGAGTAATAGTTCATACTTGAGCCTGAAGGAAAAATGGGTGGTAAAGATTTTAATTAATAAACGGGTAAGTTTTGCTTATAGAATAGGAGTGATAAGATAGGGTAGGATCACTGGTCGAATCAGACAGCATATCTAAGCATCTGGTCTAGTAGAAATGATCAAAACATCTTGTCATGTTTGAGCCCCATCCATGCCAATTTTGATTATGTTCTACTGAACACAGTGTATCTTGCTATGGCCCAATGTCACTTTGCTAGTGTCATAACTATTATTTCTCAGGCTTTCACAGGTGGTTATCTCTTGAACCGTAGCAGCTTCCAGTGTTTATGCCCTTGTGCTCATTCCCAGACAGTGCTATGTCTTGCCTCCTAGTAACTCATCGAGATATCACAAATATGTGAAACGTTCTCACGCAAAGAAAGCACCAAGGTATTGTTTACAATTGGGAGGGGGGAGAGAGGAGTAAACCAGAAGGGGAAAAGAGAAGCCTCTTTCACGTGATGTCATTCCTATCTACTTCTACTCATGCTGCTTAGATGTCTGCTTTGCTTCTAAGTAGTCCTATGGACCTGCATATGGAAATGATCTGATTTCTGAATAAAATCCATTTGTCTTGTGTCTTACTGCAAATGGGCCAGAGACCTGTCTGCTGTATCCTGTCATCCATAGCCTGACACATCTGTTCATCTGGGTGCCTCAGTGTCCTTTTTTATTTCAGTTGATAGAAATGGATTGGTACTCTTCTACTCACTCTCATTCTCATTCTCTAAGGTCTACCAGAACAAGATTTTTTATGCTTTTAATATAGAATGGGTAGTTCTACATATGAAAAACAGAGTCAGGGCTTCAAGGCAGAAACACAGGTTCAGCCGTCCTAGAATTCATGTTTCTGGTTTCCGCTGATTTTGGAAATTATTTTGGAAAGGTAATAGAAAAGGGGGGGGATCACTGCCGTTCTTAAATTAAGAACGACTGTTATCCCCCCCCCCCTTTTTATTGCCTTTCCAACATAATTTCCAAACTCAGGGGAACAAGAAAAAAGATTTTTTTTAAAAAAAGATACAGAAGTAGGATGTTCACGGTTTCCAATATTGCCTGCAGGTATTTTCAATTTCTGCGGGTTCTCCTGTAGCGTCTGGAACAAATGCGAGCACGTAAAAGGATCTTCAGAGCTCCACAGCAGGGAGAAGCTTACCGGCAAAGAGCATTTTCCCTGTTAGCATCTCGGCAAGAACGCATCCAGCCGCCCACATGTCAATGGCTTTGGTATAGTTGTTAGGCGAGAGGAGCAAACGAGGAGATCGATACCATTTTGTCACTAAGCCTTCCGACAGGTAACCCTGAAAGAAGAAAAAGAGTCTCTCGGTTATGCCCATATTTGCATCAATAGCTATAGAAATGAGGCGCTGTCCTCAGTGGCATATATACGGTGTCGCTATTTTAGAAGTCTGCAGCGAAAGAATTTATCTCGTTAGCGCGAATCCATATGCCAAATACAACTGCCACCCTGTCCCTGAGTCTTATCTGCTGCCTTTTTAGGATTGTCAAAGCAAACAACAGTGGCAACTCCCGTGTGAAACTGCCAATAAAGAAGAAAATAATACAACTCTTGGTTCAGTTTAAAGCACAAATGCTAATGGTCACTTCTATTGTTTCATGTATAACCAATAGGATGACCAAATCATATCAAGAGAACTTAATATCATGAGTATTCATATGACATTCATATAAACATTCATATAAGCAAGCAAGGAAACAAAAGTCCGGGAGAGTCACAAAAGGAGACCACACCGTATCTTCTCTGGGTGTAATTGGTCCCGTTATCCAAAGTAAAGTTTCCTTGCTTGCTTATATGAATGTTTATATGAATGCCATATGAATACTCATGATATTAAGTTCTCTTGATATAATTTGGTCATCCTATTGGTTATACCTGAAACAACAGAAGTGACTATTAGCATTTGTGCTTTAAACTGAACCAAGAGTTGTATTATTTTCTTTTCTCCCGTGAGGGTTTCCTTCTTTTTTAGGATTGTCAGCTTGCAACACTGAAGTGAAAATGAAAGCCACAACAGACAAGAGTTTCGTGCTCTCTACAACTAAGTTCCTTCTCCTCTCACCCTCCCCACGGATTCCACGGCTTACTTGGCAGTCTTCTTTCAGCTCTGTCCAAGAGCTTTCCTGCTTCTCTGGGCCTTTTCCAGTTGCTCAGCAAAGCTTTACAAAGTTGTTCTTGTCTGTAGTGTCTTTGTAAAGTTCTGACCCTTGCCAATCTGACAACTTTCCCTTTGGTCACAAAAGTTGACTGCTTATTCCCTGAACAGCTGGAATATACATGGGCATTCCGTGACATCACATCAGCTCAGCCAACCAGCGTTCAAGGCTTTGTCGTCACAAACGTACTACAACTTTGACTGGACATAACTCTCATTAAAGTCATACAAAACTAAAAAAGAGTAATGTATTTACATTATGCTTTAGAGTTCAAAGCGTTTCATGTGCATTATCCTTACAACACTCCTGTGAGGTAGACCAGTTTTATTACTTCTGTATTGCAGATCACTGAGTCTGTGACAAAGTGGCTTTCTTAAGGCCACCTAGTGAGTTCATGATAGAAGCAAGATTTAAACCATGTAGTTCTTCAACCTCAGCTTAAGCTCTTAGCCACTATTGTACACTTGCTCTGAAAAAGAGCCAGAGTCCCGTAGCACCTATAAGACTAACAAAAATTGTGGTAGGGCCACAATTTCGTGAGCCACAGCTCACTTCTGCAGATACAGCTAGAATGTGAGTCCATCTGTCCTTATATCTAGGAGAGTGGAGTGATTACAGAAGATGAATGATAATAGTCGGTGAATGACAATAGCAGGCGTGATTGAACAGGATGGGGTATGCAGAGGGGTAGTGAGTGTGGAGAAATCAGCATTGGAAATGAGACAGGAAGCTTTTGTCTCAGTTCAGTCCAAGTGGATGCATTTCTCAAGCTTCGTTATCAGTTGCAATTCAGCAATCTCTCTTTCTAGTCTCCCTTTGAAATTCCTCAGTAGGACAACTGCTACTTTTACATCAGCAACTGAATGTCCTGGAAGGTTAAAATGTTCTCCCACTGGTTTTTGAATGCTGTGGTTTCAGATGTCAGATTTATGCCCACTAATTCTTGGTCGAAGAAACTGGCCAGTTTGTCCAGTGTAGAGGGTGGAAGGGCATTGCTGACTTGTGATAGCATAAATAACATTGGAGGATGAGTAGAGGTATGAACCCGAAAAGGTATGTATCTGAAGAAGTGAGCTCACGAAAGCTCATAGCCAACCACAAATTTTGTTAGTCATGTAGGTGCTACTGGACTCTTGCCCTTTTCTACTGCTAAACAGACTAACACAGCTACCTGTCTTGATCTATCTGAAAAAAAGGCAAATCTTACAAGCTGTGTGCTTACCAGTTCTCCTGCTGTGGTTGGAGAACTCCTGCTCTGCAGCTCCAGTCCCCCTCTGCTGCTCCATGGAGCAGTGGTAGCAGAATGCAGGGCGAAAGTCAGTACAGTGCCAATGCCACAGTGTCATGAGCTCCTATTGCCCATCTTCATCACTCCAAGCGGTGTTGGAGGAAAATTTTTTAAACTTCACCACCGTTGGAAGCATGATGACGTCACTTCTGGAGAAAACCTGAAATTGGTACTAGTAGCTCTAGGAATTGCCAGAAACTCATTGGTAAAACTAAGGGTTTTACCACTTAGTTTTCAAAAACTCTATGGTTTTACCACAGAGTTTTGGTGATTCCTAGAACTACCAACATTGTGTCTGAGTTTCCCCCGGAAATGACATCATCACAATCATGATGCTAGCCCCTGCCCCCATGTCCCCACTCCAACCATCCCACTGGTTGCTAGGATCTTCCAGGCAGCTGCTTTTTGGTATTGCTTTATGTAATTGCTCATAGGAATGTTGAGAACCCTGTGATCTGAGAAACAGGGTTTTAAAAAAAATTAGCATGATATAGTCCCTTCCTGTGACTATACCGCTTCATATCACAGGGAAGAGAACCTCATGATTTGCGGTGCTTTTCCAAAACAATCCATCTGCATCCATCAAATGATAATCAAATGACTTTCTGCTAGTTTTTCATTTTTGAGTCTACCATACCCTACTATATCTGTTTTGATTGTCCTAACTGTTGATCATGTTGTATTTTGCTCTGTGACTGTCCGACTCCTAGCTATTGATTATATTGCATTCACTTTCAATATGTAATCCGCCTTGAATCTCAGTGAGAAAGGTGGACTATAAATAAACAGCAACAATAACAGTGTTGATCGGATGACATTATGAAACTCCATGTTCGATGGTTGCCAAAATTAGCAAACAAGAAGACATGTAAAGTAAGAGAGAAAAATATCGATATAAATTTCAAATTCTGATGACTTGGAAATGGGCTTCTTGTAGGAATTTAGCAAGTGTTTTCATTTCAGTCATGAAAGAGTTAAACTGTTTGTGTTACCTACTTAATTAGTAAACATACTTTGAATGTAACCATTAGAGCTTCGAATAAGATTCCCGCCATAGAAAGGGGAGTCACTAAGCATAATGAAGTAAGACTAGGATTTTCTATTGGGCAGTTAAGTTTATTGGGGGCAATTAATTGATGCTATATACTGAAGTTTTATTGCTCTTTGTTCACTTCACTTCACTTCCTCTCTTACTTCCTCTCTTACTTACTTCTTATCTAGCAAGATGTAGTCAGCTTAGCAATTTATTATTTTCTCCAAATGTAACCCTATTTTTTTATCCTTTAGTAAAGCAATTTTACAGAGCTACACTGGAGTGTGTGTGTGAATCTATTCTCATTACTTCCAATGCGCAATCTTTGCACAAACTCTGCTATATTTTCCTACACTTCTCCTCTGAAGCCTGTTGTCCTGGACACGGGCAGAACAAGCTGTACAGGTAGTCAACAGCCTCCATCCTCTCTACCTTGCTCCCCATATAAGTAGGGTTGCCAACTTCCCGGTGGGCCCTGAAGTTCCCCCAGAAGTACAACTAATCTCTAGACTACAGGGATCAATTCCCCTGGAAGACACAGCAGCTTTCGAAGGTGGATTTCATGTAACATCACATTCCTTGACTCTTCACCTTCCCCAGGTATTATCCCCAAATCTCCAGGAATTTCTCAAGCTGTAGCATATATGGAAAAAGCCATACTGACTTTCCATCAAGGCTTTCTGCAAGGATTACGGAGATAAAGTATTCAAAGTGTTTTGTACATTCAAAAGAACTCCAAAAATGCTAAGTACTATTATTAATGTCTGTGTGTGCGGTGGTGGGGGAAGACTCCGTGGTCCAGGAAAATTCTCTCCATCTGTTCTTCGACAAAGCAGTCAGACATTTGGTAAGATAATGCCTCTTGTATCTCCCACCCCCGCAGAATTGTAACAATTATTCTAATGTCTATACTGTCTTTTCATTATTAACTGCTCAGTGATATAGCTTATCTCTCGTTTTCTGAAGAATAGCAAATTCAGCTCAACAACTGGCAGGAGGCATTCTCTTTCATACACTGGTGGTTTTGCAAAAGAGGAGGTGTGCCCAAACTCCTAGCTCATACTCGCGAGCAAGTTTTTAAAAGGTACCAAAATGCCTACACAGTTGTCAAGGTCCAGCTGAGAGGGACTGCCAATTGTAATAACAATGAATGTAAGACAATGAATGTCATATCTGGCTCTCTCTCTCTCTGGTCATTCAGTGGCTCATACTGTTAGGAATTTCTATGACCCCTATTCTAAAAGACCTACGTATGAGTATTTATTGGAGTTGACCTGTCACACAGAAGGCAAAAGTTGTTCCTTGTAAGCCGATTCCTTCTGACACTATGGTTAAGTAGGGTTAGAAAGCCCCATTGCAAGGACAGTATCTCTCTTGTTTTGACTTTGTACTCAAGAATTTAGCTTGAATAAGCTCCCTCCCAGGAAGACACCCAAAATTCCTTTGTGGCAGCAGACATGGAGTATGTTTATATTCAGGTGGAACTCAGTGGTGGAACTCAAGACCGCACAATGACATCACTTTGGGTCAGCTGGAACAAGGGGGGAATTTTTTAAAGTTTAAATTGCCCTCGGCAAAAATGGTCACATGGCCGGTGGCCCCACCCCTTGATCTCCAGACAGAGGGAAGTTTAGATTGCCCTCTGCGCCGCTCGGCAGTGCAGAGGACAATCCAAACTCCCCTCTGCCTGGAGATCAGGGGGCAGGGCCACCAGCCATGTGACCATTTTTAAGAGGTGCCGGAACTCCATTCCACCACATTCCCGCTGAAAAAAAGCCCTGTTTATATTACAGAGAGAATTTACTGTCTTTTCAATCAGATTTGTTTTGTGTCATGTCTCCTGAAGAATTTGATTCTGAAGAATTGCTTGTATCTAGTTTTGTATAACAATTTTATCTCTTTTCTGTAAACAATTAACTTTGGAAAGTATATAAGATTCTCTGCTATGGCTGATATTTATGCATGTGTCGAAACATGGCACTGCAACTGGGTTTTATTGCAAATAAAGCTCATTAATTCTTTATGGATCACTGTTTGGTGTCTTAGTTAATTGTGGGTGACGGCTGTGGGGAAATATAATCTAAATGCAGAGTACTTTTAAGGAAATTTTTCCTTAACACATACAACTGGCCTGGGTAACTGCCCAGTTCTTCACTGCAGGATCCGCTTATCTGCATGATTAGAAGCTTTGCCAAAAAAACCCCCAACATATTCTGAAACCAATCCTTGCCAGAACCCAACTGCAAATTCATCTAAAAGCAAATACAAGCAGGGATGGAGATGGATCGATTCTTTGTGCATTCAAAGAGCTTGCAGAAGTACTTTCAGTGTAATGCCAGCCTTCTTTGTCATCATCACCACTCAAAATTTTTGCCAGCCCATTGTGAAGTTTTGGAATGCCAAAACTGTTCCTGTCTTGGAGAGGAGTTCTGGTACGGCTACATGCCACACGTGTAGAAACTTGATTGACTGCAGATACACAACAAAAATGTGCTTCCTTGACTGTACGGCAACGTCCTTGATGGCTCACCAGTTTCCAATCAGATTCTGTGCTCAACTGAGTAATCACTGTTGAGTAGGGCTAGGCCTGAGAACACCTGGGTTTATCTCTCCATAAAAGCTCACTGGGTGATTTGGGGCCAGCCCCTCTCTCGGCTAAACCCACCTCACAGGAAGTTGTAAGAATGAAATAGAAAAGAAGATTGCACACCACCCTAAGATCCTTGGGCAAGAGTGGGGTAGGGGATAAAAATGTGATAGAATTCGTATTTCGTGCAGTAGAATTCACATAACACAGTTGTTGCTTTGTGTGAATAGGGCAATATGTGTATTTTCAAGCTTTCGTATGTGCGAACACACACCTGCAACAAAGCTGGAAAACAAACGTGTTGCCCTATTCGCACAAACGGTAACTATGTGCATCAAAGGGACAGTGCTTAGTACAGTCTCCTGATATGTGGAGCATGAAAAATGGAACACTTAGGGTTTCCAGTGTTGGAATATAGGCAGCAAGGTCTGACATTCAGTCATTAGGCGGGCAATGTGTTTACCTAGTGTTCTATTGTTTGTATTGACCTGGAAGAAAAACCTGGCAGAGAGCCAATAGCTTTATCTGATTGAAAGCCAGGGAAACTGAGACGTGTTTGTAAACTGTTATTGGTCAATAGGTGAGGTGATTTCTCTCAGCAGTCAAGAAGGAGGAGGAAGAATCTCCATTGCTCATGCTTTTTTAAGTTTGTACTCCGTACTGTAAAGATGTAGACAATAGAGTTCTTTTTTTTTGTACCTTTTCCCTTTAGAAGTAAATATTCTTAAAAGCAAACAAAGCACCTAACTCTTTATTGATTCAAGGTCCATTGCAATTCTAAATTTAAATTATTTTTAACTCGCTTTTCTCCAACTGCCAGGTCCCCTGGGACTCAAGGAGAGGAACAGGAGGGTCATGGGGGAAGAGCGTGACGGGAATACGTACCCTGCATGCACGCTGCATGCATGTGTTCTACAATGCTTCCACATCATGCCAGGAATGAGATCATTCCCAGTGCGATGCAGCAGTGTCTGATCACACCAGGGGCCAATTGGGTAAAAACCAGCCCGCCAATCTAGCATTTGAGGCTAATTTTTACCCAAATAGCCCCTCCGCTTCCACATCACCCCGGGAATGACATAATTCCTGGTGCAATGCAGAAGCGATCTAGAGCGTGCGGGAGAACACTCCCAGGGTTGGGGGTTCTTGCCTTGTTCCCATACCCCCCCCCACACACACACTCTGGCCAGGTGAGAGGGGGCAAGGGGAGTCTGGGAGTGGGGGATCACCTGCTTCTACTGGGGGAACGGGAACCCTAGTAACACCTGAATAAGGCTATCAGTTCAACTGCCAAACAACACTCTAGAGTCTCAAGGTGTCAATCGCAGGAGAGTTGGCAACTTCTTTCTCTCTTTCAACCTCTGTATGCCTGTGCAGACATTTAGAATAATCTTCGCAGAATGTGGGGACTGCAGTCATGTGGCCCATCGCAATGCCTGCATGTTTGGACAAACATCTGTAGCAAAAAGCAGCTGAACATCTCTTTTACATGCACGGGACCTGCTGCAGAAGTTTAGCCTTACGTGCTGACTTTGGATCAAAGCCAGCAGGCCCAATGTTTTTTAACATCTTTTTTTTTTAAAAAAAATTTTGGATGGTTAACATAACATACATAATGTTATTACATCTTACTAATTATCCCCTATATATATAGTATATGCTCCCCACCCCCTCCCCTCCCCCTTTCCTCTGTTGACTTCCAACAGCACTTCAACCCCCCGTTTCTTGTTACAAATACTATCTCTTATTTGTCATTTTAAACTTAATGGTAAAGATTTACATTATATCGTATCTTACTTAATAACACTCAGAAGACCATAATTGTCCTTTAACATCCCATCTTTTTTCTAAGTATTTTTTCAATTTCCCCCAGTCCTCAAAAAATTCCTTTGGATCTTGCTCTCTCAGTTTCCTTGTTAATTTGTCCACTTCCGCCATATATAACACTCTTTGTATCCACTCTTCAGTTTTCGGTATTTCTTCTTTCTTCCAATATTGTGCATACAAAGTTCTTGCCACCATTATCACATAGTACAGTATTACTCTATCCCTTCTATCAATGTCCTCTAAATGCAAGGATAACAATAACATTTCTGGATTCTTAACTACATTATTTTGGAGTATTAAAGACATTTCAGTACGTATTTTAGACCAGAAGTCTCTAGCCTTATCACAAGTCCACCACATATGAAACAGAGAACCTTCATGCTCTTTTCATTTCCAACACTTGTTTTTTAACATTTCCAACCAATGTTTTTTAACATCTTCACAGGACTAACCACATACACAGCCTGCGCTTTCAGGTCATATCCATGTAGTCCCAGGCGCCGCGGGCAAAAAACAAGGCAACAACTCTAGGCCTCAATTTTCTATCTGGAAAATGGGCATAACACTAATGAAACACTGATCGGTTGAAGGCTGAGCCATCTCTGTAGCCCGTATATGGTAACTATAGCTAAGTAAATGATATAAATGGGCGTCAGAAATGGTAATCAGCAGCACCAGCTTTTTTCACAAAAAGACCTTTCGAGCATAAGCGAAAAACAAGAGAGGCATCTTACTTTCTTGGTTTACATTCTGCAGCCGTATGCCGCTGCTCATGACGATAACTCCGCATTCCCAATCAACACAGCGCTCTGCTATGAAAGGCTGTTTTAATTTCTCTCTCCCCAAGATAAGCAAGTAATTGAGACTGATTAGTGGAGGATCTTCGCACCCAGCTTATTTACGGCTCCTGTCTTGTTGCTAATGCAGCTGAAAGAGGAGACTACAAAAGGCCCATAATATATGATCCAACTGTGGATTTTCAGACAGATTTCCCAATTAAGTCCTTTCAGAGCCTTTCTCCTTGGCTGGGAATCAATCCAGGAAAGGACACAAACAAGCAGACCCTGGTATCACAGGGACCAGAAATCCAGCTGGGAGCAGGATATTTTGGGGGTGTCGTAGATAGGCTTGCCGATCAGCGAGCAATCCCTTTGGCACCTTTGCCAATTGGAGGATTGTGAGATAAAATACAGAAGGAGGGCAGTAATAGTGGCACTCTAGGAATTTCCCATACTCTCTATGGTATTTCCCATAGAGCTTTAAGGAAATTCCTAGGGCAGCACCCAAAGTGATATCACATCCTCCAGGAACTCCACCCTTTCCAGGCATCGCCCCCCCCCAATCTCCTCCAAGAGACTAGATCACCTCCCTTGCCCTGTGATACAGCCCTACCTCCTGACTCAGACTTGGAACCTAAACCCTACACCCCAGAGCCTCTGCAGCACCTGAGGTCTCTTGCCTGTAGACTACTCAAGCCCCACATAGCCCAGAACCACCTAGGCTTACCATTTGCCCTCCTGTGGCTGGCAAGCTCCCATCCCATCCCTCTGTTGCAATAGGCGACTCAACATTGCAGCGTGTCTCTCTCTCTCTGTATTACTCTCTTGATAAGTAAGCTGCTTCTCTTTCTTTAAGGGTCACTCTACATGTTACTTCTTTTCCGAGTTCAACATGGACCCAACCCGTGCTCTGTGCAGCCACGCAGCAACTCCAGGGAATGGCTTCTGTTAATAAAAGGAGAGTGCAAATGGGCTTGGAAAGCTGCCACTGGGGAGGGAGAGCTCCTGTCATTCTCCCAAGCTTTATTCTCCAAGTAAAAACAACGCAAAGGGGGGGGGGGTCCCATTTCTGCTGCTGCACATGCACACAATACCTCCACGTGGAGCAGAAGAAATGGGGAAACATCCCCCCTCCGTACTGTTTGTGTACAGGAGAAAAGGCTTGGGGGAAAGGCAGGAGCTCTCCCTACACTGGTGGCAGCTTCCTGAGCCCTTTTGAGTTCTCCTTTCTTTATAGAAGCCATTCCCCGGAGCTGCTGTGTGACTGCGCGGATCACAGATTGGCTCATTAAAAAAGTAACGTGTAGAGTCACCCTAAGGGCATTTTTGGCCCTGGCACCAGCCTGGTGGATCTCTCTCTCCGCCAAGATCAGGGCCCCGTGGGACTTATTACAGTTCCGGGCTTGTAAGAGGGAGATGTTCTGCCAGGCCTACGGCAGTGACTGAGGTATGGGTGGGCTACCTGGTAGGCTTCTCTGCTGTGGCTTTGGTCCGCTGTTTATTTGAAATATCTATGACCTGCCTGCCCTGTTGGTGTATTGTTTTTAATATCTTCGCGGCTGTCAGATATAGTTTTATGGTTTTAAACAGTATTCTGTACTTTGTACTATATTATTAATTTTATACTGTATTTACTGTTATTATAGTTTAACAATGTTTTTACCCATTTGTGGGGAGGGTGGGTTAGAAATTCAATACATTAAATAAAAATTAATTAAAGTGGGAACTCCTTCTGGTTTCTCCTCTCTTTCTGTTTCCTTTGGAATAGTCTCTCTTGCCTCATGGCCTTCCAAACGGAAGAATGTATTTTTTCAGAGCTCTCACCATGAAGGCCTCATCCATACACCCGCATGCAGCCTCGGTGCTGAAATAGCCGGCCATGCTTCAGGGCCGGTAATGCTTTAGACTAGGACTCTTTTCTTTCCACTCCAAGGTATTGCTATGAATGGAATCTACCTCAATAAACGGTAAGTTCTCTTTTTCTACAACTGATCTAGGATTTGAACCTAGGTCTGATAATAAGAACACTGACTTTTTAAAAACTGTTCTGAGTGGGCACTTATCTGTCTAGAAGAGTGGTATATAAGCACATGCTGTTGTTGTCATCTCCTTATTCCCACTCTGACACTAAGTACCTTCCACACTGACTCTAAAATACAGTGGCCAGATGGATTCAAACGTATGACACAAACCCATCCACCAAATCATCTGAAAAGAATATAAGAACAGCCCCACTGAATCACGAAATGTGTTTGAGAACATCCAAGATTTTCATTCCCGTCCTGAGCTATGATTTCTCAAGGGAAGACAGTGAGTGAGAGAAGCAAAGCAGTACCTAGGCAAAATATTCCTGAAATGTAGAAACAGCCTGAATTTTTGTGAGTAGCAGCTTAACATATATGTACTCTCCTCATTCTAAATCTCTATACGGGACCAAAACAGATGCTACAATGATCCTGGATCTCAAAAGGCAAATTACAAGTGCAAGCAGGCCCAAATTGGATTGGAGTTGTGTGGGGAGAGGGGACATGGTTTAAGTGTTCAAGCCCCAACTGGCCTTCCTGATGGAAACTACTGCTACCTTAACTATTGCTACCTAAACTATTGCTTCTTAACGCTTCAAAGCAAAACTCTGGGTCCTTTTAAATCAAGGGGATAGCAAAACTCTCTGCGAGTGTTAACGTTCCTGTTCCACCTGAGAACTGCCAGATTTTGCATCCAAAAGGAGCAATATCACAGTTTCTTGAGGGGAGATTTGTTGCTCCATGAGCAGCTGAGTACCAATTTCCCGGCACTCATAAACACTGTGGCAGTTGCTGGTATACGGTGAAAAAAATAGCAATCCCCCAGGTAATTGCATGTGGCACTTGCTGTATGACCCAGCCAGCACCCTTGCGGGGAGGGACATGATGAACGTTCTCTTCCCTCTCTCTGTACTTTTCCAGAATCTACTTTCGGCTCCTTGTAGATGAGAACATTATATTGTTGTACTGGGAAGTATGCAGTACAGGAATAAAACTGCATCATGCATATATAACCCTGCTTTGAATAATCTGGTTTTAGATCATAATGATCAGATCCCAGATATATTTCTGCCAGAACAAGTCTGCAAATTGTAGCGAGACATGCAAAGCAGAGCGAACTGTGTAGGTTGTGATCCTTCCAGATTCATATTCTACAATTAGAAGGGGGGTGGGGATTGCATTGAAACAGCCAGATGCTAGTACATGAGCATGCAATTAAATTATACAAATCAGTCCCTTCTCTCTAAACTGTATTCTACCTAAACTAGTTGAGTCTGGTGCATTCTGTTGGACTTCGAAGCACATGTAACTGGAATGAACGAATCAATCTAGTTTTTTCTCACTCTTTGTCCAGAGCCTGTCCCAGCTGCCCTGGACTTATCCCTGCCCAGCTGACACCCCCCTGGATACCCACTTGCTGGGCAATGGAGGTCTGCCCCAGGCTAGAGGCCCTGGCCTGTTGGGCCCACAGAGTGCTGTGGTGACCATCATCCCAATGGGTCCCGTGGTGACAGTGAAGTCCCCAGGCAAACATGGGTAGGGTTGCCAGCTGCAGGTAGGGAAATACCTGGAGAGTTTGAGGGTGGAGCTTGGGGAAGGCGGGGTTTGGGAAGGGCTGGAACTCAGCAGTTTATAATCCTATGGAGTCCACTGTCCAGAGCAGCCATTTACTCCAGGAGAACTGATTCCGCACACGTTGGATAATGCACTTTCAATCCTCTTTATAGATCATTTGGAATGGATTTTTTCGTGTGCGGAACAAAAACTCCACCTCAAACGATTGATAAAGTGCATTGAAAGTGCATTATCCAACGTGTGCGGAATCAGCCACTTGGAGATCAGTCATAATTCTGGGAGATCTCCATCCACCACCTGGAGGATGGCAAGACTAAACATGGAGCTGGCAACAAGGACCAAACTGCCATGACCACTGGCGGGGAGAGGCCAAGCCTGGAACATCTCTGCTTTGGGAACAGGGAGGGGCAACAGTCCCATTTAAAGGAGAGGCAGAATTTTCCCTTGCCAAAACAGCCAACCTCTGGGATGAGACAGGATGTGAGGTTCTGGACTGGGGTGGCTCTAGAGCTGCCTCCATAAAAGAGGGCTCAGGCAGCTGAGGATGAGGTGGGTGGCTGCGTGCCTCTGAGGTTTAAGAGGAGGCAGCTTATGAAGAGAACCACCCAGGACCTTCCAAAAAATCCTCCTCACGGTGTGGTACCCCACTGTCAGCAGAAGCCAGATCCTGGAGGCCCCACCAGAGGATGAAAGACATCCCTACACATCAGTCCCTCACACCTTTGCTCTAAAAAGTTTTTCCCCATCTCAGGTTCTCCCTTCCCCTCAATTTTCTCCTCTATTTTCTGAGGTAGATAGGCTGAGAGTACGTGACCAGCCTAAAGTCACCCCAAGAGCTTCATGGCTGAGTGGTATTATTTTATTTATTTATTTTACTCACCTTTTTTTTTAGTCACAAGGCAGATTACGGTTGCCAGCTCTGGGTTTGGGAAATCCTAGAGATTTTGGGGAGACAGAGCTGGGAAGGGCAGGGTTTGGGAAGAGGAGAGACCTCAGCCGCCAGAGAGTTCACCTTTCAGAGTAGCCATTTTCTCCAGGGGAATGGATCTCTGTTGTCTGGAGATCAGTTGTAATCTCAGGAGATCTCCAGGCCCCACCTGGAGGCCTGCAACTCCAATGAGTGGGAATTTGATCGCCATTCAGGTCATTCAGATTTCAACCTGGGCCCTTCACTACTAGTTTGACATGCTAACCACAGTACCTCACCTACTGGACTCTTTACTATTTTGCTACTACAGACTAACACGGCTAACTCCTCTGGATCTAATGTCAGAATAGTACATGTTTTTGGTAGGTAAAGGTAGTCCCCTGTGCAAGCACCGAGTCATTACTGACTCATGGGGGGACGTCGCATCATGATGTTTTCTTGGCAGCCTTTTTTTTGTGTTACAGGGTGGTTTGCCATTTCCTTCCCCAGTCATCTACACTTTACCCCCAGGAAACTGGGTACTTATTTTACTAACCTCGGAGGGATGGAAGGCTGAGGGCCAAGCTACAAGTGACGAATGACACTTGAACAGCAAGTGTATTTCTCCCTGTTCACTTGCCCTCCACTCAATCCACTTGCCGTTCAAGTGTCATTCATCACTTGTAGCTTGGCCCTGTGTCAACCTTAAGCCAGCTACCTGAACCTGGGCCGATTCCAGACGGCCCTCCCCATTGCGAAACGTCGCGCGTCGTCGCACAGAAAACGCGAAATATCGCGTTTTCTCGCGCGAGTTTTGCACGACATCGCGCAAAACTCGCGCAAGAAAACGCGATATTTCGCGTTTTCTGCGCGACGACGCGCGACGTTTCGCAATGGGGAGGGCCGTCTGGAATCGGCCATAGTGTCCGCCAGGGTCGAACTCAGGTCGTGAGCAGAGCTTGGGCTGCAGTACTGCAGCTTACCACACTGTGCCACAGGGCTGCTATATGTTTTTGGTAAACCCATCTTAAACATGATATAGTTTAGGGCCTCAGTATGTCCAGAAATACGTCTGAAGGTATTTCCTTGCGTGGGCAGGGCTCAGATTGTTGATGCATGAAAAGCAGTGAGTTCCAAAGGCACTGGAGCAACCAAATGTTTGGTTCATCCATCAAGCGCTAATGTGTGCTGTCTGAATGTAGGCCAAATGCTGCGAACTCAAAGACAGCTCCCAGGAGAGAGACAGAACACCAAACGTTTTCTGGTTAGAATCTTATTTGTTCTGCAGCGATCAGCAAATGCTGGTTATTTCAAGACTACATTACCTCAGAAGACGTTGCTGGAATATATAATAGCCTGGAAACACAGGGAAGGGGGGGAGCAAACCTGAAAACATAGTGCCCCTTTAAAACAGTTTTTCCTCTTCACTTAGCTCTCTGTCCATCACAGGACACAATTCTGCTTCCTAGAGCCAAACTAAAAGTGACGCCTGACACAGGTTGGACACTTGTCAGCTTCCCTCAAGTTTTGATGGGAAATGTAGGCATCCTGGTCTTGCAGCTGTAATGGAGAGCCAAGCTGTAAAACCAGGGCACCTACATTTCCCATCAGAACTTGAGGGAAGCCGACTAGTGTCCAACCTGTGTAAGACGTCACTTGTAGTTTGGCTCTCATTTGTTGTATTTATCCATACAGAGAGAACCCATACGGCCTTGTGTCAGCCCTGAATAGCGTGCATCCCATTAAAGGTTGGGTTGATGAAATACACAGAAGTGGATTTAAACCACACACACACACACACACACACAAATGGCAATTTAAACATGAGTGCATCATTCAGAGCAAATGTGAAGCACATTCGTTTCACATTCCACCATTCATATCTGTGTTCATGACAGGCTGATTCACTCTGCAAACTGGACTTCTGACTACCAGATGGTAGCTATTCCCTTCCCATCCTGGTTGCAATATTCCAGTATCATCTGGCCAATTCCCACTGGAAACAACATGCTGCACACAGAAGACCACTAGGCAACAGGGCAATTTGGAGATGTGCATGGGAGCTAGTTTCAGGTGGGCAGCTGTGTTGGTGTGCAGTAGATGAACAAGGTTTGGGTCCAGTAGCACCTTAAAGTTTTTACTTTTACTTGATGAAGGGAGCTTGACTCTCGAAAGCTTGTGTATGTTAGGTGCCATCAAGTCACCTCCAATCTATGGCAACCTTATGAACAAAAGACCTCCAAAACGTCCTGCCATTAACAGACTGGCTCAGATCTTGCAAACCAAAGAAGGTGGCTTCTTTTATTGAGTCTAGCCATCTTGTTTTGGATCTTCCTCTTTTCCTACTGCCTTCGACTTTTCCTAGCATAATTGTCTTTCCCAGTGAATCTTGTCTTCTCATGATGTGACCAAAGTCCAATAGCCTCAGTTTCTATAATAATAACAACATTTGATTTATATACCGCCCTTCAGGACAACTTGACACCCACTCAGAGTGTTTACACCCTGTGAGGTGGATGGGGCTGAGAGAGCTCTGGAAGAGCTGTGACTGACCCAAGGTCACCCAGCTAGCTTCAAGCGGAGGAGTGGGGAATCAAACCCGGTTCTCCAGATTACAGTCCTGCTGATCTTAACCACTACACCAATTCTATGGAGAATTCAGACTTGCTTTGATCTAGAACCCACTTAGTTGTCTTTTGGGCTGAAAGCGTATACCCTGGAAAGCCTTGCTGGTCTTTTAAGTTGCTACCAGACTTGAATCTTGCACACGGGAGCTAGAAATGTATACAGTAGGTTCTATAACAATTTAACTGAAACTTCACAGAAAATGAGGGCTCAGCTCAGACATAACGCAAAACCTTGATTTATTTTAAGTACAGGTAGGTTGTGAAGCTAGAGTTCGCCATACAGATGATTCCTCAGACCCTGGTTTGCCTCGACAAACGCTGGTTTCATCACCTTCATTCTCTCCCCCGCCTCCTATGCAGAGACTCGGCATCCGTTGCAATGAGGGCGATGCTGGAAAACAAACTGGGATGCTCATATTTATAAGTCACATAATTCAGGCCAGGGCTTTTTATCAGTGGGAATGTGGTGGAACAGAGTTCCGGCACCTCTTAAAAATACTCTGCAACAGCACATGAAAATAATATGATTTCAAAGAATCCCATGTGCTTCTCCCTCATTTCCCTCTTGAGAGTTCCACCACTTCTTTTCCCAGAAAAAAAACCCTGATTCAGGCTAAAGATGCTTTCCAGCAGCCTTTTTACCTTGGTTTTGCTGCCAAAGAGGATAGGGTTCTGTTGTGCCTTTCTCACACAAGTTGTCTAATTCGTTTTCCTTCTCTGTGTTACTTCTTGAATTTTCTTCCCTTCTCACATCCCAGTCTCACAACCTATAATGATTCCCATTGTGTTTCCATTGTTGTTGTAAATATAGAGGGCATTTGCAACAACAACAGAGTTTCCACATGAAGGTATTTCCCTGCAGTATCCCTTCATGTTTGGCATTTTGCCTCTTTGCATCCAGAATGCTTTTTGCCCACTTAAAAAAAGAAAAGAAAAAGAACAACAGCAGCTATATCACTGCAGTGTAACAAAACGCTATAGTGATGTATCTATTAGGGATTCAAAACGATTTGGCAAAAAAGCCCATTGATGGGTGTGTGTGTGTAAATGACACCAGATACGGGACAGGAGGTGTGGAATCTTCCCATCTACCCTTTCTCTGAAGCAATTTTGGGTATACTCTTTTAGGAAAAATCTATCAGGAATGGTTTGGGAAAACTAGCAGCAGAGCTGGGAAATAGCCAGAAAATGGATGACCTTATAATAACAACGACAACAAACAACAACAACATTCGATTTATATACCACCCTTCAAGACAACTTAACGCCCACTCAGAGCGGTTTACAAAGTATGTCATTACTATCCCCATGACAATCACCCTGTGAGGTGGGTGGGGCTGAGAGAGCTCTGAGAGAGCTGTGACTGACCCAAGGTCACCCAGCTGGCTTCAAGCGGAGGAGTGGGGAATCAAACCTGGCTCTCCAGATTAAAGTCCTGCCGCTCTTAACCACTACAATACCATGGGGAAACCCAAAAACAATTGCTATAATGGTGGTTGGGGAAGGAGGGACATGGAGGAAAACCTCTGTGAGGAAGCAACCCTACTTAAATCACCCTATTTGCTCACCTTGGATCCTGCCATGCTCAGGAAAAAGGCTGGCGTATAAGTAGATCAAATAAACAGATAAATTATGGAAATTTTGTTGAAGTCGACAGGGCAGAACTGGTTTAAATTACAGCACATTAGATGAACTTGTTTATTACCTCCCACTCTTGAAAAAGAAAAAAAAACTCTGGCATGATACATGGGCACAGAACCCAGTTCTGATGAGAGGGCCTGGAAGCAGGGCTTTTTTTTCAGCAGGAACACAGTGGAACGGAGTTCCGGCACCTCTTAAAAATGGTCACATGGCTGGTGGCCCCGCCCCTTGATCTACAGACAGAGGGAAGTTTAGATTGCCTTCCGTGCCGCCAAAGCGGCGCGGAGGGCAATCTAAAATCCCCTCTGTCTGGAGATCAGGGGGCGGGGCCACCAGCCATGTGACCATTTTCGCCAAGGGCAATTTAAACTTTAAAAAACTCCCCCCTTGTTCCAGCTGACCCAAAGTGATGTCATTGTGCAATCTTGAGTTCTACCACTGAGTTCTACCACCTTTTTCCCAGAAAAAAAGCCCTGCCTGGAAGTAAGGTTGCCAACTGCAAATTGGGAAATTCCTGGATACTGGGGGTGGCGTCTGGGGAAAGTGGGGTTTGGGAAGTGGAGGGACTTCAGTGGAATATAATGCTTAGAGTCTGCCCTCCAAAACTGCCATTTTCTCCAAGGGAACTGATTTCTGTCATCTGGAGATTAGTTGCAATTCCAGGAGAGCTCCAGACTGGAGATTGGCAACTTGACTTGGAGGACAGGAAGGCAGCAGTAACTGAGGGCGGAAGGAGGATGCTGGAGAACAAAGGGATTGGCCGGCGAAAGAAATGCTCTCCGCCTAAGTAAAGTCAGGTCTGTGGATTAGAACAGAGAAGAGTTGTGGAAGTGAGCAAAGAGTGGGGCAGAGCAGAGAATTTCCTTTTTCCTTTCAAGCCTTCCTTTCCAGAAGGACTTTTGCTCTTGGCTTCCATGTTATTTTTTTAAAATATCCACTGGTTTTTGTAAAAGAAACCAACTTATACAATTTCACCCATACCATTCCAATAAATTATCAACCCAGTTTTTACGGGACAAAGCCGTATCAAATAACTAGTGCCTTTTGCCTTATGTTGTCACAGAATTCCTTACAAGACATATCCAAATTTAACTTCATGGCTATTAGCCATTGACAAACCTATCCATCATCTTTTAAAAAGTCATCTGGGCTAATCTTGCAGCAGAGATCATACATTAATAAGGCGTTGTATGAGGAAATCCTTCCTTCCGCAAAGCAATTCCACTAGGTGATGCACACACCCACACACACATAAACACACCCGCAAATACAATGTTCAGTTGCCAGCTTGCGGTTGCCCCACTGCAGTGAAACTAGCGTGTTCCACTCTCTTGCTTGGCTTTTCTTCAGCTCAAGTTATCACACGTGGTGCTCGATAATGAGCACAAGGAGAAAGGCTTTCAGCCCCATTCAGGATTGGAGCTTTCTCCCTTTCCAGGAACAATTACATTAATTAGGTGGCTGGTCCCTGTAGCTTACACATATAAACAATGTGCAGTGAACGGAAAGGCTGTTATTAAGTCTGTTAATATTTCTTTTCTTTTTTTTAAAGGTGAATTTGTGGCAGCAGCCGCTTCTGTCTCAGCCAAGAACGGGTTTTGCCCTGGAGCAGATAAAGGGGTGCACTAAGAATATAAACCAGCCCTCTCCAGCTATAGAATCCCAGCAGCAATTAATACTCACAAGAGCATATAAGTATGCATACTTCCCATCTTATATGAAGGATTAGCAAATCCCCAATTTATGGTTACCAACCTCCAGGTGAGATCTGGAGTTGTCCTTAAATTACAACATCTCCAGACTACAGAAATCAGATCCCCTTAGGGTTTGGTGCCAGTTTGGTGTAGTGGTTAAGAGTGGCAGGACTCTAAGATGGAGAACCAGGTTTGATTCCCCACTCATTTGCTTGAAGCCAGCTGGGTCACCTTGGGTCAGTCACAGCTCTCTCAGAGCTCTCTCAGCCCCACCTACCTCACAGGGTGATTGTTGTTGTGGAGATAATAATAACACACTTCATAAACCGCTCTGAGTGTGGCATTAAATTGTCCTGAAGGAAGGTATATAAATTGAATGTTGTTGTTGTTGTTATTCCAACTCAGTGTTGGGAAATTCCTGGAAATTTGAGGATGGAGCATGGGGAGGGCAGGGTTTGGGGGGGAAGGACCTCAGCTGGGCATAATGCCGTAGAGTCCGCCCTCCAAAGCAGCCATTTTCTCCAGGGGAACTAATCTCTGTCATCTTGAGATCGGTTGTAATTCTGGGGGATCTCCAGGCCCCACCTGGAGGTTGGCAAGCCTAGTTTCCACAGAGGACGTTCAGAGAACTTTGGAGGGTGGCCTCTATGACAACACAGCTACACACAGCTCCCTCTCCTCCCCAAACCCCACCCTCCCCAGGCACTGCCTCCAAATCTTCCCAATGCCGGAGTTGGTGGTGATCCTACCCTAATGCAGTCCCTCAAAGGTTCACCAGCTGCCCCCCAATATATCCCCTGATCCCAAGGGCTCGACAGACTTCAACTCCATTATGCCCCTGAGCTGCTTTTCCCCAAGTCATCAGAGTCTGTGGAAAACAGGGTTTGGGGAGCAGAGGGGTAGAATGCCTTACAGTACGCATTCAGAAGCATCAATTTATTTCCAGGAGAACTGAGCTCTGTAGTCTGGAGATCAGTAGTAATTCTGGGAGGCTGGCAACCCTAACAGTGCCAGATGTCAAGTGGGACCATCGCACATATGAAGATGGGAGCCCAGCCATCCCCGTGTGCTGTTTCCCTGGCTTGAAATGGTCCAGGTGGCACAGGTTCCCTGAAATACACATCGCTTCATCCAGTGGGTCAAGCGGCAGCTAAGGAGGCATTCCAGGTGGGCAAACAGCATGGGGTAGCAGGAAGGCCTGCGGGAATTGAGGAGAACCTGCAACTTACATGCGACTGTTACTCAGGATGGGGGGGACCCCAGACCCAACCAGCATACTCTATAATGTGTGAATCACATGATTGACACATGGGGGTTAGGAAAGGTTAGGCTAAATCCCATGCTCAGTTTGCTGGTAAATACATCCATCATGTACACTGCCCATGGTGAATGAAATACCTGTTGAGGAGATTACATCTGTGTGCATCCTGGGTGGTCTTCGGAAGGCACGGTTCTTTCTTTCTCTCTCAGAAAAAAACAAAAGCCAAAAAGTAAATCTTCCGTAAATAAAGGGATAATAACATGAAAATAACCTGGATAGCCCAGGCTAGCCCAATCTCCTCAAATCTTGGAAGCTCAGTAGGGTCGCTGTTGGTTAGTGCTTAGTCGGGGAGACCATCAAGGAAGCCCAGGGTTGATAGGCAGAAGTAGGCAATGCCAAGCCACCTCTGTTAGTCTTTTGCCTTGAAAATTCCCGCAGGGGTTGCTCTAGGTTGGCTACAACTTGACAGCACTTTACACACACCCACACTACGAAAATGCCTTTCAGGGAAGTTGCAACCATTACTCAGGCAACCTCTGTGCAGAAAAAAGAGATCCAAGATGATAAAGGGCTTGGGGCACACTCCCTGTCAGAAAAAGCACCAGAGTTTTTACTTGAGGAAAAAGATAATTCAAGAGGAGCACACACCACAGGTTTATAAATTCATGTTTATAGGGAACAGAGAGGGACTGTGGCTCAGGGGCAGAGCATCTGCTTGGTACGCAGGAGGCTCCAGGTACAATCGCCGGTATAGAA